>NC_141376.1:21451353-21829796 GCF_017979445.1 Akebia trifoliata
CAACTCGGTCTCATTCATGACGTCAAAACTGAGCTCTGCATTGTGCAACAAAACATAGTATGATCAAAGTTCTATCACTAATCTTCTCCAATAAATTATTAGTCCAATTCATCTTAGGCATCAATTGATGAATTTAAAATCCACGAGACATTTATTACAAACCAATAAATGTGCTGGAATTGCATGTTAAGGATACCCTTAGCAAATATTCCATAATACTAGGGGGGCTCCCAATCCCAAATAAATAGAACAGGTAAGATCAGATGGCCACATAATGTGAATTTGATAATTATGATGATGAAGACAACGACAACAACAACAATGATGAATGGTGAGGTTCATCATCATCAAGGACCTATCCCAAAGTTTTGGGGTCACTTAACAAATCTTGTTTTTTAATTAAAATGTTTGTGAAGTGCCATATCCTTTTGTTATTTAAAATGAGTTCTTATACACTTAGGGCAGAAAATCAATAAAAAGCAAGTTGCTCTCTCTCTCTCTCTCTCTCTCTCTCTCTCTCTCTCTCTCTCTCTCTCTCTCTCTCTCTCTCTCTCTCTCTCTTTCTACGATGTTTCAATCTAGGGTTTTTCAAATAGTTTATGAAATTTCAGGGTTCCAACAAAACAAACCACTTTAAGGCTCTTAAACATCCCTCATAAAAGAAATAGAGTATAAGCACTCGATGGATCTCACTCTCACTACACCAGACGGAACATATCCATGAATCTTTACTCTTCATCTCTGCAAATTCCTCCACCTCGGACAAAACCCAGAAGTGTAACTAAAAAATACATAAATTTATGGATAAGTTTACATCCATGGGGATTATTATAATTTCATGAATTTGTAAAATTATAAACAGAGTTAGAAGAAACAACTCAACAAGAGTGAAAATCAAACCTTATCTCTCTTAGAAGATTTTAGTTATTAATGTCCCCGAATCTATCAAGCAATCCAGAACAACATGATCAACAAATATCTTTCTCCTTCTGTTCTCACTCATCTCTACTTGACCAATATAGTTATAATTAGGTTTCAATTCAGATACTTAACCAAAATTACTCAAATGCAGAAGATAAAGTACTGAAACTTGGAAGTTCTCCAGTCTATCAAGCAATCCAGAACAACATGATCAACAAATATCTTTCTCCTTCTGTTCTCACTCATCTCTACTTGACCAATATAGTTATAATTAGGTTTCAATGCAGAGACTTAACTAAAATTACTCAAATGCAGAAGATAAAGTACTGAAACTTGGAAATTCTCCAGTCTATCAAGCAATCCAGGACAACATGATCAACAAATATCTTTCTCCTTCTGCTCTCACTCATCTCTACTTGACCAATATAGTTATAATTAGGTTTCAATCCAGAGACGTAACCAAAATTACTTGAATGCAGAAGATAATGCACTGAAACTTGGAAATTCTCCAATCTATCAACCAATCCAGAACAACAAAAATCAAAGAAGCTTTAATAAATACTAAATTAGATTCAGTGGAACTGAAATTGAAGAAACTTAATGATCGATGAGAGGAGAGAGAAGGAGCTCGAAAGACATGAAGTATCTACGAAGCATGGACAGTCATGGGGAAGAAATTCCCTCGATGGATCTCACTGTGCTGAATCAATCTTTACACTCATCTCTGCAAATTCCTCCAACTTGGACGAAAACCCTAGAAATCCTTCCTGTAGTTCTCAAACTCAAAAAACTCTCTGTTACCCTTTTTTTAACACTTAGCCTTCACTTCTTGTCTCTGAAACTCCTCAGAAACCTTCGTGCAGGAGAAATCTCGAATCAGAACTCCTTTCTAAGACAAAATGGAGTCGAAAATCGTCTCTCTCTCTCTCTCTCTCTCTCTCTCAGAGTTTTCGTAGAATGAGACCATATTATCTAACGATCACATTTCCAAAGTTTTAAACTGGTAGGGAGACCACAAACTCCAACGGTCATTTTTTAATTCTCCAACGGAACAATTGGATCGTCCGATTTATTGAATCCAACGGTTAGAGTTGGACCAGACCCATTACCTTCTACGATTTGAGTCAATCCAGGAAACTCTATTTTATGAAAACCAACTGACCTGCCTAGTTCTACCATTTTTAAATACCCCTTCACAATTTAGTGGATATTTGAGATACCCTCTGTATTTTGAACCCATTACCTTCTACGATTTGAGTCAATCCAGGAAACTCTATTTTATGAAAACCAACTGACCTGCCTAGTTCTACCATTTTTAAATACCCCTTCACAATTTAGTGGATATATGAGATACCCTCTGTATTTTGAAATTGATTTTATGCCCCCTTGACCTAAGGTCTTCTCTTAACTAAGGAAAAATATTCAAACATAATAGGATTTTAATTAATGAATTCAAATTAGGGGTGTCAATGGATCAGTTCCGATTCAATTCCTAAAGAACTAGAATTATAACTGTGAACACAAGAATTTCATCATTTTGAAATATCCCTCCACTTTGGTGAGTTTTGGAGTCATCATCATTCATATTTGAAATGGGTGTGAATGATTACCCAATGTCATATTTTTCGAAAACTATGTCATTTTGACATTTGATGACTTTTGTACGGATATGATTTATTTGGTCCCACTATTGATTCTAAGTAAGGGGGTCCAATTATAGAGTAGGGAAGGTGTTAGGCACCCTACTCCATCCACTATAGGTGGTAACCTCGGATTCGGTCCATTCTCGAAAATAAAAATAAAAGGAATTGAAAATTTTCATATGTGCCCTCAAGTATGAGGGACTTTAACATAGGTTTAAACCATGGAGGGCACCCTTATGGAAAAAAGGTGTCATTTGATGATTCAAACCATGGTGGTGTATGCAAAAGTGTAGAAAAAGAGGTGAATAGAAGAGGGAAGTTGAAGGGGGGTGTTCTCTCTGTCCAAACCCACTTTGTTCCTTTGTTGACTTTCTTTGACTTTCCTTGATGAGTCTTTTTTTTGGATTTCCTTGACTTGTTTGAAAAGAAGTTGAGAGTTGAAGGTGGTAGGGTGAGTTGAGAGGGGAAGATTGAGAGTGATTGCTTTTTAATCTTTTTGAGGATTAAACCTTGGATTTTTCATTAGGGGTTGTGAATGGAGAATGGGGGGGTTTATAGGATTTGGAAAGTTATTTTAGGGGTAAGATGGGGTGAAATGAAGAGAAATAGTAGAATGGTATAGGGCTTAAGAGAAAGGTGGGAGTAAATAAAAAATGATTGGAGGGTATTTGTGTAAGAAGGTCAAATGGGTTGAAAGATCCAACACAAATGGGGCCCTAAGTCAAAGCACCGTTATGGTACAAAAATGAAAGATCATGATGGCGTGATGTTGGCAGCTATAGGTGGGTGTGATGCTCCAAATCTATTTATCTTCCATAAGTTGCAAAGCATATAAAAAGGGCTCAAGCCATCAAAGAGAGGATGCAAAAAAGGTTAAAGTGCAATCTGGCCAGAATCTAGTTGTTAACATCCTTAATGGCAAATGGGGCATATCTTGACAAATTCATCATTTGGTCTTTAATATAAAAAATTTGTCGACTTCTCCTTGATTAACTTATCTTACTCATCAAAAAGTTAAACATGATTACCTAATTGTCACATGTCATCATTCCCTTTACCCTCCCAAAATCAAATCACCCAACCCGTTACCTTAACCATTCTTTCAATCAATTTGGGTCCTACCTCAAATTTCTTTCAAATCCCATGTCATATTTTTCCATATTTTATTTTGATCATTCTACCCCAAAAGTCCCTATAAAAACCCCTCAACTCTCAATCTCTCTAAAACCGTGTAACTCCCAATCTCAAATCCCTACACTAAAAATCACCTCTCTCTCAAGTTCAAATCCTAACACTTTTACCCATTTTAACTCCCAATCTAAAATCTCTGTACTACTAACCTTTCAATCCCAATCTTTCTACATAAAAATTCAAGATCACGAAACCTCTCTTTGAAAATTAAAAAATATCAAGAAGAGAAGAAAGATAAGAACAATGTAGGGTTAAGGATAAGAGTATTTGTACCCCTTTCCCTCTTCTATTCCCCTCTTCTACTTCTCCCATTCCTTCTTTAATTTCGAGTTAGAAAGTCTTAAGATTTAGTAAACATCCTCTCTTACACCCAGTATTTTGGACTTCAGCTCGATCAAAAGGGTAGGAGTTGAACCATGCACTTATTATGAATAATTCACAAATTTTAAATTTTAAAAAAAATTAAATGTACTTTTTACAATTTTTACAAATTTTATAAAACGCATTGGGAAAAAATGCTACTATAACTAGTTGTATGTTGCAAAAATGTAAACTTATAAGTTGAAACATTTAACACAAGTCCACTTTGAAGTGACCATGGTTCAAAATTTATGAGGAATCCACTTTTTTACACGACAAATGTCCTTTTTATATTTAAAAAATAATAACATGGCCCTTTATATTTATTTGAGATTACACCTTAATTTTTCAAATAGATGATTTCTCCCTTGACTTTGGTCTTCTTTTAAAAATCAATGGAACAATAACCCTCAATATCCTCATTATCACCATCATCATGATTACCATCACCATTAATATCATCAATTTTATCATCAACATCACTATCATATGGCTGAATTTTTGGTTTCCAAGTTTTTGAAATGAAACAGATAATATGTGTATGAAGTATATGTTGTATATTTTTCATTTATCAAATTTTAGATTGGATTTTTGCAATCCAAAATCAAATAGAACTCGAATTTTTCACGAATTGAGTTTTTGTTGTATTTTGAATTGCTACCAAGGTTTGCACCCACTACTTCAAATCACTTTTTATATATTATTGTTGAATTCACTATTTTTTATTTAATGTCGAGTTCACTAGTTTTTTTATTTATTGTCGAACTCAACAATTAAAAGTAGTGAACTCGACATTGGTAAAAACCCACCAATTTTTCGAGTTTTTTCCAACTAAAAATACATGAAAAGATGGACTAAAAACTTGCGATAATAACTTATTTAAATGATTTCAAACCAAGAGTACCATTCTTGATTGATTTTCATTAAAAACAAAGAAAAAAACCGTTGAAAATAATTTCTTCTTCCTTGTTAAATCCTTTGTAAAGGAATGGAGGCTCCGAAAGATCAAATTTTTTGGGACGAAAACAATGAATTCAAACGGCTAGGGCATTTAATCGTGAGAAATGGACTGATTAGAAATAAAAGTTGTCGTAAATATTTAGAGAGAAAACTTAAAACTTTGGGACTGATTAGAAACAACTCCCTCCACCGAGGAGGTCCTTTACTTTTAAGTAAAATGACCGCTGGAAATTGTGGAGCAACGAAGAGTCAATTTAAAAAAACGTTCCCTCTCTCTCTCTGTCTCTCTCTCTCTCATTTAGGTCTCTCGATCGTCGATATGGCAGACCTTCGCACTAAACCAATAGAAGAATGGAGCAGCCCCGCGTATCAATAGAAAATGAAACGATACGATATGATACGATACGCGCTGGTTAATATATTTCTCAATCAAAAGGGCCCCTAATAACGAGCAGTTCCAGAGGTACATCGACAGTGGCAATCCATTCTATCCTCTCGTGTTCCAGCCCAGCAAATAATCTTCAAGGGCAATTTCGATGCCTAATCCAACGAGATGTCTTGAATTCTTCAATGGCATTGGAGTTAAGTTGAAATCTCAGTAAAACCCCTCCTAACCTATTTTTGATACAGCTCTCTATTTTGCTAGATTTCTCAAGTTTATCTCTGTGGGTTCTTCTAGTTTTTGAATTTTTTTTCTTCTATATTGATGGAATAATAAACTAAACAAAGGTTTCTTCCTCTCCCCTCGTTTGCAGATTTGGGTACATCTTATTAGATTTCTCAAATTTTATTTTCTTTAATTTAATTTAATTTAAATAAGAAAAAATTGAAGCACTGATGAAGATGAAGGTAATACTATAGATTGAAATGTATTTTTGAAATTCAAGAATGGTGTTGTGTATGCATGTTCTATGTCTGCATGAATGCTAGGATTTTTGTCTATTGGTGTAAGGCCTTTAAAGAATTAAGGGTTTTATTTATGCGAAAGTTACCAAAAAAGGATTGTTTTTCTTGTTAATTATCAATATTTTTTTTAATTTACCAAAAATGGTTTAAAACCTGGACTGTCTAGTGTTCCAGCGAAGTGTTTTATGTCCCAGCAAAATCAACATTGTAGACTCCTTGAAATTTCTCACCCCTATAAAGTTCTGGTCAATAAACACAGAGAACCAACCATCTATATTTGATATACTGTCACATACAACATCTGAAATGAAGAGTCTTGATATGAATATAATGTTGAAGAATTTGTTGATTTGGCAATACATTTATATAATCGATTTGTAAACAAATCTTTCCTAATAAATCCTTACATATATAAATTACATAAACAAAATCCTTGTTAGAGAAAGGAACAAAAGATCACCGCAACATATACATATTACGGTTGATAAGATCAGGCAATAGATGACATGCCTGGGCGTCTCTTGTAATATTTTTTTTCTTGGAAAATTAGCCTTTGCCTTTTTTTTTTAATATATAAGTCAGTCACCAATTTCTAGTTTGGATTGAACCTGTGAAATAGAAAATTTAAGGAAAAAAATAGGACACATGTAGCTTGTTTGCGCTTAGTCATCAAGATATTTATCGTATCTGCTCTTGGACAATGGTGTGAAGAGTTCTTTGGAAGAAGAATGAAGAAATCGAGGAAGTTCTTGAGGAAGATATAGTAGAGGTAGAAGAAGGGTGGAAAAGGGTAGAAGTTATGGGGTCAATGATAGAGATAAGGGTACTAAAGAGGGGAATAGTGGAGTCGACTATTCTAGACTCATCAAGAGGCACTACAAGAAAATGAACTTTTAGCGACATTGCATAGCGAGAGTCTTGTCCTTGACTGTCGCTGTATATTTGTTTTATAACCGTGCAAGGGCTAGGCGCGAACTGTTTGAAGCTTCTTTTAAGCTTCCTTTTGTTGATCTGGTCTCTTTTCACTTTAGAGTTCAGACTATATAAGCCAAAGTCATTTTTGGGTCCCTCCAACTTTGTGAGCTATCGTCTTCTTCGAGACTCTCTCTCTCTCCAAAATATCAGCCTTTCTTTGATTTTCATCATCTTTCCTCTTATGCGTATAAGAACCCACTTGTCCACACTTGTAGATCTATTCGTCAAATTTCAATCTCTCTCTCTCTTTCCGACTTTGAGGGTCCAAAGGATTCTTTGTTGTTTCAGATCTTGCATTACTACAAAATCACTCAAAATTATGATTGATTGTGGTTTCTTCATTGTTTCAAATCTCGTAAGATTTCAAGTCTGATTTTGAACCATCGATTGTGGGTTTATTCGTATTTTCGAGCACATATGATTTTTTGGGTTTTGAAGCATCAACCACCCTTGCATTCCGTGGTTTCTAGTTTCAATTGTGGGTATTCAATCAGAGGTTGAAGGTTCAAAATCTCGGTGAGTCCCTTTCTCTCCCTACTCTCTATTTTTGAAGCATCAATCTTAGGGTTTTCAGCTTTACAATTCTGAATCCATAAAGCCTAAATTATTGATTGTATAAGTTATTTATACAACATTGGTTGAGATTAGGATACTTTAGCTTTGATCTCAACCACATTTTGGACAAAATCAGATTTCAGGTGAGTTTATTGTTTCATTTCAATTTAAAAGACTTAGATCTAATTTTTTTAGAATAAAACCATATTTCAGTTAAACATTTGTTTCAGTCGATCTCGATTCTTGCTTGTCTCTTGCACTCACTTTCATTCCAGTCTTCTATGAAGATCCCCAATTGGATTAATCAAGTAAGTAATTCTTTGTGATAATGGGGTTTGAATCTATTTTGTCTCCATTTTTTCCCCTGATTTGGGCTAGTTTTGGTTTTATTTATGAACCTATGTTATTTGTTTGATTGTCAAACCATTGAAATTAATTATCTAGTTGTTTTACCATTGTATTATATTATGTATCCTTAGCTTATTTAATGAAACCTTTTTTAGTTTCAGTTTGATTCCAAACACATAAATAAAAAATTATTATTATAGATTACAGATGACAAGAGAATCAAGCCCAAAATTCCAAAAGCACTTGGCTTAGTAGTTTAAGAGTCGAAATTGAGAGAGAAGAAGTTAAATTGATTAATTAGCCCTAATTAGGCTATAAAGGTATTACATAATATGAGAAAATAAAAAGTCTAAAAAGGACACAGACTTACTTAACACTCCCCCTCAAGTTGGTGCGTGGATATCAACAACGCCCAACTTGGACAAGACACCTTCAAAGGCGGTTTTACTAACACCTTTAGTAAGAACATCAGCGAGTTATTGAGATGTAGGAACAAAGGGAGTACAAATCTGTCTAGAAACAATCTTTTCTATAATGAAAAGACGATCAACTTCGATATGCTTTATTTTGTCATGCAGAACCGAATTTGCAGCTATGTTAATAGTTGATTTATTATCGCAATATAGTAAGAAAGGGACCAGCATAGGAAGACATAAATCAACTAGTAAGATCTTGAGCTAAAACAACTCACACACCAAAGTGCCATAGCTTTGTATTCTAACTCAGCACTCGAACGAGAAACCACATTCTGCTTCTTACTGTGCCAAGTTACCAAGTTGTTACCAACTTTTAGTACAGTACCCAGAAGTAGACTGTCTATCAGTTATTGAACCAGCATAATCTGCATCTGTTCATGCCTCAACGCGAAGATGACTATGATTATTGAACAAAATACCTCGACCAGGACATCCCTTAAGTTAAGGCATTTAAGAATACAATAAACTACAGTAAGATGAGATGTTCGATATTAGTGCATAAACTGACTTACAACACTAACATCATAAACAATGTCAGGGTGAGTCATAGACAAGTAGATCAATTTTCCCACAAGATGCTAATACTGGCCAATATTCGACACACACTCCTCCTCAGAATTAGCCAACCTGTGATTATGCTCAATAGGAGTATTAGCTGGACGAGAACCAAGCTAACCAGAGTCACTGAGTAAATCGAGGACATACTTCTGCTGAGAAATAAATATACTGGAATGGGACCGTGCAACCTCAATACCTAGTAAGATGAGATTAAAGCATCTAAGAATACGATAAATAGTAGTAAGATGAGATGTTCGAGGCGAGTGCATAAATTGACTTATAACACAAACAACATAGGTAATGTCAAGGCAAGTCATAGACAAGAAGATCAATTTTCCCACAAGACACTGATCGACACACTCCCCCTCAAAATTAGCCAACCTGTGATTCTGCTCAATAGGATTATCAGTTGGACGAGAACCAAGCTGACCAGAGTCACTGAGTAAATTGAGGACATACTTACGCTGAGAAATAAATATACCGGAATGGGACCGCACAACCTCAATACCTAGAAAATAGCGAAGATGCCCAAGGTCCTCAATCTCAAATTGACATCCTAAGTAAGTTTTTACCTCGATAATGCCAACATCATCATTTTCAGTAAGAACAATATCATCCACATAAACAATCAAAGAGACAGTTTTGCCTTGGGAGTGACGTAAGAACAATGTGTGATTACCAGAACTCTGATGGAATCCAAACTGATGCATGGTCTTAGTGAAACGCTCAAACCATGCACGGGGAGATTACTTCAGTCCATAAAAAGAACGGTTAAGACGACAGACATGTGCAGGAGAAGTATAAGTAAGAAACCCAGGAGGTTGGACCATATAGACTTCTTCCTGAAGATAACCATTGAGCAATGCATTCTTGACATCTAACTGAAAGAGAGGCCACCCTCTGATAGCGGCAACAGAAAGGAGAACGCGAATGGTGGTTGTGGAGGAATATTCTCGGAATGCACTGACACGTAGCTCAGGAGGATGGTGCTGACCATCAAGTAATTCGGAGGACAAACTCCATAGATATCACGAGTTGGTGTAGGTCGGGAGTATGGATTTGACAACTGTACTGTTGATTGACCGATGTGACAACCCATACCCTGAAATAACAAAAGAATTCTGTAGTTTGGAAATACATCAAAATTTTCCAATAAAATCTTAAATGCAATTTCTACAATCTACGATTACTAATAGAAATTTAGAGTTCCTTACTATCTCTATGCGAAAGGATCGAAGTGTGTACGCGGAAATCGAGATGAATGGTACGGAATTTGAGATGGTTCAAAGTTCGAGACGGTTGATTTTTGAATCTGGCCCGGTGATTTTGAAGATCTCGACGTCGTCGTCGTTTCTCCCTTCTGTGACGAAAGACGGTTTGACCCCGAAATCGATGAAATTCGAGGTCGAAGTTTCGAAACCCCCGTATATATATACGGCTGTTTTTTGATGATACGGGGTGAAAAAGAAGAGAAAACGGAAGGAATTTGGGTGGGTTTTGTAGAGAACGAGGTTGCGGACGTTTCTCCTTCTGCGTCGGTCGATGACGACGAGCCGTTTATCGTGGATCCGAGGTTAAAGTTAAAAAAAAAAAAATATATATATATTTAAATTTTGTTGGCTGTTGGACGGGTTGGAGAAGATGAAGTATATAAAAAAAATTAAAATTTTATTTATATAAAATTTGAGACGAAATCGGTATTTCGCCTATTGTTTCGTTTGATGATAACTTGACCATCCGGACTTTAAAAATGACGAATGAATACTCTATTTCACCTAATTTTTTGTTCCGAATCTAATGGTGTTGTCAATTTCTATAAATTCTATCTTTAACAAAAATTTATATTTTTGGCCTGAGGTGACCCCTAAATTGACGTCATTTTCGTTTTTGACGATAATTCGACTTTCTGTACTCCAAAAATGACAAATATATAGTCCATATTCAATAATTTTTCGTTATGAAACCAATGGTATAATCGAATCTTAATAATTCTTGCTCTAGTAAAAAGTCACTATTTTAGCCTGGTCCGACTCGGTAATCGAGGACTTTGTAACTTTTCTATTCAGACTCGCACTTGAGCGTGCTTACAGGCTAAAGTATGTTTGTCGATCATTTTGAATCCAATGGTAAGATCAAATTTCATTTAAAATGATCAGAACAAGGTCCTACAGTTTTACCCTAAGTCCCACTTTCAGGATTTTCTTAAAATATCACTCTTTTTTCCTCGAGATACGAATTGAAAACTCGGGGTTTTACAGTTATACTAGTTACAGAATGAACGGTAGTAGGACAAGGAAGCGTCTGTAGAAGAGGTAGATGTAGTGGACCTCGGTACATGTGGGGAACAACTTGTTAGCCTCGGGAAAACGCTGAAATCGCAAGAACGAAGTACCCTAGTTGAGCTACTAAGGGCAAACAAAGATGTGTTCGCATGGTCTTTGGAAGGTATTGTAGACACCCCATTTTTGCATCCGCCTGATTAATCAAGTTGTTAATCCGATCGCAAAGGTTCCCAATGATGGATGTCTATTCCAATGCTTTATTTTGTTACCAGATATGTTTCAGAAATCCGGATGAGGTATCTCGAACTGACAAAACTTAGAAACCACGCTACGCTAGGAAAATACTACCCCAGAAACATAGAAATCATCATCCTGCAAACCAAAAAGAAGCTTCACGATAAAAATCACTAAAAATGATCAAATTACCAAAATACCCCTAACATCAAAACAACCCTAGAGCCTGCATTACGCTTAGGAAAATCCACTCAAACACATAAAACAACAAATCGAAACCAAGTAAACCACTTCGCCAATTTTCATAAAATTTGACAAAATTACGAAAATACCCCTCATAAAGTTCATGACCATTTCATACAAAAAACTTCATAAATGACAAAAATCAACATTCCCATTGAATTCCTTACGAAAAACTGATTCCAAAACATCCTGGAACATTGAAAAACGACTTAAAACGTAAAAAATCCTCTCCGAGGGCAAAATGGTAATTTCACAATTTTAATAATTAAAAATTTCGAAATTAATAAATAAATCATTAAATAATGTAAAGTGAAACATTAATAAAATTAATTATAAAATTTAAACCAAAAAATTGATCAATCAGGCTTTCAAGAAAAATTGTTGATAGTTCGCAAGATATTTCTTTAAGGACCCCTCCATTTGGGGGTCCAAAGAATCAAAGATATAATAGAGGGGGGTTCTCCAAAAATTTAAAGTCAATCAAGTAAGACTAAAGTCAAGATATTAAAGTCAATCAAATAAGACTAAAGTCAAAATAAAAGTCAATTAAGTAAGACTAGAGTCAAGTATTAAAGTTAATCTCATAAGACTAAAGTCAAAATCCTAAATCAAAACCCTAATCTAAACTAATCGAGTCAATCTCATAGGACTAAGGTCAAAACCCTAAATCAAAACCCTAATCTAAACTAATCAAGTCAATCTCATAAGACTAAGGTCAAAACCCTAATCTAAACTAATCAAGTCAATCTCATAAGACTAAAGTCAAAACCCTAAAACCCTAAAGACTAAGTCAAAACCCTAAAAGAAACCCTAATCAAACCCTAATGCTTCTAAAAACTTTATAAAAAGGAGCCTCCACACCCTATTTTCGTATCAAAGAAAAAACCCTAGGAAAAGTATGTGAAGAAGCCTCCACAACCTCTCAAAAACCCTAATTTTGGAGCCTCAACTCCTTACCTAACACCCCTACTCTGATTTTAGCCTAAAAAATACCTAAAAACCTCTCAAAAACATCCCAAAAATCCACAACAAATTCGAAGCACCCAGATCCAAGAAGGAGATACCTTACCTCGAAGATCAGAAATCAGATCCGGAGATAGAACGAAGTAAGGAATACGGTACAAGGAGCAGTTTTCACCAGATCTGAGGGAATAGCACTTTTGCAGATCGAAGGTAATTTTTTTTTATTTTTTAATCTAGGTTTGTCATTAGCGATGTAGATTTATTTGGGATAAGTAGAGACCGACAATGGCCGGGCGGGGTTGGTGCCTAACACCTTCCAACCCCGTAACATGATCCCCGGATTCAGATTTTTTGTAGTAGATTAGTTTTTATCCATTTTAGAGTCAGTTTGGTTCGTAGACCACAATAACTAGGTGACGACTTCCAAACCTCAAGGGTCAAAAGCGGATCCGCGCACCCCGCGGATCGATGGCGCTTTCAGTGGCGACTCCGCTGGGGACTATTGAGGATCAAACTTGAAAAACCCAGGTATGGGAGCATTGCCAAGATGACCTAGTTTTTTGTTTTTTTATTTAGTTGGATTTATTTTATTTATTTTTTCTGTTTATTTATTTTTTTTGTCTTGATTGTAGATGATTTTGGGTATTACATTTTTTTTTTCCAATTAAGGATCACTTTTTGATGACCCATAAATAATGAAAGATTCAAATTGACATATGAAAATGATGGAATGATGAAGGTTGGGACAGTAATGTTAAAACATTTTTACAAAATATTTTAGTGAGAATTAAGTCTGGGAACCTCTTAATAAAACGTAGATCTCATCGAGTAGATTAATTTAGAACTTGAGTTCACTCAATTTCATTATCGAAAGCCTTAGATATCATCGATGCAAGTTCAATCTGTAAATCTGGAATTGTTGTTGAATGAAAGTTGGGACAGCAATGTTAAAACTTTTTTACAAAACATTCTAGTGAGAATTAAGTCTAGGCACCTTTAATAAAATATAGATCTCATCGAGTTGATTAATTTAAAACTTGAGTTCACTCGATTTCGTTATCGGGAGCCTTAAATATCATCGATGTAAGTTCGGATTGTATTTTCCAAATTCACAGAAAATTCGAATTTATCTAATGTTAGCACAATTAATGTTCCTGAGAGTGAGCTCATCTCAACCATTGTCATTCTATCATCAATGTAACATCTATTGGAATCTCGATTTATTTTGGATCACCCAAAAATAACCCTTGATTAGACCAGAGACAACAAATTTATGGGCTTTTTAAATATTGGATCACATTAATTATTATTTGTGTTATATGCCCATATAATGTGCCATGATCTCTACAGATATATTTGTGATGTGTTTGCTTTCATCTTAATTTCGATGTGATGGGTTTTGTATTATTTTCTTGATCAATATTCATTTGATATCCATATGTGATGACATAATCTGGCCCATGGGCCCATGTGTTTGAAAAAGGCCCCGGGCACACCCCACCCTGTTTTGCACACACCACATGCACGTTTACTGTTTTGCACGCTTGCACGTCCCATATAGCCAACGTGGCACTAGTGCGTGGCCCGGTCTCTTCGGAGATGCGACGTCATTCATGAAAACCACAACTCCAGTCACGTACCTTAGGGTATATCAAACTGGGACATCAATACCGTCTGATCAGGTGATTCTGAGAAGTATATTGGTGCACCCAGGCTGGAGCGACCTGAGCCTTTGACCTATTGTGAGCCACACAGTCACATGTCCCGATTACCAACGTAGTACTAGTATGTGGTCGGTCCCCTCGTGGGATGCCAAACCATTTATGAAAGCTACAACTCTTGACTCGTACCCGTAGGTATAAAAGATAATCTAAGTATATCAATTGCACTTCTTGGTCAAAATCGGTGCCTAAGCAAGATCTTGCCCCGCTGTACCCTACTGTACGAGGGGGATAGACTACGTCTATTCTAGACGAGAGGTATTTAAGTGGGCCCTTACTCAACATTGTGCGCCACCTCTCAACTGGAGATCAAACTGGCTGTTTTTGGCTTCAGAGAAGTGAGTTGAGGTTTTAGATTATCACCTATACGGTATATCAAACCAAGTCACCACGTATCGAGAGGTATATAGGTGTACTTGAGCAAGGGTGGCCAGATAAAATGCATTGCACGTAGTAAGCTTAGAGTCTAGAAACCTTCCTTGTAGGTCACGACTCGAACTTATCGTGGGTGTTCCCGGGTTGTTCATTGAATGGAACCTGGTGAATGATGAATGTATGTGAATGATGAGATCAGAATGCATGTGAATAATGAGATGAATGATGAGATCAGGAATGTGCGGGTTTGTCCTCAAGGATAAATTTTTTGTTGTTTAACCTGATTTGAAATTACAATATCATTGGGTACACCAACCCAATAAAAAATCCATTTTAAACTTGACCCAGTCCATCTCGATCCAACGATCATTATGAGCCGGACCATTTAAATTGAAATAGAAATCAAATTTTCAAAGAGCAAAAATGGTTTAGGAAGGGAAAGTATTTTTCAGAAAAAGTGTTTTCCAAAAGAAGTGTTCTTTAAAAAAAAAAAAATTTTCCAAAAATAGTGTTGTTTTCTAAGAAAAAGTGTTTTCCAGAAAATGTTTTCCATAAGAACAAGATTTTCCAAGAGAAAATGCTTTCCAAATAACAAACTATTTTTCAGAGAAAAAATATTTTTCAGAAGAAAATGTTTTCCGAAAGAAAAGAAAATGAAGGAAAAATGATTTACAAAAGATCTATTTTTGCATGAAAATTTTTTGAAATATGTTTTTCACCAAAAACCTATTTTTTTGCATGGATTTTGTAAAATTATCAAAATATGTTTTTCGAAAAAGAAAATGACTTGCAAAAAAATAATCAGATTTGTGAAAGTTTTATTCAATGAAAACATTATTTCCAATAATTTTCAAGAGTGCAATAAAATTATTTCCTTCTGAATAATCATTGAGCGGATGAATTGTTTAATGGATTGGTGCACAAAATTCAATAAAATCTTAGGGTTCATTTAAAATGTTATCAAGGGGGTGACACTGAAATTGGTTAAATTTACCTTCAAAGAAGTTTAAGGGTTATCATTGTACCTAAGCTCAATCGTCCACCGTCTAGCTAGGGTTACTAGTCCAGTCAGTTGGAACGAACGTCAACGCCAAATCAATCCTTTAGAATTTCTTAACATCGCCCAGTTATTCCCTGAAGATCATAGTACTTTAGTCTTGTCGGTTATAAGCAATGTCTCAGTCCTTAGTCCTAATCAAGCCCGTTGTGGGTAGTTGTATTGAGTTTTCATGAGTTATTTGAGTTAGCTCGAGTCCAATTTTTCAATGTCATATTTTCTTTAGATCGAGTCTACTCTTTTTCTGTCGAGTCGAGTTAGTTTGTCGAGTCATAGAGGTGTCTGTCGCCCCTTTTGAATTTGATTGGCTAAATGAAATATTTGAATATCTCGAGCGCATTAACGAATTAACTACTAATCTGGCTTCAAGGATAGATTTCTTTCTTGAGCAAGAAGATAAGAGTCAGGCTCAACGTTTAATCAAGAAAACAAAGGTTATTGACCTCGGAACAGAAAATATTTCCTAAAGAGATTCAAATAGAAACCCTCCTATCCCTAAAGGAACATGAGGGGATAATGAATTTATTCAGAAATTTCAAAAGACTTGTTCGTGTGATCTGATGAGAATGTGTTAGGTGCAAGCTTGGGTGTTGTTCAACACGGAATAGATACTCGTCTATATCGATGGAATTAAAGAAGATGTTATAAAATGTATCAGCACTATCCTTACTACATCTTGAGTTTCAAATCACATATTATCAGTCGATATGGGGGTACCTTTTGAACTGATCTCTGATAATGGGTCGTACTTCAAAGCATAAATCATTACTTTATGTTTAAAGTTGAAGATCCGGAAGCACAAATCATCCCCCTACCTTCCTCAGATCAATGGAACGGTTGAAGCAGTTAGTAAGAATGTCAAGACTATCATCAGGAAAATGTGTCAATCACATCGAGATTGGTCAAAAAAATTATCATTCACGTTATAGACATATCGAACTTCAATTCGATCCTCTACTGGAGCTACTCCCTACTCCTTAGTGTATGCCATGGAAGCAGTCTTGCCAGTTGAAATGGAAATTTCGTCTCTTAGGGTCTTGTTGGAAAATCATTTGCTAGAAATAGATTGGGTTCGTCAGCAGTATGAAGAATTAAACTTGATCGAAGAAAACGAGTTAAAGCCCTGTACCATGTGCAAGCTTATCTAAGAAGAGTCACCCGTGCATTTGACAAAAAGGTCAAAGCTCATCATTTACAGGTCAAGGATTTAACTATCAGACTTCAAAGAAAATTGAACACTCCTCCTCGATTATAGGAGAAAGTCTGAACCCAATTGGAGAAATTCATTCATTAAGGAAATACTGTCTGGAAAAGTCGTCAGACTTCAAGATCATGATGGAAGTGAACTACCAGAGTCAACCAACCTTGACCGGATCAAATGGTACTACATTTAAGGAGGCCATCTTTGGCCGAATCAATTTTCCTGCTACCCAGTTCATTATCTCCTTTCTCAGCCCTTTGCAGCCTTTTCAAAAAAAAAATTGTGTCTTTTATTTCTTAGCCTAATCACCTAACCTAGGGGAGGGAAGATTTGAACTACGTTTTGGTCTGATCTCAAAAATTTGGGGTACGTAGGCAACTTGAGAAGTTACTTCAGGCCCGACCACATCAAAATAAAAAAATAGATTCCCCGATAAAGAAAAAATCTAAAAGGAAAAGAAAAAGAAATATCTTCAAAATGGGGAAGAAAATTCAAAGCAAAATAAAAAATGCCACACAAGGGGCATTTGGGTTTTTGAGCCTCAAAATCCCTTTCATTTTATGCCTAGTCCCAAGCCTACCTATAAAAGTCCTCCTAAGTACCGTGTGAAAAGGTCAAGGAGGGTAGTAGAACATGATCAGACAGTAATTCTAGAAGGTCAGAGGAGAAGAAAAAGATAAAAAAAAATGATGAAGCCTGCTAAGTTGAAAACCCGAAAATGGCGACTTAGGCAAAAATTAAGGCAAGCTCGCAAAGTTGAAAATCTGAAAGGACAACTTTGGCAACAATCAGAGCTAAGAAAAAAGAAAAAGCTCGCTTGATCGAAAACTTGAAAAGGCGATCTAGGCAAAAGCTAGAGCAAACTCGCTAGATTGAAAACCTGAAAAGGCGATCTAGGCAAAACTTAGAGCTATCAAAAAATAAAAGAAAATCTCCGTTGAGTTGAGAAGTTGAAAAGGCGGCCCGAGCTGAAACATCAGAAGTTTGAATCATCAAGTTCAATACTCAGCTTAAACCAGGCATAGATTCAGAAGCCACAAGTATCTTGTCTATGATCGATCTGAAAATTCTTACTTCCCCAAATGAACTAATGGAGAGAAGGGAGAATTCTATGATGAGTCTCAAAAGGAAATATTCTGTTTTCTTGAGCCTGACTTAAAATCTTCAATAAAATTAATCAAAATTAAAAGTTGGATCTTTATTGCGCTTGTGGTAATCAAATATTTCAAACCTTCATACAAGGGGCATTTTTCTTTTTCCTCTAAATATGTAATTCTCCCCCTTATACTAGGGGCATTTTTTAATGATGTGTTCAATGCCATGTTTATTGTCAAACTAGGGACATTTTGTTTTTGAGCAATGTTAATCCTAAAAGATAATGAGAACTCCAAACTTAATGTTACCCTTTTGATAACAGTTCTTCAAAAAACTCTTGAGGTTCAAAAGAAATAAAAACTCAGGTTTTAAATTCATAAAACTTTTGGATAAATCCTTGAGGTTCAAACAAAAGTACTTCGGATCTCACATTTGACTGTGTCCAGAGATCAACTAATATGGTATTCCCAGATCCAATCATTCCTAGATTCGATCATTTCTCTTCCATATTCAGTATCTTCCAGATTTATTCAATTCACTCTGATCAGTCTTTTCCAAATTCATTCATTCTTTCCCAAAAGTCCTTCATTCCTTCGCCAATTTTGCTCAGTTGCCGCCAAGGGTTAACTTGGATTTTGCTCAGTTGCCGCCAAAGGTTATCTTGGATTTTGCTCAGTTTCCGCCAAGGGTTAACTTGGATTTTGCTCAGTTGCCGCCAAGGATTATCTTGGATTTTGCTCAGTTTCCGCCAAGGGTTATCTTGGATTTTGCTCAGTTGCCGCCAAGGATTATCTTGGATTTTGCTCAGTTTCCGCCAAGGGTTATCTTGGATTTTGCTCAGTTGCCGCCAATGGTTATCTTTGATTTTGCTCAGTTTTCGCCAAGGGTTATCTTGGATTTTGCTCAGTTGCCGCCAATGATTAACTTGGATTTTGCTCAGTTTTCGCCAAGGGTTATCTTGGATTTTGCTCAGTTTTCGCCAAGGGTTATCTTGGATTTTGCTCAGATGCCGCCAAGGGTTATCTTGGATTTTGCTCAGATGCCGCCAAGGGTTATCTTGGATTCTGCTCAGTTGCCGCCAAGGGTTATCTTGGATTCTGCTCAGATGCCGCTAAGGGTTATCTTGGATTTTGCTCAGTTTCCGCTAGTTGCCGCCAAGGGTTATCTTGGATTTTGCTTAGTTTCCACCAAGGGTTATCTTGGATTTGCTCAAATGCCACCAAGGGTTATCTTGGATTTTGCTCAGATGCCACCAAGGGTTATCTTGGATTTTGCTCAGTTACCGCAAAGGGTTTTCTTGGAATTATGCTCAGATTCCGCCAAGGGTTTTCTTGGAATTATGCTCAGATGCCGCCGAGGGTTTTCTCGGAACTATGCTCAGATGCCGCCGAGGGTTTTCTCGGAACTATGCTCAGATGCCGCTAAGGGTTTTCTTGGAATTATGCTCAGTTTATGCTCAGATTTTAAATCACACACTTGCACAGTTGTTACATCAGTCAAGGAGAATTTTCTAAAATTCAAGGATCTGACACTGCCAGTGAGAGCTCGCGCTCAAAGACCTGACATTTTTCTAGTTTGGGGAGAGTTTTACGCTCAAGGATCCGAACACCCCGACGAATTGCTAAATCAGGCTGCAAAATGAACTGTCACTAGCTTTGGCATTCGGATATCGCACTATCTACCAAAATAGATTTGCTATCTAGTTTGCTTCAACCTTCTGCTAAAGAGGGGCATCTGTAGACACCCTATTTTTGCATCCGCCTGATTAATCAAGTCGTCAACCCGATCGCAAAGGTTCCCACTGATGGATGTCTATTCCAATGCTTTATTTTGTTACCAGATATGTTTCAGAAATTCGGATGAGATATCTCGAACTGACAAAACTTAGAAACCACGCTACGCTAGGAAAATACTACCCCAGAAACATAGAAATCATCATCCTGTAAATCAAAAAGAAGCTTCACGATAAAAATCACTAAAAATGACCAAATTACCAAAATACCCCTAACATCAAAACAACCCTAGAGCCTGCATTACGCTTAGGAAAATCCACTCAAACACATAAAACAACAAATCGAAACCAAGTAAACCACTTCGCCAATTTTCATAAAATTTGACAAAATTACGAAAATACCCCTCATAAAGTTCACGACCATTTCATACAAAAAACTTCATAAATGAAAAAAACCAACATTCCCATTGAATTCCTTACGAAAAAATGATTCCAAAACATCCTGGAACATTGAAAAACGACTTAAAAAATCCTCTTCGAGGGCAAAATGGTAATTTCACAATTTTAATAATTAAAAATTTCGAAATTAATAAATAAATCATTAAATAATGTAAAGTGAAACATTAATAAAATTAATTATAAAATTTAAACCAAAAAATTGATCAATCAGGCTTTCAAGAAAAATTGTTGATAGTTCGCAAGATATTTCTTTAAGGACCCCTCCATTTGGGGGTCCAAAGAATCAAAGATATAATAGAGGGGGGTTCTCCAAAAATTTAAAGTCAATCAAGAAAGACTAAAGTTAAGATATTAAAGTCAATCAAATAAGACTAAAGTCAAAATTAAAGTCAATTAAGTAAGACTAGAGTCAAGTATTAAAGTCAATCTCATAAGACTAAAGTCAAAATCCTAAATCAAAACCCTAATCTAAACTAATCGAGTCAATCTCATAAGACTAAGGTCAAAACCCTAAATCAAAACCCTAATCTAAACTAATCAAGTCAATCTCATAAGACTAAGGTCAAAACCCTAATCTAAACTAATCAAGTCAATCTCATAAGACTAAAGTCAAAACCCTAAAACCCTAAAGACTAAGTCAAAACCCTAAAAGAAACCCTAATCAAACCCTAATGCTTCTAAAAACTTTATAAAAAGGAGCCTCCACACCCTATTTTCGTATCAAAGAAAAAAACCTAGGAAAAGTAGGTGAAGAAGCCTCCACAACCTCTCAAAACCCTAATTTTGGAGCCTCAACTCCTTACCTAACACCCCTACTATGATTTTACCCTAAAAAACACCTAAAAACCTCTCAAAAACATCCCAAAAATCCACAACAAATTCGAAGCACCCAGATCCAAGAAGGAGATACCTTACCTCGGAGATCAGAAATCAGATCCAGAGATAGAACGAAGTAAGGAATACGGTACAAGGAGCAGTTTTCACCAGATCTGAAGGAATAGCACTTTTGCAGATCGAAGGTAATTTTTTTTTATTTTTTAATCTAGGTTTGTCATTAGCGATGTAGATTTATTTGGGATAAGTAGATACCGGCAATGGCCGGGCGGGGTTGGTGCCTAACTCCTTCCAACCCCGTAACATGATCCCCGGATTCAGATTTTCTGTAGTAGATTAGTTTTTATCCATTTTAGAGTCAGTTTGGTTCGTAGACCACAATAACTAGGTGGCGACTCCCAAACCTCAAGGGTCAAAAGCGGATCCGCGCACCCCGCGGATCAAGGGCGCTTTCAGGTATGTCGGGGATAGATCTTTTGGTAGCATGTTACAAGTTGAACGTCGATTGTGCATTCCGACCAATTCGGCAGAAGCCTAGGAGATTGTCACCTCGGTTGAGATAGGGGGTGAATGAGGAGATAGGAAAGTTATTAAAGGTAGGATTCGTCAGGGAGGTCGACTACCCAGAATGGATTGCCAACATTGTAGCGGTGCCTAAGAAGGATGGGAAGGTCAGGGTGTGTATTGATTTCACAAACCTCAATAAAGCCTGCCTAAAAGATAGTTTTCAGTTGCCCAGGATTGACAGATTGGTTGACGCTATGGCAGGACATGAGAGGATGTCCTTCATGGATGGGTACTCAGGCTACAATCAGATCCCTCTGGCGGTAGAGGATCGGGAGAAGACGTCCTTCATAACTGAGCAGGGATTGTTCTATTTCAGGGTCATGCCGTTTGGCCTAAAGAATGCAGGAGCGACTTACCAAAGGCTAGTAACCAAAATGTTTGAGGGATTGATCGGGAGGACGGTTGAGGTTTACATTGATGATATGTTGGCTAAAAGCAGAAGAGCAGAGGATCACCTGGCGGATCTCGGGGAAGCGTTTGATCAATTGAAGGACTTCCGAATGAAACTTAACCCAAAGAAATGCGTGTTCGGGGTGTCATCTGGAAAGTTCCTCGGACACATCATCACCAGTAGGGGCATTGAAGCTAACCCCGACCAAATAAGAGCCTTGATAGATATGCCAAACCCCAGAAACCAAAAGCAAGTACAAACTCTGGCAGGAAGAATCGCAGCACCAAACAGATTCATCTCTCGAGTTTTATATAGATGTCGACTGTTGTTTAATCTGCTGAAGAAAGGGAAAGGACTCAAGTGGGACAAAGAGTGCGAGGTAGCATTCTTCAGTCTGAAAAGCTACCTGAGACGATCACCCATCCTCAGTACACCGGAGGAGGGAGAAGAACTGGGAATTTATCTAGCTGCTGGTGTCCTGTCCATAAGCTCAGTTATATTCAAAGTCGATTTAGGAAGGGAGTACCCAGTTTACTACATTAGCAAGACGTTGGGACCATCAGAAGTCAGATATACTAGAGCTGAGAAGGTGGGATTATCTCTTGTTTACTCGGTGCACAAGCTTAGACCCTACTTTCTGTCGCATCGAGTTCGGTTGGTGACGGAGTATCCCTTAAAGGATATGTTATCCAGGTTGGAGAAATCTAAGCGCATGGCAAGGTGGGCAATAACCCTTGGAGAATACGACTTGCAGTTTAAAGCACGCACATCTCTAAAGGGGCAAGTGCTGGCAGATTTTTTGGCGGACTTCCCGATCGAAGATCCCAATTGGGAGGAGCCGGAAGAAGAAGACGAAATAGTAGGAGAGGCGGAATGGTGGAACGAGCAATCAGGATGGAGAATGTTCGTTGATGGTTCATCGAATTATTCAGGCTCGGGTATTGGCATAGTATTGGTGACACCAAGTAATGACAGACTGGAGAAGGTGATCAAGCTTGGATATGGAGCCTCGAATAACGAGGCCGAAGCTGTTATCAATTTGGCTCAAGATGGCGACATAATCGAAAGTTGACGAAATCACGGTATTTACAGACTCACAATTGGTGGCGAACCAGTGTAATGGAGAGTACAAAGCAAGGGACGATCAAATGGCGAAGTACCTGTCAACAGTACAACGGGAGATCGATAAGTTCACGAGAGTAAGGGTAAGTAGAATCCCGAGGGATGAGAATCGACATGCGTATTCCTTGGCCTTCATTGCATCTATGCTCAGCGAAAAAGAAAATCGGGTGTTATCCGTAGAATATCAGTCAAGAGCCAGTATCAATGGCAAGGGGGAAGAGTGCTTTCAAGTAGATCAAGCCCTAGGATGGGTGTAGAAGTATGTGGAATATCTGCAGAGCAAGATCCTACCGCAGGACAGGAATGAGGCCAGAAAATTACTACATCAGGTCGGGAGATACACAATCATCGAAGGAGAACTGTATAGAATGTCATTTGGGGGATCCCTTTTAAAATGCTTGAAACGAAAGAATCCAAGCTTGTAATGTCAGAAATTCATGAAGGAATCTGCGGCAATCATTCAGGAGGATGGTCGTTGGCAAATAATGTAACACCCCGAATTTTTAATTCGTATCTCGAGGAAAATAAATAGTGGAATTTTAAGAAAATCTTGAAAGTGGGATTTAGGGGTAAAATTTTATGATGTTTATGATCATTTTTAATGGAATCTGACCTCACCATTAGATTCAAAATGATAGAAAAACATAGTTTAGCCTGTAAGCACGCTCAAATGCGAGTCCGAATATAAAAGTTGCAAAATCCTCGATTACCGGGTCGGACCAGGCTAAAACAGTGACTTTTTGTTGGAGCAATAATTTTTAAAATTCGATCATACCATTGGGTTCATAACGAAAAATTATTCAACATAGACTATTTATTTGTCATTTTTGGAGATCAGGAAGTTGAATTATCGCCAAAAACGAAAACGACATCAAGTTTATGGGTCACGTCAGGCCAAAAATGTAAATTTTTGATGGAGACATAATTTGTAGAAATTGACTATACCATTAGATCCGGAATGAAAAATTAGGCGAAATAGAGTATTCGTTTGTCAGTTTTGGAGACCGAATGACCAAGTTATCGTCGATCAAAACAATAGGCGAAATACCGAATTCGTCCCAAATATTATATAAATAATATTAAATTTTTTTTTTTAATCTCATCTTCCCCAACGCGTCTAAACAGCCGAGACCTATACGAAATGACATTTTTTTTCTCTTCGACCTTCCACCTCAGATCTCTCGCAAACGGTCCACTTTCGACGATCGCCGCAGAAGAGAAAAAGGTCCGCAGCTTCGTTTTCTACAAAACCCACCCAACCTTTCTTCATTTCACTTTCTATTTCACCCGATATCGTCAAAAATCAGCCGTATTTGGATACGGAAATTTCGAAACTTTGACCTCGGATTTCATCCGTTTCGGGGTCAAATCGCTTTCCGACGCAGAAGGGAGAAACGTCCGGAGCCTCATTCTCTACATAACCCAACCAAGTTCTTTTCGTTTTCTCGTCTTTTTCACCCCGTATAGTCAAAAATCAGCCGTATTTTTATACGGAGATTTTCGTAACTTTGACCTCGGTTTTCATCGATTTCGGGGTCAAACCGTCTTTCGCCGTAGAAGGGAGAAGAGACGAGCACATCGAGATCTTCGAAACCACCAAGCCAGTTTCGAAAATCAGCCGCTTCGAAGTTCGGTCCATCTCGATTACCCCGCCAATCGCCTCGATTTCCGTGCACGTGCTTCAATTCCATCGCCTAGTGATTGTAAGGAACTCTCAATTTCTATTAGTAATCTAGATTGTGAAAATTGCATTTAGGATTTTATCGAAAAATTTGGATGTATTTTTAAAATATAGAATTATTTTGTTATTTCAAAAATTCACGCCAGAAATTGCATGTTTGATATGTTTAATTGTATTTTTAATAAATTATACGTGGGTAGGGTATTTTAACGGGTTATTGCCATAAATTGGGTCTTGTGCACTGCTCGGACCCCGTTTTGATATGAAATTTGTATTTTTTCAATATTATTGATAGAAATAAATTCTATAGTTGAAAAGTGTGATTTAATATTCAATGAACTCATATTGAGTTGATGAATATCAGAAAACGGATATTTTATGAAGAGATTGAAAACTGTAAAAGTCGAAAAAAGGGAAAAAGGGTATGAAACGGTAAAATATCAGAGTCACACCCGAGGGGTGATGTCTGCATTTTACGTTGTTGTGTTGTATGCAGGTTGGTGAACGGATATCCAGGGATAATGTTACTGGTTGCATGTTTATTTACTTTCTGTTAGCGCGAGGCGCTCTGTTATGTTGTTTATTTTAGGTCGGGTGGCCACACTTGCATGGTAGGAAACTGGATATCTATTCTCAACCTTGTATTGTTAATTTCTCTTTTGTTTTCAAATGAAAATAATATATATAAGTAGCTATTTTGTGAGCTGTTAAAGAGTTTGTGAATGCCTGAAGGGATAGTGCATCATATCATCCGGAGTGGTGTACTATCCTGGGATGTACGGTAGGGACCACCAAACTCATACGTGGTATGGGACGCGTATGAGAGTGGAGTCACAACTGGAATCCGGGTTTATTCCTCTCTATCTTTACCAGTGAACTTGTAATGTAAAGGTGGTCGTATACGAATGGTTTGTATATTTGGGAATCATTTGCACGCCTGATAGGCATAGACGAAGATGATTAGTCAGTGATCACTAACAATCTATAGTAGTCGAACGTTCTGACACATCGGAAAGAGACCCATTGCTTACGGTCACGTCAAACGGCCAGCCTGAGCCGGATAAATGGTCAACCAAACGTGGTAAGTGCAGCGACCGGCCACAAAATCAGGAACTAAAAGCCAGAGAGAAATTGTAACATCATGTCTCGACTAGGAGCGATCCAGTCGTGAATCCCAACACTTTAATTCCAATACTCCACCATTGTGTATTATGTATCTGTTGCTTATTTTGATATATAAAATGAAATGCATGTTTATTATTTCCATTTGATCAATTAGATTTGTATAAAAAGAGAATGTTATAGTGAGTACTGCTGATCGATGTAATGTGAGTTTTAAAATGTTTAGTTGCTCATCCTTGGCTATATATACCAGTTAATCGTAGGTTTCTTCTGTAAAACTTTATTTATTTTAAAATGATTCAGTATGTTTATTCGTTCATGTTAGGAGAGGTTATTGGCAGAAATTGTTGTTTCCTTACTGGGTAACCATTGTTACTCACCCTTTCCTTCTCCATTTTTTTTAGTTTCAGATCTGAAGCTTGGCGAAACAAGTGTAGAACAAGAGCGAGGATCATCTGGTTGGTCAGATAGACAACCAGAGTCCGTCACCTGGTAAGTATTAGGGCTATACCCCCTAGTGGTGTCAGTTTCTCCAGGTAGTCTTATGGATTCTGTCTTGAGTGTTAGGAATTATGTTAGAGTGAGGAATTTTGTATAATCCTGTATATAATTTTTCTTCTTTCGCACTCTGATCTATCGGACATTATTAGACGTATATAGGCTTCCGCTAGTATTATATTTTGTTTGTTATATGCAGGATTGTATGTCGTTTATCAGGTGCAGGTTGAATCGCCTTGGAATGCTAACATAAACAGGGGAGACCATGCCGAAATTTCGAGGTGCCACCTCGTACCTTGAAATCTGACATGGGGATTTGTGTTAGTGTTCGGCGGGACGCCATAAATAAAGTAGTAACTCAAGGCTACTTTTGGCCAAGAATGTAGGAAGATTGTAAGAGGTATGTCAAAGGGTGTGACAGATGCCAAAAGTATGCCCATATGCAACTCCAGCCGTCCAGCGAGCTGCATCTTATGAAGTCCCCCTGGCCTTTCTCTATTTGGGGAATGGACATTGTTGGTCCATTGCCTCGAGGAAAAGGGGGTAAGCTTTTCATCCTGGCGGCCACGAATTACTTCACTAAATGGGTGGAAGCAGTCTCTCTTACTCGGATAAGAGAATAGGAAGTTATCAAGTTTACCTGGGAGCATATCATAACGCGATTCGGGATCTCGTACACAATGATCTCGGATAACGGAACACAGTTCAAGGGAAATCGAATACAGTCGTATTACAGGGAGTATGGGATCAGGTCGCTTCGGTCCTCTCCACGGTACCCACAGGGCAACGGACAAGCAGAAGCGTCCAACAAAACAATCATCAACAACTTGAAGAAAAGGTTGACTGAACATAAAGGAAGGTGGGTGGACGAGCTGCATAACGTGTTATGGGCATACAGAACAACACCAATGAGGGCAACCGAAATCACTCCATTTGCACTAGCTTATGGAACAGAGGCCGTCATTCCTACTAAGGTGCAGATCCCCACAACAAAATCCCACGTCACCGAGACTATGTTGAATAAAGAGAATATAGCACAAAACTTAGATTGTTTAGATGAAACACGGGAAAGGGCGGCAGAAAGGCTAGCCTGGTACCATCACCAGCTAAAGAGGTCTTACGACAGAAAGGTACAAAGGAGGGAGTTCAATATAGGGGACATGGTTCTGTGAAAAGTATTCTCCAACACGAAGGAGCTCACTAGTGAAAAATTAGGGGCAAATTGGGAGGGTCCCTACATTATCAATAGAGTTGGAGAAGCAGAGATATATCATTTGGAAACAATAGCAGGGGATTTATTCCAGGCGCCTTGGAATATTTTCAATCTAAAGAAATTCTATTAATAAATTGAAAGTCATTTATTCAGCAACACGGACATTATCGAAAAGCCTTGGCCCAACATTGGTGCCGAGCCCAGCCGAGGGGTTGGTTTAGCGAAAAGCCTTGGCTCGGCATCCCAGTCGAGGGGTTGGTTTAGCGAAAAGCCTTGGCCCAACATTGGCGCCGAGCCCAGCCGAGGGGTTGGTTTAGTAAAAAGCCTTGGCCCAACACAGGTGCTAAGCCAAAAAGTTCGTAAAAAGCTGAGTCAGGTCAAACGTTAGGTCAAACATATTGCAGGTCAACCATGTTGTGGGCAATATGGGCGGAATGTGTTACAGAAATGCGTAGACAAGTTTGCTTGAATCTTAAAGGTCACCAAGATATTCAAAGCAGAACAATAAACACAAGGACAACAGTCACAACAGTCACGTCAAAAATATATTTCTGGTATTAATAGGAGTGTTTGCTTACATCAAAGAAAAAAGAACTGGAGGACTATTACAAATATATCGGCAGTTATAGCTAGATTATACTTAAGCGCCTCTATCAACTATAGCGTCCTCGGGGGCCTCAATGGGCACATTGGACACCTCAGGGGTAAGTTCGGGAGCGATGGCAGTCTTCTTCACAGAAGCCTCGGCCTTGCTTTCTTCAACTTAGCCTTAAGCTTGTTATAGACCTTTTCCCAACCCTCCTCTGAAGCGTCCAACTGTGCTTGGAGGGAGACGAGTTGTTTTTCAAGCATTTCCTTCTTTTCAGTCTCTTTGACTTTAACAAGCTCTTCTAGGGAAGCTATTTTCCCCTCTGCTCCAGCTCGGACAGTGCGCAGTCCAGGCCACCCTGGAGCTTGAGGGAGTTTGCCGTCGTAGCATCCCTTTCGAGCTGAAGCTGCTTGATCCGGCCCTCAGCTATGCGAAGGTCGGCCAAGGTGGTGTCCCGAGACTGGCCCAACTGTGCAACAACGTGTTGTGCCTAAAAAGGGAAAAGAATATTAGAACTCATGTAAAAGAAGATAAATAACCAAGGGAAAAAGGGAAGAAGACTGACCACGACCAGGGCTCAGAACGCATCATTATAAAACCTAATCGGATCCCCAGAGAAGCTGCGACCAGTTTTGTCTACATCTCTCGGTAGTGTTGACGCCTCGAACATAGCGCGTGCTACCGCATGATCCGATAGGGCCGAATCCTGATCAAATACGGGCCTTCCCCCAACCCTCGGGCTTACTACCCAAGTGGAAGGAGGGGGGAAACTTTCTCTCTAACCCGACCCAACCGATGAGGCCTGGGATGGATCTGAGGGTAACAGGCTCGGGCCTGGACAGGTAGGCACCGATGGAGGATGAGGTCGTGGATCAGATCCCCTTCGAAGTCTCTTCAGAAGAGGCTGGTGATCCTCTTCTTCTTCTTCTTCCTCTGCTCCCGGTTCCCTATTCGGTTCTCCCTCATCAACCTAAGGAGGGGCAGGAGATACCACCCTCACCTCCTCTTTGTCGGAGTCAGAGTTGACAGTTGGGGGTGGGCGGTTCGAGCGTAAGGCCATGTCGTCTGCTCCTGAGGCTTGGATTTCTTAATGACAAGGACGGTTGGACGGTAAGAGAGAGGATGTGGCACGGAGGAGTAATTCGGGGTTCGATAGCAGGTGAGTAATTACTATCGAATCTGCTGGGAACTTGTCTTTGCTCGGATCTGCAGAGGTTGAATGAAAGGTCAGGATCAATCGTTAAAAAAAAAAAAAAAAAAGGGAACTCACCATGGTAGTTGAATGAAGGACATTCCAAGGGGGAAGCTTGTCTTCAGAAGCGTTCTCCCACCAACCGGTCAATTAGATCTAGAATAAAAATCACTCCTTATCCGAGTCGGGGAGCTCGATCAAGGACGGCTTCCCTCTCCTCTTAGATAAGTAGAAGAAGCCCGGTCTATTTGGGCATTTCTTCAGGGCAAATTGCGCCCTAACGTCGTAGAGCCCGAGCTTGAGCCCATCTTCCAAGTGCTCATTCATTTGCTCAAAAGCATAGATAAGGCGGAAAAAATTCTTGCTCAATTGACCGGGAGACCTCCGATAGAAGTTCAAGACCTCATGAGTCAACTTACTTAAAGGTAATCGGAGGCCTGCTTTGAGCTGTCCCCAGTGCACAATAGTGGTGCCCTCAGGGAAATCCCGGGATAGTGAGGCTTCATCCACGTAAGATAAGCCCACGTGACTTGACATCCCTGACCACATCCAGTGGAGGACGAATGGGGGAATAAGATTTCCCCCTGGCCATGGCTAGAGTAAGAAAAGAGAGAGAGAGAAGAAAAACGAGAGGGGGTATTGTGGAGGGATATTCTCGGAATGTATTGACACGTAGCTCAAGAGGATGGCGCCGGATAGACTCCATAGATATCACGAGTTGGTGTAGGTCGGGAGTACGGATTTGACAGCTGCACTGTTGATTGACCGATGTGACAACCCATACCCTAACAGATCAATTGCAACTACTTTAGGACTGCCAGGGTAGTTGTAACAACCCTGGCAGTTGCCAAACCAGAGGGTAAGTTAACTGTTCTAGGTCTAGGTCAATCAATCAAAACTGTCAGACAAAGATGGACAGAGGGATAGTCCTATAAAGAAAAAGGGGCAGCTCATGAGGGATAGTCCTATAAAGAAATGGCACTGATTTCTAACTTGATCGTCGGAGTGGACCTATTGCAGGTCTCGATGGGCAAGAACTGCATTGCAAAGTATCTTGAGGTAGAGCGAATTTCTGCATCTACAGTGGTCATCTTAGCAATCGGATCAAATGTCTCCTGATAATCAATCCCATAAGTCTGAGTATAACCCTTGGCCACCAGACGGGCCTTATAACGAGCGATAGAACCATCCGGATTATGCTTAAGGGTGAAGACCCAACGACAACCCACAATTTTCATTCCAGGCGGAAGAGGAATAAGTTCAAAAGTCTGAGTCTTTTTAAGAGCATTCAACTCATCAATCATAGCTGCTCGACACTCAAGATGGGTAATAACATCTACAACAGAAGTAGAAAGAGAAATAGCGGAAATAGAAGCAAGAAAACCCAATAGGAGGGTGAGAGGGCAAAATCAGATATATAATTAGAAATGGGATAAATACAAGTGCGCTTACCCTTACAAGTGGCAATATGACTATCATCATAGGGGAGAGAAGGAGGCGGAGTTGGAAGCGAGTAGGCGAGCACTTTGTTGTTATCACCAGCCCTAGATAGCAGCATTGTTGTGAGTACAGCCTGATCACGGGCTCCATACAGTCCTCAACTCCCTATCGCATGATGCGATTAGAGTGTGTGGAGACAAAGAACCCCCGTAGAGGTGATATGTATTGAAGACGAGAGGTGTGGAGGTTGATTTAAGGAAGAGGAAAACGAGAGGGTCTGTAGCAGAAGGAGTGGGAGACGATGGGGGTAGAGAGAGCTTGGCTATGATATCAAGTCGAAATTGAGAGAGAAGAAGTTAAATTGATTAATTAGCCCTAATTAGGCTATAAAGGTATTACATAATATGAGAAGAGAAAAAGACTAAAAAGGACACAAACTTATTTAACAAACTACATTAGAACAATATGTAGAGCAACTAGAAAGTAGAACTGTGACATTTTAAAATTTATCCTTGGACCAATTGGGCTGGATTCTTTGAATATTTTGGAGTTTATCTTATAAATATACCTATCACTGTAGATAAACCAAGACACATATGATTTTTTTTTTTCGATATTAATTGTTTTCATGTTTTCCATAATATGTACTAATTCCAATCATTTTGTTTGGTGGAATCCTCTTGAAATCCTCCCAGACTTTTCTAACAGGGTATTAATAGCTCCAAGTTTAACTTAAGAAGTGACTTCCATGTAACTATTCATTGCTTGCTGTAAGTGACTTACATGTAACTATTCATTGCTTGCTGTAGTATTTATCTAAGTGCAATAACTTGCTTTACAGAACTCATTTGTATACTTAATCCTGATTCTCTATTCAGCTACTTAATTCTGATTTCTCGTTTTCAAGAAATCCTCCAAGATTTCTCTAATAGGGTATTAATAGCTCCAAGTTTAACTTAAGAAGTAACTTCCATCTAACTAATCATTGCTTGTTGTATGTATCTAAGTGCAATAACTTGCTTTACAGAACACGTTTGTATACTAAATTCAGATTCTTAGTTTCGAGAAATTTTCAAAGAACACTGTTTCCTCTAAGGTTACTTGTCTCCACCAACTTTTTTATTAAAGAGATAAATTACGTAAATGTCACACTGTATGGCATAAATCTTATGGTTTCTCATACCACCAAATTTATGATTTTGACTATGTGTCTCATTCATTGACACCACCAGTGGGAGAATGCTGGTTCATGATTTCTTCTATATTTTTATTTTTTGTACACGTTAATTCTCTAATTTGAGCACCTCAAGGCTTATGGAAAAACTGTTATCTTACATTTCATACGCGCACAACCCAAAATTTTGAAGCTTTGAGCAACTTTTTCGGCACGTGTACATTTATTTAGTTTTGCTTATAGTTGAAGTTCCTTAAAGGTACATGGTTAACTTTTTGTAATACTTTGGTTATGATAATCACCGTTGAATTAGACTCGTTTTCTCGTGCATTATCCCCCTTGGATGAATTGCATCTTTGCTCATATGAATGTTTTGGCCTCAAATTTTCACAATCCTTTGTTTTTTTGTGCATTTTTATACCTCTTTGATAAATGCACTTTACTCATACAAAATGATTTGGCAATTTATTTTCAATCAGTTTCCAACTAAGCATAGTCTTCATTTAATTTTGGAATTATTAATATGAGGCTAAACTTTATATTAGCAATGTTAGAAAAAAAAGGTAGGAATGAAGAAATCTAATAGTAAATTGAGGAAATTATATTCACCTATGATTTAAAAAGAATGTTAAAATCAACGAAACTATAAAAGATTAATATGAACAAACATTTTTTTACGCCATACACCCTATTTAGTTGACCAACTGAGATTTTTTTAAAACTCTTTTTCTTCTTTTCAAACTTCCATTTTCTAACTCAATCAACCTTGTCATTCATCATCATAGACAAGATAAAATTAGAAATGAACATATTTGATAAGACGTTGGAATAGCTCTAGTAAGCAATAAACTAAGATAAAATTGATTGAGATGGATTGGGTATGTCCAATGACGATCAATTTCAACTCCCAATAAAAGAGAATAAGTAAGTTGAAGGTTCTAAGAGAGCAAGAGAAAGTAAGAATAGAGGAACAAGATTCATTTAGTAACCTTAAATATTTGGGATGAGTCTTTGATAACAATGAACATTATCATTTATTAGATTCGTTGTCATCGTCCTGTGTATTGTAGTTGTCGTCGTCGTCGTCGTCTTCTTAGTCATTATCATTATTGTCGTTGTCTTCTTCATCATCATCATCGTTATTATAGAAACCTTGCCCCCAACAATTTGGGATCATCTTAATGAATCTTGTTCCTGAAAGTAAAAATCATTACATTTTTCTTAAAGTTAAAAGTGTTAAGTCCTTTAGATTTTGGAATTTTAAGTGATAGTATCACATGATGATGGTTCTGTTTCCTTTTTTTGTTTGATTTGGGTGTGTATGTATATGGATTTTTTTTTTTAATTTGATAACCTTTACTTACTCTTTTCTCAATATAGAATGCAACTACTGTGCTTGCAAAGAAAATGATGGTGGTCGGTGGTGAATTTAGTGAGGGATTGTTAGAAAATGTGTAGATAATTGAATTCTATTTTTCTCTTTAAATTTCAGACAAAATGACACTTATCAGTAATTTTTCTTGTTATACACTAATAAGTCAAATGGCAGTCAAACTCAACTAATTCTCATCTTATTATTCATTACTTGCTCCAATATGGATCTAAGTGTTCCAATAGTTTCTTTTACAGAAATTGATGTACAGTTCATTTTATTTCCCCATTCCTATGTTTAATTTCGAGAAATTTTCTTTAAGTTTTGCCATGTTTTTCACTCATTGACACAACCACCACTGGGAAATTCTTATTCACTTTTTCTTGTATTCTTGGGTTTTATTTTTAAGACATATTCATTATATAGTTGGAGCACCACAATGCTTATGGAAAAGATCAATCTTGCATTGCGTATGTGGAAAGCCTAAAATTTTGATGTTGTGGGCAACTTTTTTCACCATGTGTGATTTATTTATTCACTTATAGTTGAAGGTTTTATAGTGTATGTGGTTAAATTTTTCTAATGAGAGTGATCATATTTTGTCCTTATTTTCGATTTTAGTAGCAAAAGCAATGAACGGAGGATCATGTGTATTTGCTCATTTTGGTGATTTCAAATATAATTAGAAGCATATTTGTTTGCATGAAATTGTAACTAGGTTTTAGACTAACAATATTGAACATTCTATTTTTGTTTAATTATACAGATAATGCTAAACATTCGAATCAACTCTACAATATGTGAGTAATATTTTTAGTCTCAATTATGTACATTTCCTTGTAATTGTGTTGACCAAAAATTTCCCTATAGTCTCATTTTTGGCCTTCCAGATGTAAAGAGGTTCTATAGAAAACTTACATGTGAAACTGGAAAAGATTCCCTTTTTCTATCAAGAACCTCTTTAAAACAAATCCAAAAGTATAGTTTCTATGGTTTGTACACTCACACTATTTAGGTCGTTTTATGCTACTTAGAAACCTTTTTTGATGTTTTGCATTTGATAATTTTTAAATTGGGAAGATATGTATGTGGGATTTGGTTTTAAATTTGATATACATTACTTATTCTTTTCCCAGTATAGAATGAAACTACTGTGATGGCAAACAAAATGATGGTGGTTGGTGGTGACTTTTGTGAGGGTTTGTTAGAAAATGTGTACGTAATTAAATTATATTTTTCTTTTTAAATTTCAGACCTAACGATGCTTATCAATAATTTTTCCTATTATACACTAATAAGTCAAATGGTAGTGACAACTCAACTAATTCTCTTCTTATTAGTCATTACTTGCTCCAATTTGGATCTTAGTTTTGCAATAGTTTCCTTTATAGAAATTGATGTAAAGTTCATTTTATCTTCCCATTGGTATGCTTAATTTCTAGAATTTTTCTTTTAAGTTTTGCTATGTTTTTCACTCATTGACACAACCACCACCACCACTGAGATAATTTTTATTCACTTTTTCATATATTCTTGGGTTTTCTTTTAAAAGCGTATTCATTAAATAGTTGGAGCACCACAATGCTTATGGAAAAGATCAATCTTGCATTGCATATGTGGAGAGCCTAAATTTTGATTTGTGGGCAACTTTTTTAACCATGTGTAATTTATTTGTTATCGCTTACAGTTGAAGTTCGTATAGTGCATGTGGTTAACTAGAAGGGAAGCTATTGGGGTAGACTATTGATCTTTTTCTAATGAGAATGATCAGATCATATTATGGGTGGTGAAAAACTAACCATAGGTAATTTGGAATTTTTTTTTTTTTTTTTGTTCTTTTCTTTTTTAAGTCTAATGAAACTTTGTCAAAAAAAAATTTCTTTTTTTCGTTTCTTTCTTGATTATTATTACTTTTGATCCTAGTTCTATTTTATATTTTTGATTATAGAGTCCTATAAGACATTGAAAAATCATATGGTTACCATAAGTTTCTTATAGCTTTTGATCTGTTTATATATATTTTTTGAAAATTTTGATTTTGGGGTTAGGTGGACCCCCAACCGGAAAGAGGAAATTAAAACCTAAGGACCATCCTCTCCTCCGCGTCTTCCTTAATGATCCTAGAAAGCTCAAGAGGAATCGCAGTTAGGAGAATCTCCACAAAGGAATCTAAATTACATAAGCCAACCAAGTAGTTCGCTACGCGGTTGGCTTCTCTAATAAGTAAAGGCAAAGATACATTCACAAAGGTTCGCTTGAAGATCTTTTATATCTCTAAGGATCCTCTTGGTATACCAGGGAGGTTCTAAGGATCCTCTTGGTTCCATTTACAATGCTTTGGAATAGAGTGTTTAAACTTAACCTCAATAGCTCACGACTCGAAGAACCTCTTATTGTAGCTGGAATCCTCCACGGTCGGCACATCACCACTAAATTTGAGTCTCAGGTCTTGTACCATGGATTAAACAATAGTGTCCTCTTGGTTCGTTTTCTTGGTAAATACCCTATTGCATCTCATTCTCCAAATGTGATGCACAAAGGTGTTGAAGGACGCTTGTTTGATGTCAGTAGATAGCTCGTTGCCTCTAAAATTTTTAATCATCCAATAAAACTCTTGGTCCCAAGGTTTTATCGTTATCGAAATAAAGGATTTCTTTAGGACTCTCTGCTATATGTTCCTTGAGTATGTGCATCCCAAGAAGAGATGTTCGACATTCTCAGGTTGGTTGTTGCATAACGTGCATGTCAAGCTCGTCAGGATGTTCTTGCGTTGCAACTAGTCTTGGGTCTTGAGGCAGCCTATAACAACCGTCCAAAGCATGAACCTGTGCCTTGGAATTGCTTTATTACACCACACCAGCTCCCACCAGCTGTCCCTCTGACTTATTAAGGCTTCATAAGCAGAGCTGGTCATGAAATTGCCTAACGAAGAACCAGTCCACCTGACAGCGTCTTCCTCATTCTTGTCAATTTCAATTCTGTCCAGACTATTCAATATTCGATCTAGACCTCTAAAGGAGTGATATGGAGGATTCCACTGTCCATCATAGATGATTGCACTGACGTTAGCTTGGAGGTTTAATCTTGAATCAAATTGGAGCTCTCTAGGGAACATATACATGAGTATTCCGTCGGGGTGCCATGGATCTATCCAGAATTTCGTGACTGTGCCATTGCCCACCTGATGGATAATCAGACCCCCCATGTTGGCTCTTGCCTTCATAATCTTTCTCCATGACCAGGAGCATTGATTGGGGCAGCTCTTCCTCCAAAAGTTCTTCGATTTGATGTTATTTTGGTACACCCATTTCACCCAAAGATTGTCTTGTTTAGAAGCTACATTCCAAACACGACGCATGATAGCTGCGCGATTCCAAGTCTCTTGATTACTAAGCCTGAGACCACCTTCGAACTTGGATTTGCATATTCGGTCCCAGCTAATTGGGTGAACCTTGGTTGTTCCCTCATGGCCTGACCATAGGAATCGAGCACAGATTTGACCAACTTCCTTCCAGACTCTCTTAGGGAGAAGGAACAAGTTAGCCCAGTACGTCCTCATACTATTCAACACCGACCGAATGAGCTCCACCTTGCCTGCGTACAATAAGAACTTCCCTTTCCATCCTTGAATTCGTGCACAAATCTTATTAATAAGTTGACTGCAATCTCCATAGGAAAATCTTTTGGAAACTAGAGGCACTCCCAAGTATCTAATCGGTAGCACCCTTTCCTTTCACCCCAGAGAATTTAGAATGATACCCTTATTAGTGGCACCTGTTCCGTTGAAGAAGACCCTACTCTTTGTGGGATTCATCTCCAGCCCTGTCATTCTTTTGAATAGCTTTAGGTTAGAGCTTAGGGAGCTGGCTGACCTGGGAGAACTTTTAAACAAAACATACATGAGAAATTCGTCAGCAAAACATACATGAGAAATTTGGGGGTTACAACACCTTGGCTGGAGCTCAAAGTTCCTATTTTGGACCTCTATAGCTAAGAGTTTTGATAGGACCTCCATAATCATCACAAAGAGGTACGAGGATAAGGGATCTCCTTGATGCAACCCCCTCTTCCCTACGATATACCCTTTCAAGCATCCATTGTGAGAGACCGATAATCTGGTGGTCGTGATGCAGCTCCTAATCCATTGGATGAAGTTGGAAGGGAAATTGAATAGCTCTAAGCACTGGAGCACTGCCTCCCATTTCACCGTATCATAAGCCTTTCTGATATCAATCTTTGCCACAGCTTTAGGGGACCCCTTGTCGGTGTGGAACTTCCTGATGAGCTCATGAGCTAACAAAATGTTGTCGCCTATCCTCCTGTCATGGATGAAAGCACTCTAGTTGGGACTGATGAGTTGACGGATCACCCTTTTGACCTTATTGGTCAGAATTTTCGAGATACACTTGTATAGAACGTTGCAGCAAACTATTGGATGGTAATCATTGAGGGAGCTTGGCATAGGAACTTTCAGAATAAGAGCAATGGCTATAGAGTTTAACTCTTTGATCATACCTCCCTTCTTGAAGAACCCTTCAATAGCCTGTATTACCTCCTCCCTCACAATATTCCAGGCTTTACGAAAGAAGGCAGCGGAATACCTACCTGGGCCTGGGGACTTGTCACCATCAATACTCCACAAAGCAGCAATAATTTTGTCATTCGAAATTTGTCTCTCTGACATCTCCCTTTGCGAGTCGGATAAGACCTTGTCGAAGTTGAATTGCCATTTCTCACAATGGCCCCTTGAATCATCCTTACTCAAGCGATCTTGGAAGTAATCCACAATTCCCTCCTCAATGAGGTCACCCCTCTCCACAATCTGACAATCTCTCCTCTTCAGTCTAGTAAAGGAATTACTAGAACTCCTAACTTTCAAGAATTGATGGAAGAATGAGGAGTTGATGTCTCCTAGTTGAAGCCTATTAATTCTTGACTGTTGCCTGAGGGCATGCTCTTCATGTCTAGCCAAGGTAGCATACTAAAAAACCGCGGCCTTTTCTCTATTGACTAGCAGGGTATTGAGAGGTTCTGATTGGATCTTAAGCTGAACTTCATTTAGCTCAGCTTTGGCTTTCGATACTCTAGCAGATAAGTTGCCGAACTTCTGTCTGTTCCAATGCTTTAGCTCATACTTAAGAAGCTTCAGATTTTTAATAACTCTGAACATTGGATTCCCTTCCAACTTAATCTACCAAGTGCTTTTCAATAGGGGGAGGAGTTGGTCATCCTTAGTCCAAAAGTTGAAGAACTTGAAGGACCTTACCACAGGCTTTCTCTCCCTTAGCATGTCCAAAAGAATGGGGCTATGGTCTGAGATCCCGCTAGGAAGAAATTCCGCTTGGACATCAGAAAAAGAATTGATCCACTCAGGGTTTCCCATTGCTCTAGAAATCTTGGAGACAATCCTGCCTTCGCTTTGCTTACCACACCAGGTGAACCTGCAACCCACGGCCTTCAAATCCAGCAAACCTGTTGAAGTAAAACACTGTCTAGCCTCAGCGCTTCCATGTTTGTGGAGGGGTCTACCACCAATTTTTTCATCCTTAGTTAACACCACGTTAAAGTCCCAAAATAGCCCATGGAGCTCTCGTATTGCTGCTGATGAACTCAAGATCAGCCCATAATTCCCTTCTTTGATTCCCACAATTCGATCCGTACACAACCCTTGACAGTCCTTCGAATCTACAAAAGCATGGATGATCTGACTAGACATTTGGATAATCCTCAGACTAATAGATTCCTTGTTCCATAACACCCATATTCTCTCCCCTTGATTGAATTCATAGTTGTCACAAGTAGCCCAATTAGGATTCAAATTCCTGATGATGGCTACTTTATTCTCTTTTTTAACTCTTGTCTCCACCAAACACATAATCTGGACCTTAAACTTTGATATGAATTTTCTAACTTCGGCCTGCTTTAGAGGGTCATTGAGACCCCTTATGTTCCATAGAGAAACGTTCATTGGGAAGCATGGCTAGGTTTGCAAATTCCATAGCCTGGGGCTATCTTATTTTTGTCATTTCCTGTTTGTATTTCTGATCTGCCGTGGGTAAATAAGGCTTCCCTTTTGCTGAGAATGTTCCTGATGGACCTAGTAGAGCTCTTATCCTTTTTATCCTTCTCATCAACCTCCACATCTCTAGCCTGGAAGTCTTCACGAGCCTCCTCGTCATGTAATGCGCTGAATGTTTTATTCTTGATTGTGCTGTGGCTATTCTTTTTTTTTTTTTCCTTTTGACCTTGGACTAGGGCTGGATCCCTTCCCTTCTGTGCTGAGCTCCCTTATTCCACTTCCTCTGTTTTGTGGGTTCATGTTGTTGTTAATGGAGGCTTCTGATTGACCATTAGACTCCATCCTTATCTTGGGGTGGGCATCCTCTGCCTCTATGGGAACTCTAGAGCTGGTTTTCTTCTCTTGAGTTGTTTGTTCTGCAACCCTCTTCCCTTTCTTTCTTATTACTGATTCCCAGTCATCTTCCTTCCCACTGTTCTTAGCTTCCTCTTCCGTAACTTTCTCAGTCCCACCAACATTATTCATGGTAGCTCTCCGTTCCTTCTTAGCTATCAGCGGCTTCAATGGGCATTTAGAATCAAGGTGACCGAAAACCTTGCAATGCGTGCATTTGGGGGGCATCCAATCACACACAACCATGACCTCAGCTTCTACATTCTCTCCCATATTGATATAGATTGAGTTTGGAATCTCCTTCTCAGCATTAATCTCGATGCACACCCTGGCATAGGATAGGCGAGATAAATTTTCTGTAACATTATTGAGGTAAAGAGGTTTGCCCACTCCACTCTCCACTATCCCCAGGTTAGTAGGAGTCCAAAATTGTTTGGGAAGATTCACGAACCTTACCCAAACTGGAATAACCGATTCCTCTTTTTTGTTGAGTTCAATGCAAGGTTCCCAAGCTCTAAGAACTAAAAGTTTCCCTCCTATAAACCAAGGCCCTTTTTGTAAAACTTCATCTCTGTCTTGGGCTTCACTAAACTTGAAAAAGAAGAGGAGGCGATTGTCGTCTGAAAAAACTTGAAGTGATCCTTTGGTTCTCCAAAGCTTCTCCACAGTCCCTTTCAAAAGAGTTTGCTGTTAAGGAAGTGGTCCACCAAGCTGCCTTCCCACAGAGCTTCACAATCTTCCCGGGCTGATTTGGGAAATTTCACAAATACCTTGCCTCGATGAATTTTCCCGGGCTGCCTTCCCACAGAGCTTCACAATCTTCCCGGGCTGATTTGGGAAATTTCACAAATACCTTGCCTCCATGAATTTTAGGCTCTGAGAAAGAAAGTTCTCTCATCCCTCTTCCTGAGGCAGTTGCCCCCACAACTCCAGCCCAAGATCTAGTAATGCCCTGCTCATAACCAGGTTTGGGCTGATTTTTCTCTACAGGTTTGCTCGATGAGCTGCCATTCACATTGGTTTCGTTCACAGTGTTCTCATTGGCTTGTGGCGACCTCAATGTCCCTAACTTTGCTACTCCCTTAGTTGTCTCACATCTGTTTACAGTTGAATCATCTCGACAATCAATCTTCGCATCGTTGCCAAACTTCTTTGTTGAATTGTCCTCAGTTCCTACCACACCATTTATCTCTACCTGGCTCACATTGCTGTCCCACTCCCTGGCTGCTAAAGCACGTTCAAATCTGTGCAAAACTAAATTGATGCTTTAATAAAGTAGATGTCGTCCATTTTTTCATCATTTTTTACATATAAAATAATGAGCATAACTCCAAGAAGATTGGTAATATTTATCTGATGGAAAACAAATGAAGTTGATATTCAGGATTTAAGCCTTCCTTAGATTAGTATGTATTTAATTGTACCTGTAGCTTGGCACCATTATATCTGCTCATGGATGTTGGGAGTACTTCAAGACACCTGAAACCAGCAATAATGAAAGGGTTGAGTTCCTAAAAGGGGATTTGGAAGATAGTAAATTTATAACCACCTTAACTTCTAGAACAAACGAAATCAGGGATACTATAACATTGCAGAGACATAGTGAGCTGGAAGAGATTAAACGAAGAGCTGGGTTTTGGGGGACATCTCATGCAAATTATGTATCAGGTTAGTCTATTTTTGTTTTGCCCAAGTAGGATTTGAATTATCAACCTACCCTTAGTACAGAAATGGGTTCTTTGCAAGAAAGAATTTTACAAGTTCCTGTCATTGTGACTATTTTCCTATTTTTGGAGCATTGTTTTGCTGTGATTCTCATGATGGTCATTCAGACTTGCATTATTCAAAATGATCTTATCTTTTGAACAGACTTGTGCAGGTGCTGTGATGCTAACAGACATTGCCTTCTGGTGTATTTTACTCCCAATTCAGTCAATGAACCTTTCAACTTGGACTTTGTGAGTATTTTGTTTCTCACCACTAACATTCAGTAAATTTAACTACTTGAGGTTAGTGAGTTTGCTATTTGTAAACCTCCAGATATCTTGAACATGATTTGTTGCATGCTTAGCTGATCTCACTTCTTTGGTGGAATAGAGTTATGATATGCAACTTGACTGCATGTGTAATGCTTGTAGATTTTTGTCATTTTTATGAGCTTCTATAAGGATAAATGACTTGGTAAGTTAATTTCCATATGTCATGAAATGCAGTTTGAATTCTTAAATGTTATCCCATTTAAAGAGCATATGGTTGTTCTTAAGATAATTAGACTTCAACCCTATTTGATAATCATTAATGCAATGATTATATTATAAATAAATACATAATTGATTATTTTCCTTCCCTTCATTTTTCAGAATTGAGAATCCAAATATAGACTCAGTGATGAGTTTGTTGTCCCAAATTCTTTCATTGCTGCACTTGTGGGTCCAGATAAGTTTCTAGCCCAAATCACATACCTATCAAAGTTTTAATGATAATAATAACAACAACAACAACAATAACTTATCGGATAAAATATCAAACATAGTTCTTGATGATGAACCGTGTGTGTGATTTTTTTTTTGCTTTTCTTTTTTTTCTTTGTGATTTCCATAAAAAACAATTATGGTTGATCCACAATGTCCACTGCAAAATTGACTTTACTATTAACTCTCTCGTCATATTTATATCTTGGGATTTCTTAATGTACATTCCGCATGGTGCCATTGGTTTGTTAGTCTTTTCTGATTCCTGAGCACCCTTGTCCTAGTTTGGTTTGATGTGCTAATCCATTTGGCAGTTAACAATTTGCTTGCACAGTCTCAATGCGTTGTTTCTTCTCCTTGACACATCTATAAACAACCTTGTAAGTATTGACAATGGTAGTGTGAAGTAAATCATTTGTTCTACTTTGTGTAAGTCCATGGTATACCATTGTTGTAGACAAAGAGGGCGTTTCCACCAACAACATAGTGGGACCATGGCGCACATGTAACATTATGTTCTTGATAGAAAAATCATCCTTAAGGTCTATATTATGTGTGCCTTAGTTTCCTTAATTCTTTATTTCCTCGGATTTCTTTATTGTTTTGTCCTCTCGAGGATATTTCGTAAACATTTGCTAACCATTCTTGATTCATATTGTTTACCCTCAAAATGAAGCCGATTACAGCTATAGTTAGGAAGAAAGGGACACCCAAAAGAACATGGGTTGAGATCGTGAAAGCAGATAGGCATACACTTCCAATAATGGAAGCCATGGCTTTTGAAAATATTAAATGGAGGTAACCCAACTGCCCTAATTATTTCCTTCATTTTATTACTGATTGACAATGCACCGCCAATAGAAATGACGTTTTCCTTCATGTCAACACCCCTTCCATCACTTCAAATTATTGACAACTTGGCATGATGGAGACGACACTAACCTGTAATTATAGAACTTCATATTAGCTTTAAAACTTAGTCTAGTTGTAATAAACTATTGAAACTGAAAGCGCCCTCGATCCGCGGGGTGCGCGGATCCGCTTTTGACTCTTGAGGTTTGGGAGTCGCCACCTAGTTATTGTGGTCTAGGAACCAAACTGACTCTAACATGGATAAAAAGAACTAATCTACCACAAAAAATCTGAATTCGGGGATCATGTTACGGAGTTGGAAGGTGTTAGGCACCAACCCCGCCCGGCCAAAGCCGGTCTCTACTAACTTCCCAAATATATCACATTGCTAAAAACCTAGATAAAAATAAAAAAATTACTTACCTTTCCGATAGCAAGGATTTTGTTCCCTCAGATCTGACAAAAAGAGCTCCTTGTACTGTACTCCCTTGCTTCGTTCTGTCTCCGGATTTGACTTCGGATCTCCTAGATCAAGGTATCTCCTTATTTTTGGATCTGAACTCTTCAAGTTTGTTGCGGATTTGGGGGTGTTTTTGGAGGGATTTTAGGTGTTTTCTAGACTAAAATTGAAGGAGGGATGTTAGGTAAGGAGTTGGGGCTCCAAAACTAGGGTTTATGGGGGGCTAGGGGAGCTTCTAGACCTACTTCTCTTAGGGTTTATGATTTGATACGAAAATAGGGTGTGAGCACCTCTATTTATAGAATTTTTTTAAGGTTGATTTGGATAGAGTTAGTGTTTAATTAGAGATCTTTTAATTAGAGTTGTGTTTTAGTTAGACTTATTTTAGGTAGAATTGTGTTTTAATTAGAATTATTTTAGGTAGAGTTATTTTTAAGTTAGAACTCTATTAGATAGAGTTATTAATCAATTATAATTCTATTATGACTTTTGGTCTTATTTGATTGACTTTTAATGTTGTGACTTTAGTCTTAATTGATTGACTTTTAATATCTTGACTTTAGTCTTGCTTAATTGACTTAAATTTTGACTTCTGTCTCACTTGATTGACTTTAATACCTTGACTTCAGTCTTGCTTGATTTACTTTTAATTTTTGGAGAACCCCCCTCTAAAATATCTTTAATTCTTTGGACCCCCAAATGGAGGGGTCCTTAAAGAAATATCCCACGAATCCTCAACAATTTTACTCGAAAGTCTGATTGATCGATTTTTTAGGTTCAAAATTTTAAATTAATTTCATTAATGTTTTAATTTAATTATTTAATGTTTTATTTATTAATTTCGAATTTTTTAATTATGAAAATTGTGAAATTACCGTTTTGCCCCCGGAGAGGACTTTTCACGTTTCAAGTCGGTTTTTTATGTTCTAGGATGTTTTAGAATCGGTTTTTCGTAAGGAATTCAATGAGAATGTTGGTTTGTGTCATTTATGAAAATTTTTATGTGAAATGATTGTGAACTTTATGAGGGGCATTTTCGTAATTTTGTCAAATTCTGTTAAAATTAGTGAAATGATTTATTTGGTTCCGATTTGTTATTTTATGTGTTCGAGAGAGTTTTCCTAAGCGTAACGTAGGCTCTAGGGTTGTTTTGAGGTTAGGGGTATTTTGGTAATTTGGTCAATTTTTAGTGATTTTTATCGTGATGCTTCTTTTTGGTCTGCAAGATGATGATTTCTATGTTTCTGGGGTCGTATTTTCCTAGCGTAGCGTGGTTTCTAAGGTTTTGTTAGTTCGAGATACCTCATCCGGATTTCTGAAACATATCTGGTAACAAAATAAAGCAATGGAATACACATCCATCATTGGGAATCATTGCAATCGGATTGACGAGTTGATTTATCAGGCGAGTGCAAAAATGGGGTGTTTACAGAAACTCAAGGAACTTTGTTATATTATCTATAGATTTGTGGCAAATGGCAGATATAAACCCTTGGAGAACTGGATATGAAGTTGGAAGAGGTCAGAAAGCAATTCCTTCTCGACAGTGCATCGAAAAGCCGATTTATATATGTCGAAGTCCCCATCTCTCTTTTGAACATAATGGAGTTGATCTTCAACGTTCAGGACCACTTGCTTCATTACATTCAGTAGGCGTACAAATATTGACATCACTTTACAAAGTAGAATGAATGGCTGCTTGGTCTGGAATGATTGCAAACAATGCAATCATCCAAGATATTTCATTTAAATTATATGCTTTTCCAAAAGGTCTATTATGTGACTACTGAAGATCTTCTGTGGTTCATTACTTGTTTCTTTTTCAAGTTTATCCTAGAATAAGGGAACCTGCTTTTCAAAAAGTATTCAACTATTTTTCTAGATTGTTGTAAACATTCCTAGCTCTTCAGATTTTAAGCTTGTGGTTTCATGAAGCTTGTTCAAGAGCCTGTGAAAATGACTCAAATCATTGTAGAGGCCCAGGAAATCACAGGACAGAAAGGCAACATTAATAAAGGTGGGGTGGTCTTGGGGAATGTAAGTTTGTCATTCCTAATTTTGTCTCACTTTGTTACTTGTGCTATAGTTATATGTAATCGTCCGAAAGATTTTATTTTATTTATTTATTTATTTTTTCAGTGGTAGAACCAAAGGAATCTGTATATCTACAGGACAACTGCCCAAATGATTGGTTGTTCTTACAATTCACGGCTGTGGTAAGCCTTGATTCTTGTTTTCCTTTTTAATGAAAGTTTATGTTATATGGAAGGGACGTAGTAATTGCACGATCCTTATCAATTAACATGTCATTTATCAAATTCTTTCTATTCATGCTCATTCTCGAGTGTGGCTCACTAGGACTAAGGGATACAGGAATTGTAGATACAATTGAAAGTTGAAATTGCTTATTTTTAAATAGACACGCATAAGTTTTGTTTCCCTACGATTCTTTAGTGGACAATAATGTGTATTTAGCCAAAATCTATCCCAATTCCCAAAGAATATGATGTCATTTCCAAAGATAGTCTTAGGATATTCTAATGGGCCAAGTCTGCAATTAGGAGAGGGTTCACAATGCTGAATATAATTCGATTGCTGGGTTCATACACCATCCATTATTGGTTTATGTACTGAATGAGTACCATATAATTTTTAAGGTAACACTTGTATATCTATGATCACAATTTTTTTTTTCTTTCTTTGACAAAAAGTGTGTTCATTTGAGAAGATCCTCCCCACACCCCACCAATCCTCCCAGAACAATCCATGTCATCTTACCCTACCTTGAAATGACTCCTTTTGGTAAACTCTACGAAGTTTGTTGTTGTTGTTCTAGGATTAGGGTTTGAAGAAGAAAAAGAATTGGTAAAAAGTGAGTTAAAGAGAGATAACTCCCTCTCTACCTCTTTTATATTATATATCTATAAAAAAATATGGACTAATTACAATAATACCACTATTGCCCAGAATACCCTCATAATGAGAGGTATTCTACACTCTCCCTCAATCTAGTGTGTAGATATCACACACATACAGCCTATTAGCAATATTACAAAATTGTGGACTATCAAGTCCCTTGGTTAGAATATCAGCTAAGTGCTCTCTAGTCTTCACAAATGGAGTACAAACATCGTCAGACTTCAGCTTCTCTTTATGCATGCTCTTTATTACATCCTCATAGGCGTAGGGTGGAGTTATGCTCTTCTATATCATTGATTGTTTCAATGCTTCAATTACCCTTATATTTTTTTCTTTCCTCCTCTCAACCTCAATTTCACATTGATGTTTTTTTTTAGGTGCATCATGGTGGTGCTGGAACAACAACTGCTGGACTTAAAGTTGCTGTAATTGCTTGTGTATTATTTCTTATTAATTTGACTACCATAATGGCTAATCATTGATTCATAATTTTCAACTTATATCCAGTGTCCAACTACCATTATACCTTCTTTGGTGATCAACCCTTTTGGAGAGACAAAGTTTACGCCAGAGGTGTAGGTCCAGCTCCTATCCCAGTTGATGAGTTCTCACTGCCAAAGCTGGTTGATGCAATTAACTTCATGTTAGATCCAAAGGTAATATATAATTCTATCCAAAGTTGTTTGGGCTTTGTGATCCTAGAAGTTCTTTCTTATAATAGTCTACATCTTAAGTGGTAGCATTGCCTATCATTCTACATCTTTGCATTTCATGTGGTTTTTGCTAGTCTCTTTCACTTATTAGAAATAGTTATGCTTCCCTCTGCTTTTGAACAAAAAAAATTATTCACATGAATGTGCGTGTGATGTGTGGGCCTTGCACGTCCTAGGGCTTGGGGGAGGGGCCCATATGCCTTGGTTCTAGCCCTGGTTCATCCGACCGGCCCCCCTAGTCAAATGTAAGTCTCGGCACCCCATTATAAAAAAGTAAATAATAATAGAAGTAAATTTTGTGCCACCTAAAGGAAGTCACACAAAATATTTTGATGAATAGTCTGGAAGTCCCCATCATTTTTTTTGTGTTAATTGCATTGTTTGCAATCAATAATGTTTCTCTTTCAAAAATGTATATTTAGCGGGTTGTTGAAAAGCTTGTATGTGTTGCCTCAATTTGCAATCGTAACTTATTATTATTTTTAACTCATAAATCTGAAAAAACGACTGCCAAAGATGGTCCTTTAATAAATGACTGTTTAAGATAGTTGTTTTTGCCCGACATTCTTGGTTTGTTGCGTATGAAAGACGACTCCATTTAAAACGATGGCCATCCCAACTGTGAGAGCAATCGTATTTTTCAAAAACGATTGTCCTGGACAGTCGTTTTTTGCACATTATGACGTTGTGTCAGTTCAGATGTATGCTTTTTGACATTGGTTGTAGCTTAATGCTTTCAGTACAAAGCTATTGGAAGAGTTGATTGCATAAATGATGCTAGTAATTTCCTACTTACAAATTTGATAATTAGTGCATAACTAACAATTTAGTTATGATATTTGGATATTAGAATGTTTCTAAAGTATTCCCTTTTAAAATCACATAGTTATTGTATAACAACAACAACAATAACAACATCGTGGTGCCCTAGTTATGCTAGTACTTAATACTTTTATATAAAGAGAGCAAGTAACACTATTGCATTGTGATGAACCTTGAAAAATGTGATTCATGGATTCAAGAATATATTTTAAATTACGTAATAAAAGTATTGTTGAAAAATAAAAAAATGACGTAGTGGAGTAAACATATAGAAGAACTCATTTTTAATAACAAAAGAATGTGGCTTTGACAAATTTGAATGGTGGAAGCAGTTTCATGACCCCAAATGTTTCGGATTGGTTTTGATGATGATGAACCTAGTTATTCATAATCATTGTCTGTCATCGTTGTTCTTTTCATCGCTTACCATTCACCATTCATCATTCATCATCTTCGGCATTGTCATCGATGTCTTAGTCATCATCATCATCATAAAATCGTTGCCCTAAAACTTTGGGATTGACCAAATGAATCTTCTTCCACAATTCACTTTTGCCTCAAGTCATGCCAAAAAAACCTAGATGAATTATCAAGTTCATGTTTGATGAGTGGGTTCAACTTAGTACTATAGAAAACTACATAAGTTGGGTTACTTCTAATCTCAATTAGCACTAAATAATTAATAACTTAGTAAACATTCTAAACTAATTTTCTAAAATCAACTAAAATGATTTTACTAATGTTATATTTTCTATAAAAGTAAACTTGATGTTGATGCATTTTATTTTTTAAAAGATTAAAAATCTTAGTTTCCCTTCAATTTTGAAATTCTTAGTGATAATTTTGTTTTTGTAGTTAAAAAAAAAATATATGAAATCCAATATTTGACTCATCTATCCGTGTAATATGTTGATTTGGATGGTTAAAGTGTGTACATAATAGTGATTGAGATATTGTAAGTGTATCAGAACTCATCTATATAATAAAACACAACTAAGTTACTACAGTTGTTTGACACTTATATTTCCACTTTTACTCCTTTTTTCCCATCTTTTACCCCTTTAATTTTAAAATTCTTTAATAATACCGTTCCAACTTTATTTTTTTTCACTTTTATATCCTTAACCCTCCCATCAAACTATATTTTTGTAAGACCGGCTTTATTTTCTCTACACTTCACCTTCTATAACTTTACTATATTTTCTCTGTAACCCCTTTGACCCATTGTATTGTTTTTCATCTTTTATCCCTTAAACCTTAAAAAGTTTTCAATAATACCGCAAACCCAATTAAGCTTGACCCAAACCCACTAATTTTTCGTTGTTTTCGAGTCGTGTTTGTGGGTTCTGTTAAGATCACCACCCCTACACCAACCAACTTTATTTTTTTTTTTTTACCACCTTAACCCGAGAGAGGATATGGCAAGGGTGAACTCTAGTTTCAACTAATAGAAGAGTGTGGCTCTAGAAAGGATTGCGATGGTTTGAACATGTTCAACAAAGATCAGTTAGAGTCCCTACTTCCAAATATGGGGAATGTGCAAGTTGAAAGCTTTAAACTTTTGAAAGGAAGGCCAATAAAATTATTGATTGAAAATTTGAAATAGTGAAAGTGTTTGAGAACTCATTTTAAGTAATATATATAAGTGTGACTTTGGACTTAATTGAATGGAGGTACAAGATTCATTCAGCGACTGAAATTTTTGGGGATAGTTATTTGTTGATGATGAATCCTCATCATTCATCATTGCCATAATGTTTGTGTTCATTGTCGTCATCATCAAAAAATCCTTGTCCCAAGCCTTTGGGATTGACAATATGAAACTTGTTCCTCAATTCACTTCAGTCTTAAGCCATGCCTAAAAGCTTTAGATGAATTGAATGAATTATCAGATTCGTGCTTGGTGACAATTTTCAAACTAGTTGGCCATTTGTTTTTACACTAATGTTGTAGTTGCTTCGAAAAGTAAATTTGGCATTGAGGTATTATATTTTCTAATTGGTTAAAAGTTGTAGTCCTTCAATTTTGGAATTCTACGATAATCCCATGTGAGGACACTTACATGATTCCCTGTCTATATATAGGGCTTATTTTTTATTTAAAACCATTACTCGATCTTTTCTCTATGGAGTAAGCAACTACTGTGATTGTTAACAGAATGACGATGGCTGGTGATGAATCTTATGAGAGTTCATTAGAAGATGTTTAGGTAATTAAATATGACTTTTCTCTTTGAATTTCAGACCTAATAGCATTGGTGGTGAATTTTGTAAGTAAATTGAATGCTACTTGTCTCTTTGAATTTCAAACCTAACAACATTGGTGGTCAATCTTGTAAGTAAACTTGACATTGCAGCATTATATTTTTTAATTGGTAAAAAATGGTAATCTTCCTTCGAGGAAAATTATGGTTCCTCGGCCGTTTATGGGGATTTTTTTAAAATATGAAATCCATTACTTGATCTTTTCTATATGTAGTATGCAACTATTGTGATTTCTAATAGAATAACAGTGGTTGGTCGTGAATCTTGTGAGTGATTGCTAGAAGATGTTTAGGTAATTGAATGCTACTTTTCTCATTAAATTTCAAACCTAAAAATATTGATCGATAATTAGTTCTATTTTACACTTGTACTTAAAATGGTATCCTATCTTAACCCACTTCTATCTTATTTTACAGTACTTTGTTCCAATAAGGAAGTTGAGGCCATTTTGATGCAATCTTTTATATATGTAGTATGCAACTATTGTGATTGCTAACAGAATAATGGTGGCTGGTGGTGAATCTTGTGAGAGATTGCTAAAAGATGTTTAGGTAATTGTGAATGCTACTTTTCTCATTAAATTTCAGACCTAAAAATATTGATTGGTAATTAGTTCTATTTTACACATACTTACAATGGTATCCCATCTCAACTAACTTCTATCTTATTTCACATTACTTTGTTCCAATATGGAAGTTGATGCCATTTCTATGCAATTTTTCAAGTAACGCCATGTGTTTCTCTCATTGGTTATTACTTCCTCCAATATGGATCCAAATGTACAATAAACTTGATTTATAGAAATTGTTGTAAAGTTCATTTTGATTCTCCATTCATATACTTAATTTTGAGAAATTTTTCTTGGAGCACGGCTTCCTGCAAAGCTTGTCACCAACAATATTAGAGGCCTTTAGGTTTGATATGCAAACCTTAATTGTTTTTATGTTTTTCCCTTGCTCCTTAAGGCATTTCTAATGAGCTTCACATGCCATTGAAAGCACAAGATTAAACCTTTAATCTACATGCTTAAGTAGTTTATTGAATTGTTGATCGTGGCTATTGAGACATTAACAATATTCGTACTTATCTCTACATGTGATTTTAAATCTTTCTACTTCTAGTGGGTGTAAAAATTTGAAATCTTTTCTATAGAATGAAAGCTACTATGAAGTATTAAAAGATGTCAAGCAAATTGAGCAATTGAAATAAATTAAAATCAAATTAGGGATTAATTTATGTTCAAACATATTTGAATGATTTAGTTTTAAAACCAATATGGAAAGCTCAGTAAAACCAAGAATGTCCCTATTATTGCTGGAGGTTGCAAGCTGATCTTAGAAACCAGTGAGATGAAGTAGGACCTCCTTCACAAAGGAAATGAGCTTTGTGATGTGAATGCAGTATACCAACGTGCACAACTAAAAATCTCTTTAAATGTTTTTTTTTTCACCTGTACTAGTCGACACAGACCTACACATCACATAATAAAGCAACTTTTCTACACTTTCCTTATTTGAATATGAAAATTTATAGAAGAACAACTTTTAAATAACGTAGACCTTGGGACTTCTATTATATCAGAACACTCACCAATTTTAATTGAGGACCAACCAGTCTTTCCATATTATGAACATATCATGCTGATGTAGCAGAAACGTGCGAGTTAAAAGATTTGGTTGACAAACAAGCACAGCTTAGAAGAAAATAAAAGCAAAGAACTAGAAAGTAACTAATAGAGAAAAGAGAAGTTAGTCGATATGTTTGAATTGATTGAATTTCGTTTTTGAAGCTCCTTATATAAATACCTTTATTATAACAACTTAGAAACCTTCTAAAATACTAAAAAGTAACTTTCTGATCTATCTATAATATTATATCAATTTTCTAAATACACCTAAAAACACTTCTAATTGTACCCTAAAGAATAAAAACGAATTTAGAAAATAATAAAAACTTGATAACAAATTAGAAATAAAACAAATTAGAAATTAGACAAAATAGAAACTTCTTAAAGAAAAAATAGAAACTAATCAAATAACTTAAAATTGAACAAACTAAAGACATGTGATTGAAATCAAAATTGGGTTGAGTATGGACCCAGCCTGGTCAAACCGAGTTGACTTGGTCAAACCGAGTTGACTTGGTCAAACTAAGTCCACTCGGTCAGATATGGATAGCTCATTCTGCCTTGAAAATTCTCTTGGTTTTTTTTTTCCTTGTTTGTGGTCCATTTTCGTTAGAAAATCAAGAGCAACGTAGTTGATATTCTCATGTAGAATTCAAAGAACTTGGCGAATTCCAAATCCCCCTTGTATGGAATTGCATCTTTCATGTAAATTTTCATTTACTTGTTTCCTCTTTATTTGTCTTAATTTGTCTAATTTGTCTTAATTTGTATGGAATTGCATCTTTCATGTAAATTTTCATTTACTTGTTTCCTTTTTATTTGTCTTAATTTGTCATGTTAAGAGTGGAAGCTTTACAACCAAATGGAAGTAAAGGTACAAAATTCATTTGTAGTGCACTGGTATGTAAACCAATGATCATGAAATACTTCTTTATAATATTCATGTTATAGAATTACAATGTATGTATGTCAAAAATGATGGAGGTGAATAAAGTTTTTGCATCCCTGGTTGGACAAAGAGTATAAAGTTTAACATAACTACTAGTTGATTGGAAAAGCTTCCTAAACTTTATGCTTTGTTGATATACCTTTGATTGTTAATGAGTTTTTACTTTGAATTAGGTGCTAGTTGTTTATGTTATGACTCGAAAAACATGAAATTGAATTCAAAATTCTTGTATAGGAATTGCACCTTTTGTTTAAATTTTCATTTATTGCTTCCTCTGTATTTCTTTAGCTCAATCATGTTCAGAGTGTCGACTTTACAACCAATGGAAGAAAGATACCAAAATCATCAGAACTGTACTAGTGTATGTAAACTAATTATCCTAAAATACTTTTGTAAACATACCTTTGATTGTTCATAAGTTAATACTTCGAATGGTAGGTGGGTGGTCATGTTATAATTCGAAGAACACGGAATTGAATTCAAAATACCTTGAACATGAACTGCACCTTTCATATAACTTTTTGTTTATTTATTTCCTCTGTGTTTCTCTTAGTCAATCATGTTAAGAGTGGGAGCTTTAGGCTAAACCAACTTCAAGAAAGGTACAAAATCAATAGAAGTGCACCAATATACAAACTAGTGATCATAAAATACTTCTTTAAACCTTTCATGTTGTATAATTAATTGTAAATATGCCAAAAACAACGTAGGTAAATTAAGTTGTTGCATCCCTTCTAGGGGTAGGCGTATAAAGTTGAACATGAATACTAGTTGATTGGAAAAAACTTCTTAAATTTTACGTTTCGTAGACATAACTTTGATTGTTAGTGAGATATTACATCCATGCTTGGGATTGATGTATCACTTGTAGGTAGCGGCAGAGTTACTAAGGAGCAATGGGGGCAATTGCCCCCACAGAACTTTTTTAGATGGTTTTTGATGTCCTTGCATTTATGCTTTATTTTGAGATAACCCATGTATTTTCAACTAATTGCATGCCCCATTTATCCCCACTCCCTCACCTACCTCCAATTTTTGCCTCCCCCCGCCACCTCAAATTTTTTTTGACGTTGACATTACCTCTTGACTTGGGCCTCTTCTCTCATAGACTAATTGAAAATGACCTAAATATCATTTTCTTCAACTTATAACCAAAAATCTCTGAATTTCTCCCCAAAACCATTCATCTTCAAGTTCTTTAATTGTACCATTAATTATAGTTTTCCCCCACTACAAGAAAATCCGGGCTCTGCCCCTGCTTGTAGGCAATGTAGTTTAATTTGTCCTCGTCAAGTTGGGTGCCATTGATACATCAAGTTGAGGACTATTGATATCTATGTTACATCTTTAGGAAGGGGACTATTATAATCAAAGTTAAGTTTGGATTTATTTATGCATCATTTTTAATTTATATTTAGTAGGGATATTTTAAAATTGAGGTTTTTATAACTTTTGACAGCATATATATAAAATTAGTTGAAGTGGAGTATTTATCAAATAATACATAGGGGACGCAATTGTCAACTATTATGCATTATCTCCCCTCTTAGTTAGCTTGTTCTTCTCTCTATGATGATGATGATTCTATGTAATGGTAACACCTATTTAGTTTTTTAAATCTTCTTATATTTAATGTAAATTGATAGTTATTAGAAGCCTATGATTTGTTAACCAACCAACTACTCTAAAAGACCGATGTGTTGGAGAAGGGGGAGAACTATGAATATAAGAGGGTCATGAGACTTAACAGTATGACACAATCGAGACAGGAGGAAAATACATACTCAACACTCCCCTTCACCCATAAGGGTGGAAAGAACTGAACCGGTGACCAGGGGTGGAGCCAAGATTAAATTTACTAGGGACAACTAAGAGTGAAAAAAAAGTAGTTGTGGGGGCAACTTAGAGAATTTTTTTTTTTTTTGGGGGCCACTAGTAGCAGATTTTTTTTATCCACAACTAAGATCAGTCGCAATAGCTCACTAATCCGTAGACTTTGAAAATTTTGTGGGGGCAAGTGCCCCCACTGTATATTTTCATCTCCAAGGGTTTTCTTACCTTTCTTCTCAAGGATGTTGAGAACCATGCCTTGAACAATGAATTCTAACTTAGACTTGGCTATAATTCTAACCTCAAGTCTCTCAATTGGGTTGCTTGGACTGCAAATTTGGCTTCAAATTAAGCTTCTAAATAAGATTTTGTGAAAAAATCACTTTCACAAACTATCTTTAGTGGATTGTAGCAAGAGCTCTAATACCACCTGACGTTGCGGAAGCATGTGAATCAATAGATTCAATAGGTAAATAAGCAATTGCTTGAAAGAAAATAAAGCATGGAGTTAAAAAGTAACTAAGAGAGAAAATATAATTGAATTTATATGTTTGAATTGATCTATTGAATTTCATTTTCGAAATTCCTTATATAAATAATAACTTCAACATAATAATTTAGAAACATTCTAAAACACTAAAACGTAACTTTCTAATCTTATTAGAACTCAATTTGGACGCTTCTAAATACTTTTAATGATAGTTTAAAGAATAAAAACGAAATTAAAACAAAAATAAAAACTAGAGAAACAAATTAGAAATTAAACAAAATAGAAACTTCCCAAAGTTGAAATAGAAGCTAACCAACTTTTAAATAACTTAAAACTGAAATAATTTAAATACATATGACTAAAATCAAATTGGGTCGAGTATTGACCCAACTAGGTTAACCAGAATCAGGTTAGTCAAACTCAAGTTGACTAGGTTTGACTAAGTCAACTTGGTCTGAAAATTCTGGTCTTCCTCATGTGATGTCATACAGCCGACTCCCCATTCAGATTCTAAGTTTCGAGAAATTTTCTTAGAACACTGCTTCCTCTAAGTTTACATGTCACTGCGTAACGTTCACATTGTATGGTGTAAATCTTATGGTTTCTCATAGTATCAAATTTATGATGTTGATACTATTTTATTGCTCCATGAAGAGGTCATGTATGGCTTTATGGATATTGTTTGTATATTATTTATCATGTTAATACCATTTTGATGCATTTTTTTTTTTTTCAAGTTTTGACTATGTGCTTGTATACTATTTAGAGTAATTTAGGTTAAGTTTCTGGATTGAAAATCTAATTATAATTATATGGGTCAAGTAGAGATGAGTGAGAGTAGAAGGAAAAAGAAATTTGTTGTTCATATTATTCTGGATTGGTCAATTGAGGACATTAATAACTAAAATCTTATGAGAGATGGGGTTTGATTGTTTCACTCTTGTTGATGTTATTTGTTTTAACTCTGTTTATAATTTCTAAAATTTATGAAATTCATGTTTTTTTTATAGTTGGAAACTCATGAAATTGATGGTTCTGATTGAATTTTCCAATTACCCTTCTGCGTTTCATCCAAGGTGGAGTAATTTGCAAAGATGATGTGTAAAGATTGAAGGATATGTTTCGTCCGATACAATAAGATCCATCGAGGGCTTATACTCCATTTCTTTTATTAGGGAACTTTAAGAATCCTAAAATGGTTTGTTTTGCTGGGACCCCGCAATTACATAAACTAATTGAAAAACCCTAGATTGAAGCCTAGTAGAAAAATACACATACAGAAAATGCTTAGTGAGATTAAAACTCTAAAATAGACTAAGAATATGTGACAAGGATCCTCGCATTTTTATCAATCTTCTTCCCTAAGTGTATGAGAACTCATTTTTAATAACAAAAGGATATAGCTTTTGATAGACTTTGATGAAAAAACAAGATTTGTTTAGTGACTCCAAATCTTTGGGATAGGTCATTGATGATGATGAACCTTGTCATTCATCATACTTCATTAGCGGTTTTTTCATTATCATCATTAACATAATTGTCACCCTATTGTCATCGTCATCATAGAATCCCTACCTAAAGTGTTGGGATTCATGGAATGAATCTTGTTTCACAATTCATTTATGTCTCAAGCCATGCCCTATTTGTCATAATTGAACTGACTGAATGCATTATTAAATTCATGTTTCGTGGCATAATTTTTATTATGATTGGCCATCTGATTTTATTTGTTTTATTTATTTAGTTTGCCCCCCCCCCCCCCCCCCCTCTCCTACCCTAGTGGATTAGTTTGTAGTTCAAAAAAAAAAAAAAAAAACTATATAGTCTCAGTTATTTCTGATCCCAAATCAACACTAAATAATTAAAAAAACATTATTAAAATTCTAAACTTATCTTCTTATCTCAATTAAAATAACCTTACTAAAATGTAAACTTGGCATTGAAGCAATATATATAAGGTAAAATGTGCCAATCCTCCTTTGATTTTTGGATTTCTTAGTGATAATCTCTTGTGTGACAATTTTGAATATGTGTTTCTGCATGTGGGGGTTGTTTTTCCAAATTGAAATCCATTACTCGAATATCGTTTTTAGTATGTAGCTATCGTCATTGTAGATAGAACAATGGTGGTTGATGTTGAATCTCACGAGTTATTGTTTGAAGATGTTTAGGTAATTGATAGTTGCTTTTTTTTTTCTTTGAATTTGTATAACCATTATTTAAAAAATATGTTCTTTAATTTCAAATTTAGAAGTCAGTTTTAAAAAGAAAATGCCACTTAATTTAACTAATTTTGTCCTCTTGTCAATAAAATTTTATGTATTAAAAATAGATGAGTATCACCGAATCTACATAATACTTGGGAAAAGATTAAAATGAACAAACAATTGACTAACAAATATCTGCATTTGAATATTTATGCACCTAGAACCTTGGTAAGTACACAAATTTTTACAAGGCAAGCCTTGGTTCATTAGAGTTGTTGATACGGTGTTTTGTATGACAAAAAAGACAAACAAATGTATAATGAACCATAATTTTTCTTTTAAACAAAGTAACAAATATTTGGCATATTTTTACATTTTTATGCAAGGGAAGAGCATCGAAAATTGGGTCGGGTTTTCATTTCTATCCTTTCTGAAATGCACGGAAGACCATGAACAATAATCATTAATAAATAACTCCAAATAAGATTGATGTCTCTAGCTCTCTCTACCAAAATGGGGGAATCTAACTCTCAACCATACAAGCACCATACCACAATGGTAGGGCTCATATAGATAAATTTATCATGAACAATTCATTATATGTAGAATTTAGATGTAATAAAAGTACAATACTCACGGCCAAATGACTTTTGACAACTTGTACACCTCCTCAAATCTTTCTTCTAAATAACCTTCTTGACTTTTGATTTTTATTTTATAGAAATAAGCGTATATCCTTTCTTTCCCTTTTTACATTATTTTTATATATAGTGGGAAGAACGTGCCACTAAATTGATGACTTATGGAAAATGGATCCTCTAAAATCACATCATTTCCACCATTTAAAATAGAAAATTTGAAGGTCACGATTTATGCATGTCTCATTAAAACATACCTTGGGATGCTTCTCCCAAAGATATATAAATCTCAATAAAAAAAATTCTAGACACACTCATAGTTACTTAGCAAAACAAGCACTTTTGAGTTTTTATTAATATGCCAATGTTTTCAAAATATCAGACAGTCATATCAGTTACGGGCAAGTTAATGTGATCGAATGAGGATTCACACTTATTGTCTCCCACAATCACCTCCAAAATCGGATTGTCTTGCCAAAGTCTTCTGAAGAAACAAATTTGAATACCATCCCATGCAAGCAATCTACCGAACAACATGCTAGTCATGGTTTCAAATTAATCACATGGGAGACCGAGTCATCTAGATATCGTTTAAAAGAATAAAACGGATATTCATTGTGAAATTGTATTGTTTCATTTAATAATCAAGATGACCCAGGTGATATTTTTAAAATCTCGGCTAGTTAGAAAAACTAAACAAAGTCAATTTGAATTTTTTATTATTATTAGAATAATTATAAAATATTTATTATTTAAATAAATTTATGACCTTTTGATTAATCACCTTCTAAAGCATCTCATTTTGTTAAAAAAATATAATTATTTACAGAAATATATATTAATAAATAATTGAGTGCTGATTTTCTAAGTCAAAAACTCACGTACATGGCATGTGCAAAGAATTGTAGATTTTTGCCTAGGGATACACAACTATACATGTATATGAGGATGTGCAGTTGTGTATCCTGAGGCAATAGATGTACGACTCTTTGCACACGCCACATCTGTGAGTTTTTGAGTTATCTTGTCAGGTTGAGCTAGAAAATCATAACACTAAATAGTAATAATTTGAATTTTGAAACCATGGTGATTGGTGAGAGTGCCACCATCTTTAATTCAATATATAATAATGAGTGATTTTATACCTAGATCAGATTATAGTATTAAATGTTCAAAAATAAGTTTGGTCGGATATGGACCAAGCCTGAGATGACACTATTTGGAAAGTTCAAACAAAAATTGATGATCTATCTTATAAGAAGTACTAGCCAATGGTGCATTTTTTGAAAGAATAATGCTGAAGTGACCTAAAAATTTGACCTCATTTTGCACATTGCTGATGTTGAGGTGTGTACAAGCCATATATGCTTTTCATTGAGATACGAGTTATCTATGGTTCTATGCGCACCACCACGTCAAGAAAGTGTGAAAAGTATATATATTTTAAATCTTTGGTATGATTTGAAGTTTTTTAACGTTTCAAAATGTCTCTTTGTTGATACTAGACTTAAACATTGAATGTTTCGGATTGTTTTAGTGAAAAAGTTTGGATTTTTCACTTAACAAAGATGAAATCTTTAGTTAAGATTTTAAACCTCAAGTACCCAAAATCTGAATGTTCTTGAATCTTGGAGAGATACCCATTCTTGATATGTTATATATATATATATATATGGGTCCGTTCCCCACCCTAAGCTTTACCCTCCACTTTAACAAATGTGTTTTGTCCTACATGGGTTAGAAGTTTGGAATAGGCTGATTTTTGGTGAGGATGATCTCCTCATTATAGAGATCATCATCACCAAAAATCATCTCATTCCAAAACTTCTAACCCCATCAAAAATGGTTTACAAAAAATGGGCGGTCCACGATTTTCAACTTGTAAACATGAGGCTAAAATTTTTGGAATAGGCTGATTTTTGGTGAGGATGATCTTCTAATCATAGAGATCATCCTCACCAAAAATCAGCTCATTCCAAAACTTCTAACCCATGTAGGACAAAACACGTTTGTTAAAGTGTGGTAAAGCTTAGGGTGTTCACATTTCCATATATATATATATATATATATATATATGATTTAAAGTTTTGTACTACTAAGAAGTGTTTCGGGCAGGATTAGAATGTAACATTGAGTATTCAAGGATTGTCTCGGTCAATGAAGTTTGAGTTCTCAAAACTAAATTTCAAGTCTTAATCTCAAAATAATACATCAATCATTTTCAAAAATTCTTTTTGATATATTTTCTTATCGTAAACGTAGTTTAAAGTTTCGTACCATCTTGAAATGTTTTAGATTAGACCATAATAAAACATTGAATATTTTGAGCATTATTATCTTACCTTCTTACATTGTAAGATATATTTCTTTGATTATTTTGTTTACGATATGAAAATATATCAAAAATCATTTGAGTGGCCATTTTTCCTCTAGGATTCTTGAAGTTTTTTTCAAATCCCTTAAAACTAGCATTGGGTTCAAAAGAAATAAAAATATGGTACTTAGCCTGACAAGAAGCTTTTCAAAAGGTATTTTTTGAAGAATCCTCGTGAAAACCACCAAGACTTCTCTAATGGAGTATTAATAGCTCTAACTTTAACTTCAGAAGTAACTTTCATCTGATTAGTCCTTTCTTTCTGTAATATGTATCTAAATATTGTAATTACTTTCTTTAGAGAAATTGTTAGTATATTTTTGCCCAATTCGGATTCTTAATTTTGAGACATTTTCTTAGAATATAATTTCCTCAAATGAGGGTGGAGAACCCAAAATTTTTGATGCATTGGGGAACATTTTTAGCATTGGATGTTTATTTTGGCTTATAGTTGAAGTCCTTTTAGAATGGTTATGTATTATTTTTTGCTTTATGTTTGTCATGTACTTATATTTCCCTTTCTCAAGTTTCATGCCTTGAGTAAGTTGGTTTGTTTTTCTCTCGTTTTTTTTTATAGTGTTTGACTTCATTTACAATGATTTTAAATACACTTGAGAAGTTTACGTTTGTACCTAGATTTTAGACTAAAAGATGTAGATCAAATCATACATATTAACATAAAAAATAGCTCTTATGGAATTCTATTTTGTGTTTTTGTTAATTTAGTAACACTTAACGGATATTACTTGCCCAAAACAAAATTGAAAGAAAATTTATGGTTCATTATAAATTCGTTTTAGTCATTTTTGCCATGCAGAACGTCGTATTTACGACTCTAATGAACCAGGGCTTGTAAAAATTTGTGTAATTACCAAGGTTCTAGTGTATAAAGATTCAAATGCAGACATTTGTTAGTCAATTGTTTGTTCATTTTAATCTTTTCCAAGGTATCATGTAGATTTGATTCTGCTTATTTTTCCCACTTAGTCTATTCTAAGTAAGTTCTCTGCCCCAAATTTTGTACCATGCGACAGTCAAAATAGGGTAATGCTCGTATCTTCCTTTTTTATAAGTAAAATTTTATTGCAAGAGGACACGCGCACCCTCAAGAGTGTTACTATCTAATTTCTCTCCTCAATAACATTCTCCCACCTAAACATAAAATCTTCGAGAAAAAAACTAACATTATACTCCTTCTATTGCTTGCACCAAAAGAAAAACAAACAAACCATCCTAATTATGAACTCATGCAAAAAAGCCTTCTTTCCCATCAAACATGCGCTCATTCCTTTCTTTACACAAATCTTAGGTAACAACAAAATGAGTGAACTTTCAAAAAATCTTTAACCTGTTAGAAAATGATAAAAACTTCCGAAAGAATCCTAGAGGGCAATGCTTATATAGGATTTTATGTATCATAAATTGCTTTAGATTTGATGCCAGTTCAACTTGTCTATATTTCACTCATAGAGTTGTGAGTGTCAAATTTTCACATTAGTAGGTGTTGTAAGATTCAATTAACCTTAAAACATAGGATTCCAAGATCCAATCATCATCATCATCTTGTTTCAGTAAATTTTTGGTTGGCTTCATTCCTCCATGCAGTTCTATTCAAATTGCGTCTTTATGATATATTTTGGTTACATTTATATATATATAATCATCATTGTGAATTATATACAAAAGTATGCATATGAAAGGTAATTTAATGCCACCCTTGTGTTTTTGAGCCTTAACGGAGTTGGTCAAAAACATATAAGGAAATTTAAGAAGTTAGGACTATTTTTGACTTGTGACAAGTGTCACATGATTGATATCAATTTTAGTATCTATGAAAATATATAGCTTGGCAGTGTATTCTTTCGATGGTCCTAGCTTTTATCCACTCCGATACAAACTAGTTGAATTCATGGGTGATGACATGAATTAGAACATTGATTTTATTTCATTTCGCCGATGGTACTTGTAAAGTTGTAATAAGCATGCCTACGAATGAAAAGTGAAGTAAAGTGTATATAAGATGGCAATTGGGGTCTAGTTGTTCTATATTTTGGAGTAATAGATGGATAGAATCAAGATTTGCCTCTTAATGCAAATATTATCAGTCGAGATTTTATTATAAGAAGTTTTCCATGGCATATGCTACTATATTATCACACATATACTTTAAAAAGAGAGAACATCTAATGAATGAATGATGGATAATTATAATCATCGAGAGGATCCCTAACAACTCGATTCTATACAATCTAGTCTATTAACTACTAAATGATGAATTTCAATGAAGAATAACAACTTGATTTGATCAAACGAAGGTGGTTTCACTTAATTTGATTAGATGGTGTAGTAATCCTGAAGAAATCCTATAAAATTGAACTTAATCACTATCATTTCAATTTAAGAAGACAAATCATACACCTTGATTGGGTATTTTGAAAATTGAAATTTCAATATTAATTCATTGTCGGTTAGTGACACAACCTTTTGATCGAGTGGGTAAACCACATCTTACATTTTTGTGTGTGTGTGTGTGGGGGGGGGGGGGGGGGGGTGAGAATGAGGGAAGATAAAGACATTGCATTTTATTTTTCCTTTACTTGAAAAAAATAAAAGTTTTTTAGCAAAGGTAGAGCACAAAGTCATTTATGTGGTTTTATGTCAATCCCTCAGATTATACGAGCTTTTAGGACCAGATAGGTGTGTTCGAGATAATTTGGATGGACATGTTTGGCTTCGTGACTTTCACAAAACTTATGCCCAGTGATCGACTTGGGCATTAGATTACTATTGCATATACACCCTCATTGAGGATTGTTGATTTTTGTATCCATAAACATTATATCCCCCAATGTGAGTTAACTAATTTTGAACAACTGACCATTGGAATATTAATTACAATCTATGTCCTAAGTAGAAGGTCTAAGACACAAAATACTTATATGAAGGTTGTGAAGTATAAAAAGTACTATTCAAGGTACTTTAGAGAGGAAGATATCTAGCTCTCTATATCAACGAGGACAACAAATAATTATCCTCAAAATAATTGTTTCTTGTAATTGTTTTTTTCTTCTTTGGTCCTACCAACATTTACCCTAGAGATATTTTTGTAGTCCCATATTTGCTACAGCTTTGTGGGAGCCTACTTAATTTCTATAGACACCCCTAATTTGCATGAATCCGTTAAGAAAAATCAAAATTTTTTCAAATTGATTTCAATTAAGAGCTTAATCCTCTCAACGGGCTTGTATTGCCACGTGACATCATTTTCACCATTTTTATGTATACATGCATCATATCATATAATTTCCATACTCAACCTTGTCCTTAATCCAAGCTAATCCGATCCGAAATCGAATCCTTCCATTAACAGATCCATCACTTATACCCTAACCCAAGTTCATATTCTAATCAAGTCAAGTCCTTAACCCAAAGTCCATAGTCCTCATACCCATTATCCATGAATCAAGTCCATAGCCCTCATATCCATTAAATCAAGTCCATCTCCTAAGCCCAATACGAAGCCCATTCTAAGTCCATTATCTCATACCCCCTCAAAGGATGACACATGGTGCTCTCCCATAAGCCTTCAATACCCAATGCTTAATCTAATTGGAGGGTCAACTCCCCATTGTGAAAATTCAAGAATACCCTTCCAAAAAGGGTAGTCAAACTAAAAAAGTTCTTTAATCTTTGGTAAAAATCTTTAAAGATGAGAGAACTTTTAATCCTACCTTTAAAAGGTGGGAATCTTCAAGTACATACATGGAGCTCTCCAATTAGTCTATTTCAAAAATATACATCCACCCTTACTTTATGAGTTATTTATAAATGAACCAAGGTCTATATTTTACCTATCACTTCACCTTTACACATGTTATTCTCACTTTCTCATTAATCCATTTCAAAAATATATATTCACCCTTGCTTTATGAGTTATTTACAAATGAACCAATGTCTACTTTTCACCTACCACTCCACCTTTACACATGTCATTCCCATACTCACCCTCCCAAAAGTGCTTTTTATTCTCTCACCTCTATTTATCAAAAAACCGAGGATCAAATAATATTTTTTGAGTTTCTTCACAAATGTTATCTTTACCTTCATACAAATGAAAATTCCAAAAGAAATAACCTAAACCTTGTGTCAATTCTCTTTATTTTTATGGTTGGACCATTTTATCCCTAAAAGTCCTTCAAAAAGTCTCTAAATACCCTTACTTTCTATGAACAATTCATGCTCTTAAGCCCCCATATTTCAACCTAAAACTCTACCAAAATCCCTACTCATTCTCTCATTTTCTAAATTTCAAATCATTTAACTCTCAACCATCTTACTCAACTCTTAAGTTTACTACTCAATAATCAAATTCATTCAAGACTACCAATGGACAAGGTGCGGTGAAGATGTAGTTTATTTATTTTAATAATTTGCACTTCTTCTTCTATTCATCTACTTTTTTGTATAGAAATTCCTAAGATGTAATGCACATCTTCTCCCATCCCAAGTAAATTGGACTAAGGTTCGATCGAAAGACTGAAACTTTTTTACTTAGATCTCATGCATCATATTGTACACAATGCATACACTCACATATGCAAGACAATGATGATGAAATATGTTACCCTTTTGATGAGGTGAAACACTAAATTTCTAGTAATACATACATGCATCAAGGTTATGGCCTTAAGGGAATTCCATCATGAAGTATCTCTAAAAGTTCAAACCAACATTCATATTCATGAAAAGTAATATGACTACATAGGTCATCCTTTCCCATAGGGTGTCCCTAAGGTCACATTGAAATTAAAACCCTTTTCTTAAGAGAATATTTCACTCATTGCACACACCACCCTTAACATGCATTTTCATGCATTGTTACTTATTTTCTTGAGTTTTACAAAAAGAATGACCAAACAAGATAATCACATTTGGTGGAGAGGATGGGGTGCCTAACACCTTCCCCATCCTCTAACCGGACCTTCTTACTTAGATCTTAGGTTGACTATGCCTTTTCCAATAAATGAGAGTCACTACAATATGAAAACAATTTCAAAATCATTTTGGGTGTCCATTCACACCCATTTCAAAAAAAAGTGGTAGCGACTCCAATCAACGTAAATTAAGATTCATAATGAACTTTTCACGTCTACAACTTGGCGACTCTACTGGAGAACTAGTGGGTCCAAACTAAATCTACTTAGCCATTTTCTTATCTTTCAAAAAAAATAATTCAACTTTCTTGTTTATTCATGTTTTTGTCTTTAACATGTTTGTTTATTGGTTTTCCTTTTTTTATGGGAATGCATGTAATATTTATTTAGTTTTTCGATGCAAAGTTGTAAGGGTTGATACAAATTTGTAAATGCACTTGTGCACATTTACTTCATAGCTCATTGCACAAATCACCTTATCCTATTTTAAAATCTAACCTCGGATGCCAATACTCTCAAGCCCCCTAGATCGTTCATTTGGGGAGGCAGAGAGGAGAACATCCACCTCAATTACCAACCTAAAAAATGTATATTTCAATATGCATGAAGAGGTTTGAAGATTGAGTAACCTCAAACCACTTATAATCACATGCATCAAATACGATTAGAGGCATATGACACAAATGTCAAGATGTATCAACCCTTGGGATGTTGTTTCAGTCCATTCTGTAAACACGAACAAGATTTGATAGCAAATTGAGGCATTACTCATCGGATTTGAAGGCCTTCATTGACTAATTTTTAAGCCCTAAGGCCACCATCCATGTCCCATTAGCTAAGCATCCTAGTCTACCCATCTATATTCGATTTTCCCAAGAGAATTGAAGTCTTCTTTAGGGCACCCTTCCCACCTAGTTACCCATGGGCTTAAATTGATTTCATATCCATCATGTCCAATCCAAATCCAAGTCCACAACCTATATTCATCTCGAATTGGGTTCACTACCCATATCCATTTCAAATTGAGTCCATGATCCATATCCAATCCAATTTCGGGTCCAGAACCCGTATCCATGTCGAATTGGGTCCACAACCCATATCTAACCTAAAACGGGTCCACAACCCATATCTATGTCGAATTGGGTCCATGACCCATATCCAATCTAAATCGGGTCCACAACCCAGACCTATTTCAAATTGGGTCCAATGACTTATATCCAATTCAAGCTAGGTCCACGATTTGAATCCATTTCGATTTGGTCAACGACCCATATCTATTTCAAATCGGGCCCATGATCCGTATCTAATCCGAATTGGGTCCCATATCCAATTCAAACTAGATCCACGACTCATATCCATTTCAAATTGGGTCTATAACCCATGTGCAATACACACAGGGTCCACGACCTATATCCATTTTGAATTGAGTCATCAACCCATATCCAATCCATACCAGGTCCACGACATGTATCCATTTCGAATTGGGTCCACGACTCTTATCCAATCCAAATCAGGCCCATCCTCTAATTTCAACCTGAACCATTAAAATCAACAATCGACTGATAAATCCAAATGAATCCAATCATTTTCCAACAAATTAGATTTAAAAAAAAACTTTTATTAAATACAAAAAAAAAAATTTTAAGCACCAATTGCAACTTTTGATTAAAGTTGGTGCCTAAGAATAATATTGTCCTGTTGATACGAGGGGAATATAATACGTCTATTCAAGGAAATGAGGTGACTTAAGAGTGCCCTTATTAAGGCATTGTGCGTCACCTCTTCCTTGGGGATCTGACTAGCCGATCTTGATTTCAGATAATTGAATTGGGGTTAACAAAAAAGTTTTTTCAACTCAATCCGTTTGCAATAATCTGTTATTACAAAATATTTTTCCAATTCCATGTTGAAAGCGCCCTCGATTCATAGGGTGCGCGGATCCGCTTTTGAATTTTGAGGTTTGGGAGTCGCCACCTAGTTATTATGGTCTAAGAACCGAACATCAACTCTAAAAGGATAAAACAACTAATCTACCAAAAAAAATTAAGTCCGGAGATCAAGTTACGGGGTTGGAAGGTGTTAAGCATCAACCCCGCCCGACAAACGCCGATCTCTACTATTTTCCAAGAATACTACATTGCTAAAAATACTTAAATAAAAAATAAAAAATATTTACCTTAATGATCGCAATGGTGGTTCCCTCAGAGCTGGCGGAGAGATCCCCTTGATTAATATTCTTTGCTTTGTTCGGTCATCTAATTCACTTCAGATTTCCAAGACGAAGTACCTCCTTCTTAGATCTGAATCTTTCTCATTTATTTATGGATTTCTGGGTATTTTTTGAGCTAAAGTTGGGGTATGGATGTTAGGTAAGGAGTTAGGACTTCAAAATTAGGGTTTGGAGGAGGTTAGGAAAACTTTTTGACCTACGAAAATAGGTTTTAGAGACCCCTATTTATAGATTTTTAAGAGCTTTTTAGATAGAGTTAGAGTTAGATTATATTTCTTTTAGATAGTTTTAGAGTTTAATTATGTTTCTTTTAGATAATTTTAGAATTTAATTAGAATTCTTTTAAATAGTTTTAGAGTTTAATTAAAAAATTTTAAATAATTTTAGAGTTTAATTAGAATTCTATTAAGGTTAGGGTTTGACTTTAGTCTTATTAGATTAATTAGGGTTTTGACTTAAGTCGCATTTGATTGACTAGAATTTAGGGTCTTGACTCAAGTCTCACTTGATTGACTTTAATTTTAATTAGGATTTTACTTTACATTAATTAATATTTTAATTATTAATTTCAGAATTTTTAATTATTAAAATTATAAAATTATCGTTTTGTCCTCGGAGAGGATTTTTTGCGTTTTAAGTCATTTTTCAATGTTCCAGGATATTTTGAAATCGATTTTTCGTAAGGAATTCAATGTGAATATTGGTTTGTGTCATTTATAAAAAATTTTGTGCGAAATGATCGTGAACTTTATGAGGGGTATTTTCATAATTTTGTTGAATTTTGTGAAAATTAATGAAATGATTTATTTGATTTCGATTTGTTGTCTCATGTGTTTGAAATTTCCTAAGCATAATGTAGGCTCTGGGGATGTTTTGATGTTTAGGGGTATTTTGGTAATTTAGTCATCTTTTAGTAATTTTTATCATGAAACTTCTTTTTATTTGAAAAATGATGATTTCTATGTTTTTGGGGCACATTTTCCTCGTGTAGCGTGGTTTCTACAGTTTTGTTTGCTTAAGATACCTCATCCGAATTTCTGAAACATATCTGGTAACAAGCAGAGTATTGGAATAACCATCCATCATTGGGAACCGTCGTAATCGGGTTGACGAGTTGATTAATCAGGTGAGTACGAAAATGGGGTGTCTACTGATACCCCTTTTTGGTAGAGGGTTGAAGCAAACTAGATGAAAAATCTATTTTGGTAGATAGTGTGATATCCAAATGCCAAAGCTGGTGACAGTTCATTTTGCAGTCTGATTTAGCAATTCGTCAGCATATTCAGAACCTTGAGGGTAAAACTCTCCTCGAACTAAAAATTTGTCAGGTCCTTAAGCCTGAACTCTCACTAACGATGTCAGATCCTCGAATTTTAGAAAATTCTCCCTGACTAATGCAAAAGTGTATGTGTGTGCAATGGTGTGATGCTTATTGAGTAAAAATGTGTCAAGTCCTAGAGATCTTCTCTCACTAACAATAATGATTTAAAATTGAAATGTGCTTATGCAACAAAAACAATCATGGCAAGGTTGAATAATAAGGTAATTGGAGTCATAACATTATAGGAATTTCGTTAAATCTTATTTGAAATTCTTTTTTAGAGTTTGAAAAAGTTTGAGTCTCGTTTATTATACTCGAGCCTATTGTAGCCACGCTTCTCGGGCTAAGGAACTTAAACAATCTTGTTAATTCATTCTATGATTCAAAAAAGTTAGAGTCTTGTTTCTCAGACTCGAACTTATTAGAGCCACGCTTCTCGGGCTAAAGTTTACAGGAATTTAAACAATCCTATTAATTCATTTTATGATTCAAAAAAAGTTAGAGTCTTGTTTTTCGATCTCAAACTTACTAAGCCACGTTTCTCGGACTTAGATTTATAGGAACTTAAACAATCCTATTAATTCATTATATGATTCAAAAAAAGTTGGAGTCTTGTTTCTCAGAGTCAAACTTACTAAGCCACGTTTCTCGGGCTTAGATTTATAGGAACTTAAACAATCCTATTAATTCATTCTATGATTCAAAAAAAATTGGAGTCTTGTTTCTCAGACTCGAACTTATTAAGCCATGTTTCTTGGGCTTAGATTTATAGGAATTTAAACAATCCTATTAATTTATTCTATGATTAAAAAAAAGGTGGAGTCTCGTTTCTCGGACTCGAACTTACTAAGCCACGTTTCTCGGGCTCAAATTTATAGGAACTTAAACAATCCTATTAATTCATTATATGATTCAAAAAAAGTTGGAGTCTCGTTTCTCGTACTCGAACTCACTAAGCCACGTTTCTCGGGCTCAGATTTATAAGAACTTAAACAATCCTATTAATTCATTCTATGATTTAAAATCGAGCTCAAAGTTTGATAAGTTTGAAAGATCGGACTTTTATTGGCTTATCATGCATCTGGATTCATAATTATCATTGGACTTCATCGGACTTTTAAGTAAGATTTTCCTTATTTTCATGTGATTAAGAGCAAAATTTTAGAATTAAATGACTTTAAAAAATGCCCCTAGTTTCAAGGTTGGCTTTAATTGGAATTTGATACGAGACTGATGGAATAGATTACGCTTGAAAAATATGGACTCTGATGTATAACAGGTAGAAGAATTGACATTCCCTTAAATTTAAGACTCTTAAAATTATCATATGTGCAATAAGGGATTGATCATTTTCTTTCGAATTTCTTTTGAAAAATGTTTGAACTGGCCCATAGGCCCATTCATCTGACAATGCCCCGAGCACACCCCACCCTACTTTGCACACACCACTAGCACATTTGTTTTGTGGCAAGTCTATTTTAGTAGATAGTGCGATATCCGAATGCTAAAACTAGTGACAGTTCATTTTGTAGCCTAATTTAACAATTCGTCGGGATGTTTGGATCCTTGAGGTAAAACTCTTCCCAAACTAAAAAGTTGTTAGGTCCTTGAATTTAAAAAAATTCTCCTTGACTAATAGAATAAATGTGCACGTGTGTATTTGAGATAAATCTCAGAGGATCTGAGCAAAATTTAAGCAAAAACTAAGTAAAATTGAAGCATAACTGAGCATTATTTGAGTATAAATTGAGTATAATCTGAGCATATTTGAGCAAAAGTTGAATATCTTACTCTACATACCTTGGATGAAAGAGTAATGAACAATTTTTTTTTTTGAAGTCCTACTCTACCTACTTGAGGTGAAAGAGCAATGAATTAATTTTCTGGGAGTCCTACTTTACCTACTTGGGGTGAAAGAGTAATGAACTAATTTTCTGGGAGTCCTATTCTACCTACTCAGGGCGAAAGAGTAATGAACTCTTTTTTTAGAAGTTCTACTCTACCTACTCAGGGTGAAAGAGTAATGAACTATTTTTCTGGAAGTTCTACTCTACTTACTCGGGGTGAAAGAGTAATGAACTATTTTTCTAGGAGTAACATAATCCGAGAAAACTCTCAGTGGCAATTGGCTGAGCATAATCCGAGAAAACCCTCGGTGGCAACTGAGCAAAATCCGAGATAACCTTCGGCGGCATCTAAGCAAAATCCAAGATAGTCCTCGGCGACAATTGAGCAAAATTCAAGAAAATCCTTTGCGGCTGAGTAAAATTCGAGATAACCCTCGGCGGCAATTGAGCAAAATCCAAGAAAACCCTTGATGAAAACTGAACAAAATCCGAGATAACCTCGACGGTAATTGAGCAAAATCCAAGAAAATCCTTGGCGATAATTGAGCAAAATCTGAGATAACCCTCGGCTGCAACTGAGCAAAATCCGAGATAACCCTCTGTGGCATCTGAGCAAAATCCAAGAAAATCCTTGGTGGCAACTGAGTAAAATCCAAGAAAACCCTTGGCGGAAACTGAGCAAAATTCGAAATAACCCTCGACGGCATCTAAGCAAAATCCAAGAAAACCCTCGACGACATTTGAGCAAAATTTGAGATAATCCTCAATGGCATCTGAGCAAAATTCGAGATAACCCTCAGCGGCAATTGAGCAAAATCCGAGATAACCCTCGGCGACAACTGAGCAAAAGCAGAGAGATAACCCTCGGTGGCAATTGAGAAAAATCCTACATAACCCTCGACGGCACTGAGCAAAATTTCGAGAAAACCCTCGGTGGCATATGATTGAGTAAACCTGAGAAGGAATGAATGAATCTTGAAAAGAATGATTGAAAATGAATCTGGGAATGAATAGATCTGGAAAAAAATGATTGAAAATGAATTTAAAAAAGAATGATTGAATCTGGGAATGAATAGATATGAAAAATAATGACTGAATATAAATCTAGAAAATAATGATTGAATCTGAGAATGAATAGATCTGGAAAAGAATGATTGAATCTGTGACTGAATAGATCTGGGAAAGAATGATTGAATATAGGAAAGAAAGAATGCCCTTTCTTCTATTCTAGGTGAAAGTGTAATGAGTTAATCTCTGGGCAAAATCAAATATGAGATCAGAAACGGTTTTGTTTGAACGTCAAAGTCTTTCAAAATTTTATGAATTTTAACTTCTTTTGAATCTCAGGGGTTTTTAAAAAAATTACTATTAAAAAGGTAACCTTAATAGGATTAACATTGATCAGGCTTAAGATAAAAAATGCGCCTAGATTAACAAGAAACATTGTATTGAACACATTTTATAAAAAACAAAAAAAATGCCCCTAGCATAAGGGAGAAACTACATATTAGAGTAGAAAGAAAGTGCCCCTTGTATAAATGTTAGAAATATTTAATTACCATAAGTGCAATAAAGATTCAATTTTTAATTTTGATTGAAGATTTTAAGTCAGGCTTAAGAAAATAAAATATTTCCTTTCGAGATTCATTGTAGAATCCACCATTTTCCCTCTTGGTTCACTTGAAAAAGTAAAAAAAATTCAGATCAGTCGTAAACGATGCTCATGACTTCTGAGTCTTTGCTTGGTTTAAGTTGGGTGTTGAATTTGATTATTTGAACTTTAGATGTTTCGGCTCGAATCGCCATTTAGCTTTTCAACTTTATGAAGATTTTCTTCTGTTTTTCTTTGTTGCTTTAACTTTTGCATAGATTGCCCTTTCGAATTTTCAAACTAGCGAGCATGCTCTAACTTTTGCCTAGATCACCTTTTCTGATTTTCAATCTAGCGTGCTTTCTTCTCTTTTTTATTTGCTCTGATTGTTGCCAAAGTCATCCTTTCAGATTTTCAACCTTGAGAGTTTGCCTTAATTTTTGCCTAAGTCATCATTTTCAGGTTTTCAACTTTGTAGGCTTTTTATTCTTTTTCTTTTTCTTCCTTTTGAACTTCTAGAATTACTGTTTGATCATGCTTTACTACATTCCTTAACTTTTCTACATGGTACTTAGGAGGACTTTCATGGGTAAGCTTAGGACTGGGTGTAAAAGAAAGGAATTTTAAGGTTCAAAAATCCGAATGTCCCTTGTGTGGCATTTCTTTCTTTTTCTTTGAACTTTCTTCCTTATTTGACAATATATTTATTTTATTTTTTTTGTGTAGGGAAATATATATTTTTATTTTGATGTGGTCGGGCCTGAAGTAACTTCTCAGGTTGCTTACATACCCCAGATTTTTAGGATCAGACCAAAACGTAGTTCGGATTTCCCTTCCTTATATTGGATGATTAGGCTAAGAAAGAAAAAAGGTATATATATTTTTTTGAAAATACTACAAATGGCTGAGAAAAGAGAAAATGAATTAGGTAATAGGAAAATTGATTCGGTCAAAGATGACCTCCTTAAATGTAGTACCGCTTGATCTGGTTAAGGTTGGTTGATTCTAGTAGTTCAATTCTAGGATGATCTTAAAATCTGATGGTTAAATTATTGACTTGTAAGTGGCGAACTTTGATTTTCTTGTCAAACGTGTGAGTGACTCTTCTCTGATAAGTTTACACTTGGTACAAAACTTTTAAGTTATTTTCTTTTATCAAGTTTACTTCTTCATACTGCTGACCAACCTAGTCTGTTTCTAACAATTGACTTTCTATCAAGACCTTGAGATACGGGATTTCCATTTCAACTGTTAAGTCTGCTTCCATATCATATACTAGAGAGTAGGGAATAACTCCAATGGAAGACTGATATGCCCATAGTGTGAATGGTAATTTCTCTGACGGATCCTGGTGCGATTGATACATTTTCTTGATGATTGTTTTGAGATTTTTTATTGGCTGCTTCAACCTTTCCATTAGTCTGAGAACGTGGGGAGATGATTTGTGATGCCGAATCCCGAACTTTGAACACGGAGTAATGACCTAAGCTTTGAAGTACGACCCATTATCATAGATCAGCTCAAAAGGTACCCCCATATCGACTGATAACATGTGCTTAAATGAACTTTTCAACTCGAGATGTAGTGGGGAAACGCTAATATATTTTCTAACATCTTCTTTGATTCTATCGATATAAACGAGTATCTATTCCGTGTTAAACAACACCCAAGCTTGTACCTAACATACCTTCATATGATAACACGAACAACTCTTTTGAAATTTCTAAGTAAATTCATTATCCCCTCGTGTTCCTCTAGGGATAGGATAGTTTCTATCTAAATTTCTTGGAAATTATTTTTTGTTTTAAGGTTCAATGACCTTTTCTTTCTGATTGAAAGTTGTTGAGCCCAACCCTTATCTTCTTGTTCAGGAGAAAAATATATCCTTGACGCCAGATTATTAGTTAATTCATTAATGCGCTCGAGGTATTCAAAAATTTTCTTTATCCAACCAAATTTACAAGGGGCAATAGACACCTCTATGACTCGACAAACTAACTTGATCTAAAGAAAACATGATATTGATGAATTGAAAAAAAAACTTGATTCAAGACTCATGAAAGATAATTACCTGAAAGCGCCATCGATCGGCTAGGTGCGCGGATCCGTTTTTGACCTTTGAGGTTTGGGAGTCGCCACCTAGTTATTACGGTCTAAGAACCGAATTTGGACTCTAAACATATAAGGAAAACTAATCTACAAAATAAACTAGGTCTGAGAATCATGTTACGGGGTTGGAAGGTGTAGGCACCAACCCCGCCCGACAAATGCCGGTCTCTACTTATTCCCAAGAATATTACATTGCAAAAAAGACCTAATCACTAAAAAATAAGAAATATTTACCTTTACGAAAGCAACGGTTTTGCTCCCTCAGATCTGATAAAACAGCTCCTCATACAGCATTCCTCGCTCGTTTTGTTACCGGATCTGATTTCTGATCTCCAAGTTGAGGTATCTTCTTCTTAGATTTGTGAGTTTTCTAATAATTTATAAATTTTAAGGTATTTTAAAAGGATTTTTGAGCTAAAGTTGGGGTATGGATGTTAGGTAAGGAGTTATGACTTTAAAATTAGGGTTTAGGGGAGGCTATGAAAGCTTTTTGACCTACTTTTCTTAGGATTTAATTTTTCATACGAAAATAGGTTGTAGAGACTCCTATTTATAGATTTTTTTTAAGTGCTTTTTAGATAGAGTTAGTGTTAGTATTTAATTAGAATTATAAAGTTAGTATTTAATTAAAATTATTTTAAATAGAATTAGTGTTTAATTAGAATTGTTTTAAATAGAGTTAGTGTTTCATTAGAATTGCTTTAAATAGTTTTAGAGTTTGATTAGAATTCTTTTAGGATTTTGACTTTTAGTCTCACTTGATTGACTTGACTTTAGGATTTTGACTTGAGTCTTACTTGATTAACTTGACTTGAGGATTTTGACTTGAGTCTTACTTGATTGACTTTAATTTTAATTAAGATTTCACTTTACATTAATTAATGTTTAATTATTAATTTTAGAATTTTTAATTAATAAAATTATAAAATTACCATTTTACCCTCGAAGAGGACTTTTTCCGTTTTAAATCGATTTTCAATGTTCCAAGATGTTTTGGAATCGATTTTTCGTAAAGAATTCAATGGGATTATCGATTTGTGTTATTTATGAAATTTTTTGTGTAAAATGGTCGTGAACTTTATGAAGGGCATTTTCATAATTTTGTCAAATTTTGTGAAAATTGGCGAAATGATTTATTTGATTTCGATTTGTTATTTTATGTGTTTGAAAGGATTTTTCTAAGCGTAATGTAGGCTCTAGGGATGTTTTGAGACTAGGGGTATTTGGTAATTTGGTCATTTTTTAGTGATTTTTATCATAAAGCTTCTTTTTGTCTGCAAGATGATGACTTCTATGTTTTTACGATTATATTTTCCTAGCGTAGCGTGGTTTCTACAGTTTTGTTAGTTCAAGATACCTCCTCCGGATTTTTGAAGCATATCTAGTAACAAATAAAGCATTGTAATAATCATCCATCATTGGGAACCGTTGTGATTGGGTTGACGAGTTGATTAATCAGGCGAGTGCGAAAATTGGGTGTCTACAGATGCCCCTCTTTGGCAGAAGGTTGAAGCAAACTAGATGACAAATATATTTTGGTAGATAGTGCGATATCCGAATGCCAAAGCTAGTAACAGTTCATTTTGCAGCCTGATTTAGCAATTCGTCGAGGCCTTTGGATCCTTGAGGGTAAAACTCTTTTCGAAAAAAAAGTTGTTAGGTCCTTGAATTTTAGAAAATTCTCCTTGACTAATGAAACAAATGTGCATGTGTGTATTTGAGATAAATCTCATGTGATCTAGGTAAAAACTGAGCATAATTTGAGTAAAATCTAAGCAAAATCTGAGCATAATTTTGAGAAAACCCTCGGTGGCATCTGAGCATAATTCTGAGAAAACCCTCGATGGTATTTGAGCATAATTCTGAGAAATCCTCGGCGGTATCTGAGCATAATTCCGAGAAAATCCTCGGCGGCATCTGAGCATAATTTCTAGAAAACCCTCGGCGGCATTTGAGTATAATTTCGAGAAAAACCTCGACGGCATCTGAGCAAAATTCCGAGAAACTCTCGACGGTATCTAAGCATAATTTCAAGAAACCCTTGACTGTATTTGAGCATAATTTCGAGAAATCCTCAGCGGCATCTGAGCATAATTCTAAGAAAACCCTCGGCGGCATCTGAGTATAATTTTGAGAAAACCCACGGCAGCATCTGGCTGAGTAAAATTGGGAAGGAAAAAATGAATCTGAGAAATAATTATTGAAAATGAATCTGAAAAAGAATGATTGAATCTAGGAGTGAATAGATCTAGGAAAGGATGATTGAATCTAGGAAAGAAATAATGCCCTATCTCCTATTCTAGGTGAATGAGTTAATCTCTGGGCACAACCAAATGTGAGATTAGAAACGCTTCTGTTTGAACCTCAAAGTTTTTCAAAATTTTATGGATTTTAACTTCTTTTTAACCTCAAGGGTTTTAAAAAAAAATGCTATCAAGAGGGTAACCTTAAATTAGGAGTTCCCATTATCTTTTAGGATTAATATTAATCAGGCTTGAAAAAAAAAATGCGACTAGTTTGATAGGAAACATTGTATTGACCACATCTTGTAAAAAATATGCCCTTACTATAAGGGGAAAACTACATATCAAAGAAGAAAGAAAGTGCCCCTTGTATGAAGGTTTGAAATATTTGATTACCACAAGCGCAATAAAGATTCAACTTTTTAATTTTGACATTTAATATTGAAGATTTTGAGTCAGGCTCAAGATAACAAAATATTTCCTTTTGAGACTCATCATGGAATTCACCCTTCTCTCCCTTGATTCACTTGGGGAAGTAAAAAAATTTCAGATCAATTGTAGACAAGATACATGTGACTTCTGAGTCTTTGCCTGGTTTAAGCTAAGGGTTGAACTTGATTATTCGGACTTCAAATGTCTCAGCTCGAACCTCCTGAGATTTTATTCTATTTTTCTTTGTTGCTCTAACTTTTGTCTAGATTGTCTTTTCAGGTTTTTGATCTAGCGAGCTTGCTCTAGCTTTTGCCTAGATCGCTTTTTCAGGTTTTCGATCGAGCGAGTTTGCCTTAATTTTTGCCTAAGTCGTCCTTTCGGGTTTTCAACTTAGCAGGCTTTTTTTTTCTTTTCTTCCCCTCTGAACTTCTGGAATCACTATTTGATCATACTTTCCCACCTTCCTTGAACTTTTCACATGGTACTTAAGAGGACTTTTACAGGTAGGCTTAGGATTGGGCATAAAAAGAAAGGAATTTTGAGACTCAAAACCCAAATGCCTCTTGTGTGGCATTTTTTTTCTTTGAATTTTCTTTCCCATTTTAAAGATATATATATATATATATATATATATATATATATATATATATATATATATATATATATATATATATATATATTTTTTTTTTTTTTGAATTTTTTCTTTGTGGACTTTTTTTTATATGGAGAAATCTATTTTTTTATTTTGATGTGGTCGAACCTGAAATAACTTCTCAGGTTGCTTATGTACCCCAGAATTTTGGGATCAGACCAAAATATAGTTCGAATTTTCCCTCCTTTGGGTTAAGTGATCAGGCTAAGAAAGTAAAAAGTATATGTATATATATATATATTTTGAAAAGACTACAAAGGGCTTGAGAAAAGATATATTTTAAATATAGTACCGTTTGATTTGGTCAAGGTTGGTTGGTTCTGGTAATTCAATTCCATCATGGTCTTGAAGTCTGACAATTTTTCCTAGTAATATTTCCTTAATGATGAGCGGACCTCCCAAATTTGACTTGAACTTCCCACTAGGGTCAAAGATAGGTGTCCGAATCTCTTTGAGTACCCAATTCCCGACTTGTAAGTGACGGGCCTTGATCTTTTTGTCAAACGCACGAGCGACTCTTCTTTGATAAGCCTGCATGTGATACAAAGCTCTTAGTCATTTTTCTTCGATCAAATTTAATTCTTCATACCGTTGACGAACCCAATCTACTTCTGACAACTGACTTTCCAACAAGACCCAGAGAGATGGAATTTCCATTTCGACTGGCATGACAGCTTCCATGCCATACACTAGGGTGTAGAGAGTAGTTCCAATAGAGGATTGAATTGAAGTTCGATATGCCCATAGTGCAAATGGTAATTTTTCTGACCAATCTCAATATGATTTACACATTTTTCTAATGATAGTCTTAAGAATTTTATTAGCTGCTTCGACTGCCCCATTGGTTTGAGGACGGTAAGGAGACGATTTATGATGCAAGATTTTGAACTTTGAACACAGTGTAATAACCTCAGCTTTGAAGTGTGACCCGTTATCAGAAATCAGTTCTGAAGGTACCCCATACCGACTGATGATGTTCGTTTGGATAAACTTTGCGGCTCGAGATGCAGTGAGGACAGCATAGGAGGCAGCTTCGACCCACTCAGTAAAATAATCGATAGCAACTAGAATGTATTCATGCCCGTTTGATGCCTTAGGCAATATTTTACTAATAATGTCAATTCCCCAAATTGAGAATGGTCACGGTGAAGTCAGACCAATTAATTGAGAAGGTGGCACATGTATGAGATTTGCATGTATTTGGCATTTGTGGCAGGTCTTGACCATGTGATGACAATCTGTTTCCATCATGGGCTAATAGTACCGTTGTCTCTTAATTTTCCTAACTAACATTTTTCTACTCATGTGAGGACCACAATCCCCTAAATGTAGTTCAACCATTATCTGTTCAGCCTGATCTTCATCGATACATAACAAATGAATCCCATCATAAGACCTTTTGTATAAACTTTATGCGCACAGGATGAATAGAGATGCTAATCTTAGTAAGGTTTGTCGTTCCTTCCTCGATGCTTCTTTCGAGAATTCTTATTTTTCCAACACTCTTTTGACATCTGTATACTATGGTTTTCCATCAGGTAGTCGAGTAGCAATGTTGATCTGATGGTAATATGTAGGTTTTTCTTTGACTTCGACGGTGATCGGCCTCAATTTCACGCCAAGGGGCAAATGGATCATTGAAGAGAGAGTGGCTAATGCGTCTGCAAATCTATTATCTTCCGTTGTCAAGTGTTGGAACAAGATAACTTTAAACTTAGTCACTAAGTTTAACAGATACTCATGATAAGGCTTCAACTTTTCATCCCTAATTTTCCATTCTTCCAATGACTGATGTATGACCAAGGCTGAATCCCCGAAAACTTCAATTTTTGTAATACACAGATTAAAAGCAGCTTTAAGCCCAGCGATGCACGCCTCATATTCAGCTGTATTATTGATGTTGGAGAAAGCTAACTTAATAGCAATAGGAATGTGGCATCCTTCCGGAGAAAAAAAAACTGTCCCTATTCCATACCCGTTCTGATTGGGGGCTCCGTCAAAGTATAGCTGCCATGTTTGATTTTGCAGTTCTTCTTCAACATGCAAGATATCCTTGTCTGGGAACTGATTAATAGGCCTTATTCCTTCTACCATTGGATGATCTGTCAAGTATTCTGCTACAACTCTTCCTTTGATAGATTTTTGTGTAACATGCGTGATGTCAAATTTTGATAACAACAATAGCCATCGTGCGATTCTCCCTGTTAGTGTTGGTTTCTCGAAGAGATATTTTAGAGGATCTATCCGAGATAACAAGATAACTGAATGAGATAGCATATAGTACCGAAGTCTCTGAGTAGCCCATACCAATGCCAAACAAGTTTTTTCTAGGGCTGAGTACTTTCATTCATACTCTAAAATCTTTTTGTTAATATAGTAGATAGCCATTTCTTTACGATTACCTTTGTCATATTGTGCAAGCATACATCCCATAGCTTCTTCTGTGACTGACAAATAAAGAAGAAGTGGTTCACCTGGTGTAGGTGGAACCAAAATAGATAGGTTCAAGAGATATTCCTTGACTTAATCGAAAGCTTTTTGACATTATTCATTCAAAACTGTTGGTTTATTCTTCTTGAAAAGCTTGAAAATAGGTTCACAGACATTGGTGAGTTGAGCGATGAATCTGCCGATATACTAGATTCTACCTAAAAAATCTCGATTCTACTTTTTAATATCAGGCGGTGGCATTTCTTGGATAGCTCTAATCTTCACAGGGTCTGCTTCGATCCCTTTTTGACTAACTACAAATCCCAATAATTTTTCAGAAGTTACTCTAAATACATACTTCTGCGGGTTGAGTCGGAGTTGATACTTTTGAATCCTTGTGAGAAACTTTTCTAATGCAGCAACGTGCCCAAGTCGTTCCTTAGATTTGACTATCATATCATCTATATAGACTTTGACTTCTTTGTGTATCATGTTGTGTAGTAAAGTCGTAGCTGCTCTTTGATAGGTGGCTCCAGCGTTATTCAAACCAAAAGACATAACTTTGAAGTAAAAGATTCCCCACTGTGTGACGAACGATGCTTTATGCATATCCCAAGTATCCATTTTTATTTGATTGTACCCTAAAAAATCATCTATAAAAGACAACAAAGCGTGTCTTGTCGTATTATTTACTAAAACATCTATGTGTGGTAAAGGAAAACTGTCTTTTGGGCTTGCTTTGTTTAGGTTTTTGAAGTCTACACACATTCTGACTTTTCCATCCTTTTTAGGCACTGGGATGACATTAGCAATCCACTTAGGGTACTCCACTGCTTCCAAAAATCCTGCGTTAATCTGTTTTGTAACTTCTTCTTTAATCTTTAGAGTCCATTCCGGCTTCATTCGTCAAAGTTTCTGCTTAATTGGTCGAGCATCAGGATATAATGGAATTCGATGTTGAACAATATTGGTGCTTACTCCTGGCATGTCCTAATAAGACCATGCAAACACGTCTTTGAAATTTCTGAGCAAGTCTTCTATCCCTTTGTGTTCATCGGGAGATAAGGTGATCCCAATCCGAATCTCTTGAGGACTTTCTTTTGTTTCGAAGTTGATAACTTTTACTTTTTCTATTAGAGGTTGAGCCCGTCGTTCATTTTCTAGTTCAAGGAATTTGATTATTTCGGGAGGAAGTTTTTCGTCAGAAGATTCTCTCTCTGAAGTCAGATTATTAGTTAAATTATTATTGCGCTCAGGATAATTAAAAATTTCTTTCATTTCATTAAAAAGAGATGGGTTAACAGGACTCATTGCAGACTTAATAGACTCACTTGACTCAGTCGAAAAAACAAACTCACTAGAAATAACAGATTCACTTGACTCAACAGAAACAACTAACTTACTAGAAATAAAGGACTTTCTAGACATGTTGGACTGAACAGGACTAATAGGACTGATAGAACCAGTCTCAACATGTAGCACAGGACTCATTACATTATAATTAGAAAGAAACTCGACCGCGGATTTGATTATAGACTGAGGATTTGGGATCTCCTTCTCAACTGACAACACTAGGACACTGTGATCTTCAATGAATAACTGTCAATATTGAGGGAGTCCAGATTAAGCTGCTAGTCTTCAACTTCCTTTTCTTCAGTTTCTGTGCTTGCTTCCTTTTCAAACCATTCCATGCCAAAGAAGATTTCAAACCCCGGTAGACGAGTACTTGTGATGTGATCAATGAACGGCCCTGAGAACCCACAACAACAAAAATCTTCTCCTTCTTTCACAAAATAGTCATTAAGGATCTTACGATAAGATTTCATTTTAATTAGATCCGTGGTGCGTCCTTGCCTTTTTACAATTGTCTTGGCCCGCTTTGTCTTTCAGTATTGGGCCCAATTTTCCTTAGTAGGCTTATATCCTAGCCCGAATGTGTCGATGACTTCTTTAATCATTGGTGCCTCTTAAATACCTTTTTGCTTGCGACCTAGGCCCGTACTAGGGAAAAATATCATTTTTTTAACATATTGGCCATGTAGCAGTTAGAGGTATTCTCGATAGGGAAATATTCTTTCACCGAGTGATCCCATTGGACTAGGCATATCTTTTCGAATTCAAACCCATTGAGCTCTACTCCCTATTGTTCTGGTTGAATCTCAAGTAACGGTCATTCTTATCTTCGGTACTGTTCACAATCCCCACAATCTCAATATCTCCATGAAGGGTAATTACTAGTCCATCATTGATAAATTTAACTTTCTGGTGTAGCGTAGAAGGTATGGCTTTGATCTGGTGTAACCATGGTCTCCCTAACAACAAATTGAAAGAGGACTAGATATCAATAACCTGAAATTCCACAGGAAATTTAGCTATACCTGTGTACAATCGAAGAATCAAAATTCCCAGTACATTCCTTTTGGTGTTATCATAGGCTCTAACACCCTGATTAGTTGGTTTAAGATCTTTAGTTTTAAACCCAAGGCAAGTAGCAGTCTTCAAAGGACAAACATTCAGTACACTCCCATTATCAATCAAAACCAGAGGTATCTTCATCCCATTACAATCAACTGTGATATGCAACGGCTTAGTGTGGCTTACTCCCTCTTTTGGGAGATCTGAGCCCGATAAAAATAGGATATTATTCTCTACGTAAGTTGCCCCTACTATACTAGCCAACTGATCTGGAGAAATATCAAGGGAGACTTGGACTGTACTTAATGCTTTGAGAACGACTTCTCTATGAGCAGTGGAAGCCATGAGTTAACCCGAAACTGAGATGTTGGCCCCTGACTTCTTCAATTGCTTGATCACGGAGTTATCTTCTTCGATATTTTCTTTGATAGGATCTTCTCTTTCTTTTCTTGTCAAGGCTGCAGGGTTGTCAACACAGAGTTCTTGTGGCTTAAAAACTCTTCTCCCTCGAGTTATATGTCTAACTTCATCATATGAGAGGGAGAAATACTCATCTTCTTTCGTCAAGAAGTATGGATCTTTATCTATTAAAGAGACAAGATTCTCTGGGTTCATTTGAACCAAAAAATAACTAGTGAATGCGGGGCTACTGTAATGAGGTGGGGATAGACAATACGTATCATCCGAGATTAGATCAGATGGTTCATAGTTTGTAGTGAAAATCTCATCAGTGAAAGTTATCCCGACATAGGGGTAACTAAGCGGTTTGACTTTGATTGGATGGATGAGAGAGACGGGATCGAATAGTAATGGGGTGTGGGAAACCATGTTCAGGGTTGGTGGAGGTTGATAGGTAGGTAGTGGATTAGTGGTGACATTTGGTGATGTTGGGCTAGGGATTGTGACTTTTTTTGTTGTTAATAAGGTTTTGAATGGCATGGCGCAAGGTGATACATCGATTAGTATGATGGCTAGAGTTTTGATGGAACTCGCAGAACAAGTTAGGATTGTGTCCAGCTGGCAAGGGATTTAGTAAAGGTCGGGGTTGGATAGGGGTAAGAAATCATTTTTTCACAATTTGTGAAGAGCTACAATGAGACTCATCCCTAGATTGGTAAACTGACGTGGAGTTCGAGATTGACTTGGGTGAACCTGGTTATTAGTCCGGGTTGGGGGTTGAGCTGGGGTAGCTGATGTGTTGGCTATGTAAACATGGTTGGTACTAGATTTGAGAACGTAGGATTTCTTAGACTTGTTATCCGAGGGGTTAGAAAGAACCCCAGAGGCAAAAGCATCCTCGAGTTAGCTCCCGATTTGTAATAGGTATTCAAAGGTAGGAAGATATTGAGTAACCAAGTACTGAGCATATCCTTGTGTAAGGTTTTTCAGGATAATGACTACTTGTTCCTTTTTTAATGGCCTATCCTACATTTGGACAGTTTTGGCCCTCCAACGGCTAATGAAATCAGTAAAAGGTTCCCCATTTTTTTGCTTAGTTGACTCCAAATCCCTTCTTGAAGTCTCAATCTCGGTATTGTACTTATACTGATGCTAGAAAGCCTTTGACATGCTCTCCCAGGTACCTACAGTAATTGGATCTTGAGACATCAGCCAACGTAGTGCTGATCCTGATAGAGTTCTCTGAAATAATAACGTCATATGTTCGTCGTTAAGTCCCATAGTGCACATGTTAGTAACATACACCTTAAGATGTGTTTTTACACAACCTATCCCACTGAATTTGTCCATTTCAGGCATTACAAATTTTTCTGACAAATGAATTCTAGGGATGCAATTCAGAGCTTCAATGCCTGTTGTAGTTTCATTGATACCCTTTATACTCTTCATAGTTGACTCTAACTGAGACATTCTGTTAGCTAACATCGGATTTTCATCAAACTGTTTTTCATTTTCATCAAGTTCAAAGACCTCATGTGCATGTCTCGCTGCATTTTCTTCTACCCTTTTTTCCTTTTGGATCATCAAGAGGATTGCCCGTTGATTCTGAAATTTGTTCTAGAACTTCTACTTTGCCTCTTATACAGTTGATGTCATTGGCAAAGGTTGCCAAAATCTTACGAATCTTTGTAAGCTTAGACTCTAAAGCCATTTCTTCCTGTTGACTTGGTATTGACGTTCGCTCTAATCGACTGGACTTACAACTCCAACTAGGAGGTGGACGCTTGAGTTTGGGTGCAATGATAATCCTATATACCCCATCAAAGTTAAATTTAATCAATTTCAGTGTTACCCCCTTGGTAACATTTTAATAAGTCATTTTATTGAAGTTTGTGCATCAATCCATTAAATAATCCATTCATGCAATGTCATTCAAAAGAAGAAATAAATGTTTACTCAAAAGAAAAAAAAACATTATTGAAAATTATTGACAAATAAATGTTCTCATTAACATATTTTAACAAATCTGACTTAAATTATTTTTTACATGGACGCTTGACTTTGTCTTGGTGGTCATCAGAATTGCTATCAGGCTTGATCCTTTTGGCTCTAACAACTAGCTCGAATTCTGCTAGTCCGTTTGGATACCCTAAGGTGCGTTTGTTCCAAGCCTTCTCAATAAGATGTACTAACTTTTCAGTCAATGGCTCGGGAGGGAAGAAAGCTTTATGTTGAGGTAAAGATAACTCTATAGGTACGTCGTACTACTCTAGGATCAATGCAGGTTTGTAGAAAGAGATTTCTTCTAAATCGATCAGACGAATATAGTAGGATCCTTTTGTTCCTAGAATAGGAGGATCAATCATCCACCAAGGACATCTTAAACTGATATGAAAGGCAAGGCGAGAATCCAACCATTTGCTCCAATCCTTGACTGAGTTGTGACGGACTAATAGGTTTCTTTTGGAAAAGTGTTCTGGCCCATACTCAAGGTTTGAAGGAATATCTACAATTTTGAGACGGTCACAAAGCCACATATAGAGTAGGTGGGGGCTTTCTTTGAAATTTTCCCTCTCATCATTCTTTATGGCATTTAGACCTGAAAAAGTTTCAACTAGGTTAAGAGGTACAGGGTTGGCTTTCCTTGAGAGTTGAGAGGCTATATCTATGAAGGACTCAAGGATAGTTTGGCCATCACTTTTGAAGGTCAGCATGTATTGGGCTAAGATTCCTAGGCACAATCGATAGTCTCTAGTGGTAGCCAGGCTTCTGGTTTTACATTGACGGGATGATTGCAGGAGCGATACGGGCCTAGTAAAGGTACTAAGTCCAATCTCCTGTTATGGACTAGGGCTTGGCTTCTTCTTTTGAAATGTTCAATCCTGTGATGAGGTCACTAGAATATCTTGTCTTTAATGAGGGCTTGACTAGAGGTCCTAAAGTGGATATCCCCATAATGTCACAATAATCCTCATGAGTGGGGCACAAGTGCATACGCCTTATATGGAATATGTGAAGGTAGGGGTTCCAGCTCTTAGCCATAGCACGTAACAGGTTCCAGTCTATTTCAAACTCGTGGAAGTAAAGAGCAATCCTCAACATGAATTTCCCAAAATTGATCTTCTTTACAGGGTGTATCCTTATGACGGTTGTTTTGACTAACTAATCGATCGAGTTATTGCATGTGGCTAGCATCCTGATTTGACACAAAAGGGTATTTTAGTACACTTCTAAGGTTCATGTAAAATATCAATTACTTTTTCTTTTGAAAAATCTTGTTCTTACGGAAAACATTTTTTAGAAAATACTTTTTCATGGAAAACATTTTTTTTAGAGAACACTTCTTTTGAAAAATATTTTTTCTAAAAAATACTTTCCTTTTTTTGTAAACTATTTTTTTTCTTTGAAAATGGGTTGAAACCCAAATTTAGAAAAGAATTTGATTTCCATTTTGATTTAAATGGTCCGGCTCATCATGATTGTTGGGTCGAGATGGACACCATTATGAATTATTGCAACAAATAGAATCTTTATTGGGTCGGTGCACCCATCTTAATCAGGTAAAACAAAAACTTTAATCTTTGAGGATAACCATACGTTCTGATCTCATCATTCACATACATCTATCATTCACAAAGTCCCATTCAATAAATAACCCGGGAACACCCACATAAGTTAGAGTCGTGACCTACAGGGGAGGTTTCTAGACTTTAAGCTTACTATATGCAATGTATTTTTATCTGGCCACCATTGTCCAAGTACACCTATATACCTCTCGAGCGTACTTAATCAGACGGTACGTAGTAACTTGGTTTGATATACCGTATAGGTGATAATCTAAAACTTTAACTCACTTTCTTGAAGCCAAAAGCAGCCAGTTTAATCCCCAGATCAGAGGTGGCGCGCAATGCTTGAGTAAAGGCACTCCTAAATCACCTCTTTTCTAGAATAGACGTAGTCTATCCTCCTAATACCGTAGTACATCGGAGCAGGATCTCGCTTAGGTACTGGTTTTGATCAAGAAGTACAATTGATGTACTTATATTATCTTTAATATACACCTATGGGTACGAGTCAAGAATTATAGCTTTCATAAATGGTTTGGCATCCCACGAGGGGACCGACCACGTATTAGTACTATGTTGGCAAACGGGACATGTGACTATACGGCTTAAAATAGGTCAAAGGCTCAGGTCGCTCCAACCTGGGTGCATCAATATACCTTTCAGAGTTACCTGATCAGACGGTACTGATGTCCCAGTTTGATATACCCTAAGGTACGTGACTGGAGTTGTGATTTTCATGAATGACGTCGCATCTCCGAAGAGACCGGGCCACACACTAGTGCCACGTTGGCTATATTGGGACATAGAAATGTGCAAAATAGTAAACGTGCATGTAGGGTGTACCTAGGGCCTTTTCTAAATAAATGGGCCCATGAGCCTGATCATACCATCATAACATTGATACCATATAAACATGAAGCAAAACAAACATTATTCCAATCACATTATTAAAGATACGTACATCAAACCTATCAAGATCATGACACTGTTAGATAGGCAATTGATACAACGAATAATAATTGGATCCGATCATTGGCACAAGCTCATTATTTTTAGTCCAAATCAAAGAGATTCTTTTTATGGTCCAATCAAGGGTTGTTTTGGGTAACCCCAAAAACAAATCGAAATCTCAATGAATGTTGAATCAATGATAGTATGGTAGTTATGAACATAAGGGTATCTTTTCATATTGATTTATTTTTTTTTCTTTTAGAAAAGAATTTTTATTAAAAAAAAACTATAACTGTTAATTAAAAAAAAAACTGAAACATTACTCAATAAAAGAGAAATTCTATTGTCACGTTAATTTACACATTGGCGATTGAAAGTAGCATTAGCGGATATCTTTAAAGCGATGTGCGATGGGTAAAAATTGGTGTGACAATAGAAATTCAAAAAGAAATCAACTGAACAAAGATGTTTATCAGTTAGAAAATACCACATTAAAACCCACTCCACTATCATTCCTCATCCAATTCACTGGTTTTTATCCCAAAAATTCTAATAACTCAACCACTGATTTCGAATTCCATACTCTCCTCATTCGAGTAATACCCCCAAATAGAACTAACATCCAATAGGTTATCTATTGGAGATTAGAGATATGAAAGAGTTTTTTTTTTTAAATTAATTAATCGAAGAAATATTGAAGGAAAAAAAATGCTAGGGGCTGGTCCATCATTATCCTCTCTTTTTTCGATCATCAAATCAAACGAGTCGATTTTGATGATGAGGAATCATAAAACAGAATTGCCTTTTCTTTTCATTGTCATCAACCTTATCGGCAGATCAATGTTCTAAACCAACAAACTGGTTTGAAAACAACCATGACAACAATTTTGTGTTTGCAGCAACAAGCTTCGGCAGCAACATTCAAGTTCAAGAAAGGCTTAACCATTGAAAGAGGAGAAGAGAGAAAGAGAAAAAGAAGACAAATGATTGAATCTGTTGCAGTGACGACATGATCTCTAAAAAAAAAAAAAAAAATAGGTTTTAAATGATTAGATCGTCTATCGTTGTTAAAACTTTAAAATGAGGTAGAAACATCCATGGAGCTGCCCCCACAAACTCCATAGGCCATGGTTTCACTTCCCCTCTCCATTACAGACTCAACGATTGTAAGATCTCCCACGTTACAGGTTGGATAGAATTCTTGCTTCAATTTTGAAACCCCAAAAACAGATTTTAGAAGAAAACCGACGCGAGTTTCTTGTAAAAAAAAATCCTTTTTTCGATGCTCCAACTCATAGACCGATTATATCTATGGATCGAAACCGATCGGGCAAAGTTGTCTCTCAAAACGATGAAGCAGGGTGTAAAAAAAAAGATTTAAAATGGGTCTCTCTGTTGGAGACGATGAAGCCAATGGTAAAAATTGGGATATTAAGGGTAAAACAAAGAAACGGTTTTTTTTTTTACTAAAGACACACCTCCCATGGAGTTAAAACATTAAGGGTTTAATAATTAAAAATAATTTTTTACTAATGACACACCTTTTATAAAAATCGATTTAAAACCCACATGTCTTGCTGTCGTTAACAACACCCCAAAATTCCCACTTTTTTTGTATTTTTCACTTGCTGTCACACACCCAAAGATTTTTTTTTTTTAAATAATACTGTCAAAAGACAGTTTGACATAAAAAAAAGTTCTATCAAAAGATAGATCGACACCTATTACAAAACTTCTAACCCCATCAAAAGTGATTTACAAAAAATGTTTTGCACTAAACTTGGCAAACTTTAGGATTGCCGAACCGCTCCCATAATTTGAACCGCTCCCATAAAATTACCGTTTTACCCTCGGAGGTTTTTTGCATTTTAAATTGGTTTTCGATATTCCAGGATGTTTTGGAATTGATTTTTCATAAAGAATTCAATGAAGTTATCGATTTGTATCATTTATGAAATTTTTTGAGTGAAATGGTCGTGAACTTTATGAAGGGCATTTTCGTAATTTTGTCGAATTTGTGAAAATTGGCGAAATAATTTATTTGGTTTCAATTTGTTATTTTATGTGTTCGAAAGAATTTTTATAAGCATAATGTAGGCTCTAAGGATGTTTTGAGACTAGGGGTATTTTGGTAATTTGATCATTTTTTAGTGATTTTTATCGTAAAGTTTTTTTTTATCTGCAAAATGATGATTTCTATATTTTTGAGGTTATATTTTCCTAGCGTAGCATGATTTCTACAGTTTTGTTAGTTCGAGATACCTTATCCGAATTTATGAAAATATCTAGTAATAAATAAAGTATTGAAATAATCATCCATCATTAGGAACTGCTGCGATTGGGTTAACGAGTTGATTAATCAGGCGAGTGCAAAAATGGGGTGTCTACATTACTCACACACAATGGACTTGACTATAGGCCGAGGACTCTGGATATTGCTTACAACCAGCATGATTGAGGCAATGTGATCTTTAGGAAACAACTGTGTAATTTTGAGAGATTCCGCAGCTATTTTTTATTGTTAACTTGGTACTAACGTTTCTTCTAGTTGACCAGACTTACAACTCTTACTAGACGATGGATGATTGAGCTTAGGTGCAATGATAATCCTGAAACCTTATCGAAGGTGGAGTAGGCTTTTAGCAATTAGAAATAGAGGTCCCTCTTGATAGCATTGGTTAACTCTCTAGATTCAAAAACTCTAACTAATGAAATATTTCGATCACGAAATATTACATGAAGATGATTTACCTATTGATCATGAATCTTAAAATTTTTTGAATCACGATTAAGGGTTGTATGATTTTTGTGGCACCTCGCCAAATATTAACACAAATTCCTATGTCAAAACTCGAGGTACTAGATGGCACCTCGAAATTTCGGCATGGTCTCCTCTGTTTATGTTAGCATTCCAAGGCGTTCAACCTGCACTTGATAAACGACATACATTCCTACATATATACACTTAAAATATAATACTAGTGGAAGCTTATATATATTTAATAACATATAAAAATCAGAGTGCGGAAGAAGAAGTTTATATACACGATTATACATGAATTCCTCATTCTAACAAAATTCCTAACGCTCAAAACCAAAATCTATAATACTCTTAGACAAATCGACACCACTAGAAGTAATAACCCCAGTACTCACCAGGTAATGGACTCTGGTCGTATATCTAACCCACCAGATGGTCCCCACTCGCTGGTTCTATGCCCACCTCGCCAACAACAGACTCTGAAGTTAAAAAAATAGGAAGAAACGGGTGAGTAACAATGGTTACCCAGTAAAGAAACAAACAATTTCTGCCAATAACCTCTTCTAGCATGAACGAAAAAAATACTGAATCATTTTAAAATACTCAAAATTATATAGAAGAAACTACGATTAACTGGTACATATAGCCAGAGATGAGCAACTAAACATTTTAAAATTGACATTACATCAATCAACAGTACTCACTATAACATTTTCTTTATATACAAATCTAATTAACCAAATAGAAATATTAAACATGTATTTCATTTTATATATCAAAGTAAAACAAAAGATACATAATACACTATGGTGGAGTATTGGAATCAGAGAGTTGGGATTCATGACTGGATCGCTCCCAGTCGGGACATGATGTTACAATTCTTTTTTGACTTTTAGTTCTTGATTTTGTAGCCGATCACTGCATTTACCACACTTGGTTAACCATTTATCCAACTCAGGCTGGCCGTTTGACGTGACCGTAAGCAATGGGTTTCTTTTCAATGTGTCAGAACGTTCGACTACTATAGATTGTTACTGATCACTGACTAATCATCTTCGTCTATGCCTATCAGGCATGCATGTGATTCTCAAATATACAAATCATTCGTATACGACCACCTTTACATTACAAGTTCACTAGTAAAGATAAAAAGGAATAAACCTGGATTCCAGTTGTGACTCCACTCTCATACACGTCTCATACCACGTATGAGCTTGGTGGTCCCTACCGTACATCCCAAGATAGTACACCACTCTGAATGATATGACGCACTATCCCTTCAAGCATTCACAGACTCTTTAACAGCTCACAAAATAGCTACATATATATATTATTTTCATTTGAAAATAAAAAAGAAATTAACAATACAATATTGAGAATGGATATCCAGTTTCCTACCATACAACTGTGGCCAGCCGGCCTAAAATAAACAATGGAACGGAAACGTAAACAGCACCTCGCGCTAACTTAAAGTAAATAAACATGCAATTAATAACATTATCCTTGGATATCCATTCACCAACCTACACACAACACAAAAATATAAAATGCAGACATCACCCCTCGGGTGTGACTTTGACATTTTACCTTTTCATACCCTTTTTTTCTTTTTTTGATTTTTACCGTTTTCAATCTTTCAAACAAAATATCCACTTTCTGATATTCATCAACTCAATTTGAGGTCATTGAATATTAAATCATTTTTTTTTAATTATGAAATTTATTTTCATTAATAATATTGAAAAAGTACAACACTTAGATCAAAACGGGGTCCGAGCGGTACACAGGACCTAACTGACAGAAATAGCTTGTTGAAATATCTTACTTACGTATAATTTGTAAAAAAATATAATTAAACATATCAAATATGCAAGTTCTGGCATGAATTTAAAATAACCGATTGAATTCTATATTTTTGGAAACTTACCACAAATTTTTAATAAAATCTTAAATGCAATTTTACAATTTAAGATTACTAATAAAAATTGAGAGTTCCTTACAATCTCTAGGGGACGAAATTGAAGCACATACACAAAAATCGAGACGATCAACACGGAAATCGAAGTGACTCGTACTTCGAGGTGGCTGATTTTTGAAATCGGCCTAGTGATTTTAAAGATCTCGATGTCATCGTTTTTCTCCCTTCTGCGGCGGAGGACGGTTTGACCCCGAAATAGATGAAATTCGAGGTCAAAATTATGAAATCCCCGTAACTTATGATACATTGTGAAAAAGATAAGAAAACGAAAGGAATTTGGGTGGATTTTATAGAGAACGAGGCTGCGGACGTTTCTCCCTTCTACGTCGGACGTCGACGGTGAACGGTTCGGAACGAATTGGAGTTGGAAGATCGGGAGAAAAACAAATTTTTAAAAAAAATAATGTGGCTGGTTTTTAATGAAATGGAAAGATGAATAATGAAAAAAAATTAAGAATTTATTTATATAAATTCTTGGGACGAAATCGATATTTTGCTTATTGTTTCAATCGACGATAACTTGACCGTCTAGACTCCAAAACTGACAATTAAATACTTTATTTCGTCTAATTTTTTATTCCGAATCTAATGGTGTTGTCAATTTTTATAAATTTTATCTCTAACAAAAATTTACATTTTTAGCCTAAGGTGACCCCTAAAATTGATATCATTTTCGTTTTTGACGATAATTCAACTTTCTGTACTTCAAAAATGACAAATAAATGGTTTATGTTCAATAATTTTTCATTACGAATCTAATGGTGTAATCGAATCTTAATAATTCTTACTCTAGCAAAAAGTCAATATTTTAGCCTGGTCCGATTCGATAATCGAGGATTTTTCAACTTTTATATTCGGACTCGCATTTGAGCGTGCTTACAGGTTAAAAAGTATGTTTTTCGATCATTTTGAATCCAATGGTGAAGTCAGATTCCATTAAAAATGATCAAATTTTTTTTAAAATTTTACCCCTAAGTCCCACTTTTAAGATTTTCTTAAAATTCTACTATTTATTTTTTCTCGAGATATGAATTGAAAACTCGAAATTTTACATTCTCCCCCTTAATAAAAATTTTGTCCTGAAATTAAAATCATATCTTATCGAGTTTTGTCGCGATTCCACTAACACGACATGTATAATAAACAACACCTATTTTTGATTACCATCTATTCTTAGTCCCAAGCCAATCTCATTTATAACTCGTAACTTTATGTCTCTTATATTCTGTCAACCCAATACATTCATTAATTAATCACTGTAGTTAAAACTCATACTACAACTAATCCATTATTTGTATAACTGTAAGATAACAATTAATTCACCTTGTATCACTTCTCCACCAATGTCTATCAACAACAATCCTTTCACATCTTCGTTATTCTTTATCTTTATTTCTCTCATCAATTACACCATCTATTATGTTTTACACACCACTATCTTTATATTCAAATCAATATTACATTCTCTACTTATTGTGATATTTCTTCAAAACCTCTGTCATAACCTTTATAATTTAAAATTTTACTTGAGGGGATAAATCCTACATCCCATAAACTCTAATTCCAGATATATATGTATTTCTCATTCTACCTTATATCAACCATCTTACTCTTCTCCTTTAAACACATCCAATAAATTATCTTGCAAATTAACCATGTGTGAAGGGTCTAGCAAATACTTCTTCAACATGGACACGTGGAACATATTGAAGGTTTGCTCGAGTTGCGGTGGTAGAATCATTCTGCAAGACACACATTTTCTTACTCTACCACAAAATTACTACTCCAACTAGATACTAATTAAATATCATTGTAATATCAATTAAACCTTATTCATTTAACTTTATCTTGCCCACATCACACATATTTTCACTTGCTATATAGTCCCTTCACTAGCCTTACAAATCGCACTTGTCTTCTCACACTTTACAACTATTCTAACACCTATGTTTCGCAAGTTCTTAAATGATCTTTTAAAAATTTAATTCTTTCTTCCCAAGGCCTCCTAATGGTATAGATAATTTCATTACTTGACCCGTATCAGTTGTTTCTAACTCTAGCAAATGTGCAAACTCTCCGTAGAATTATATAATCTAGAAGAACCAATACTGAGTAAAACTTCACGTTCTAATATTATAATTAGAAACTGTACCTTCCAAAATTTCGTCAGAGACAACTACTTCCTCCTGAGTCACAACCTTTGTTCACAACTGTGATAAATGACACTTTTTGCTGATATGTCCCACCTGACTACACGTGTAACATGTCAACGTTCTTATTTTCGTAGGTTTCTATGGAGTAGGCAGTTGGTAAATTGGAACTTGCATGCTCTAAACCTGCCTTATTGATTCCTTTGGCTTTATTGGCATCATTGGAACTTTAACTGCTCTATAACTCAGTGATGAGGGAACTCTACAACTCGGTAGTGGAAGAGTTATATACTATGGATACACTGATCCAAGGGAGATTGATCTCGAATACATCGGCTTCTTGTCTGAATTTGATCTGGGAAGAAAAGAAATCTAAGGTGAACTAATTTTCCCCCTAGAGGTCTGTAACTCCATCTCCCCTTGCTCTATCCTCTAAGCTCTACTCATTGTATCTCTATAATTGGTAATTTCAATCATCGACCTCCTGGCCCTTAGGTAAGATTATAGTTTTCTAAAGAATCTACGACCTTCTGCAGATCTGTCAGGATAAGCTTGAATGCATATCGTGACATCCTAGTGAACATCATATCATAGTCTGTAATTGATAGATTACCCTGTACTAATCTCAAAAACTCTTAGTGTTTGATTTCTCGAGTAGTCTCGGATATATATCTATCAACAAATATCCTCTCGAAGTCTACTAACTCAAACGATCCATTTCTCAATACATTCCTCTTAAAACGTTACTAATGACTAACATCTTCGTCTAACTGGAATGTACCCACCGTCACCCACTAATCTCTCGGGCACTATATGACACTCAAAATCTTTGAGGTCTTCAAAACTTACTCATTGACCTCAATCGAATCGAAAAAGTCCCCAAATCTTGGTGGACGTAATCGTTGAAAATTCTATAACCATATCCGTGGATTTACCTATCCTTTGGGCTGGGGAATTATCTCATTTTTCAATGGCACGACCTGTGGAAGTGGTCCCTGAGGTAGAATAGTATTTGTCTCTTGTGAAGAAGTCCAACGTTCTCTCATTTCTTGGATTTAATGGTGCACGTTGCAATTGTGGTAAGTCTTATACCATTTTTCGATTCCGATCGCTAGTTTTGTCTGTTCAAGGTGGCACAAGTACGTTATCAACTTTATTAAAATTTGGTGGTCTTATTATTCTCTGAATTGGCTTGTCTAGCATATTTTTGAGTCACGTATCCTTGATCGATTGATGTCGACCCGAACATTTCTCTCCTTTATGTCCCAATTTACCACATTCATAATATATCAAAACTCTTTTTTTCGACTGATTTAGTAGTATATGTTGTTGGTTCTTATAAAATTCTTCCATCAATCAAGTAGGTATGTTTATCATCTTGCTCCTCATATATGGTTATTTTTCTTATGAATTTGCTAGTTTCGTAATTGTTTATCTCTTATTAGATACTAATTGCCTTTTTTCCATTTGACTTCGAGGTGGTGCTGGTTGTATTATTTATATTTCCTCTCTAAACTGGTCATGAGACTTAGCCACCTATCCCATGAACGACATTAACTGTGCACTATCAGGTTAGTAGTCTGATCCAGAATCTGTCTTGTCTCCGTTGCATTTCAACCTTTGCCTTGTCCACTCCTTTCGCTTGTATTTATCCGTAACAAGGACTTATCAGAATAAGGCCAAAACCACTTTTACATAACTATGAATTGCTACTGTAGCTTGGAACTTAGTAATGGACTCCATTTCCATTACTAACAGAACAAACTTAGAATCCTATCCTAGGCTTACTAAGCTCTATAGACTTCTAGACACGGAAGAACTTGTAATTCCAATACGGAACTACTAATAAGTTCGGATACCGAATTCCTAATGACACTCTATGATTATTGCTCTAATATTTGAGGTATCAGCCAGCTCCTATAAACATAACAGATCTGTATCCCATGCGGATTTAATGCTATGCTCTGATACCATCTGTGGCGTCCCGCCAAACACTAACACAAATCCCTATGTCAAAATTCGAGGTACCAGATGACACCTCGAAATTTTGGCATGATCTCCTCTGTTTATGTTAGCATTCTAAGGCGTTCAACCTGCACCTGATAAGCGACATACATTCCTACATATATACATTCAAAATATAATACTAGCGGAAACTTATATACATCTAATAACGTACAAAAATCAGAGTGCGGAAGAAGAAGTTTATATACACGATTATATAAGAATTCCTCACTCTAATAAAATTTCTAGTGCTCAAAACCAAAATCTATATTACTCTTAGACAAATCGACACCACTAGGGGTAATAACTCTAGTACTCACTAGGTAATGGACTCTGGTCATCTATTTGACCCACCAGATGGTCCCCACTTACTAGTTCTATACTTGCCTTACCAACTACAGGTTCTGAAGCTAAAAAAATATGAAGGAATGGGTGAGTAACAATGGTTACTCCAGTAAAGAAACAAACAATTTCTGTCAATAAACTCTTCTAGCTTGAACGAATAAACATACTAAATCATTTTAAAATCTGTAAAATTTTACAGAAGAAACTATGATTAACTAGTACATATAGTCAGAGATGAGCAATTAAACATTTTAAAACTAACATTACATCAATCAACAGTACTCACTATAACAGTTTCTTTATATACAAATCTAATGGACCAAATAGAAATATTAAACATGCATTTCATTTTATATATCAAAGTAAAGCAAATGATACATAATATACTATGGTGGAGTATTGGAATTAGAGAGTTGGGATTCACGACTAGATCGCTCCCAGTCGGGATATGATGTTACAATTCTTCTCTGGTTTTTAGTTCTTAATTTTGTGACCGATCGTTGCACTTACCACATTTGGTTAACCACTTATCCGGCTCAGACTGGCCATTTGACGTGACAGTAAGCAATGGGTCTCTTTTCGATGTGTCAGAACGTTCGACTACTATAGGTTGTTAGTAATCACTAACTAATCATCTTTGTCTATGCCTATCAGGCATGCATGTGATTCTCAAATATACAAATCATTCGTATACGACCATCTTTACATTACAAGTTCACTGGTAGAGATAGAGAGGAATAAACCTAGATATCAGTTGTGACTCCACTCTCATATGCGTCTAATACCACGTATAAGCTTGGTGGTCCCTACCGTACATCCCAGGATAGTACACCACTCTGGATGATATGATGTACTATCCCTTTAAGCATTCACAAACTCTTTAACAACTCACAAAATAGCTACATATATATATTATTTTCATTTGAAAACAAAAGAGAAATTAACAATACAAAGTTAAGAATGAATATCTAGTTTCCTACTATGCATTTGTGGCCAGTCGGCCTAAAATAAATAACGGAACGAAAACATAAACAGTGCATCGTGCTAACAGAAAGTAAATAAACATGCAACCAGTAACATTATCCTTGGATATCCGTTCACCAACCTACACACAACACAAATAAATAGTCCATGTTCAATGATTTTTCGTTACGAATTCAAATCAAATCTTAATAATTCTTACTCTAGCAAAAAGTCATTATTTTAGCCTGGTCCGACTCGTTAATTGAAGATTTTGTAACTTTTATATTCGGACTTGCATTTGAGCTTGCTTACAAGCTAAATTATGTTTTTCGATCATTTTGAATCTAATAGTGAGATCAGATTCCATTAAAAATGATCAGAAATATTCTAAAGTTTTACCCCTAAGTCTCACTTTCAAGATTTTCTTAAAATTCTACTATTTATTTTTTCTTGAGATACGAATTGAAAAGTTGAGGTTTTACAATTTTCTAAAAATAAGATCCAGATTGTACTAATCAGTACATCTCTTAATATGATTTTTTTTACTGATCCTGATCTTGTTAAATATGAAATATTTAGTCCATTGAATTGAATTGGCCAATACAAGGTGATTGAGACGATGTACCTATTTGAATTTGGGCCGATTTGACCTAATGGATCTAAATATTCAACTTGAATCACTTCATCAACTATTTTTTTAAGCTAATTAATCCAATCGGTCCATGTGTTGATCTATAAGATCTATTTACCAATTGGGTTAACTAGTTTAATTTGATATTGATCGGTATGTCTCATCAATTAAGTTTACTGGGTTGGATCGGTTAGATTGAAACAGTGTGGACCGGTCCACCAACTTACCTTTGGGTTGGATTAAATAGAGCAATTTGGGAATACCCATAGTTAGTTCAGGTCGTGACGTATAGGAAGACTCCTAGACTCTAGGTTTACTACGTGCAATGCAATTTATCTGGCCACCTTGCCCAAGTACACCTATATACCTCTCGAACATACTTAATTAGACGGTACGTGGTGACTTGATTTGATATATTGTATAGGTGATAATCTAAAACTCCAACACACATCTCTAAAGTCAAAAGTAGCCAATTTAATCCCCAGTTGAGAGGTGGTGCACGATGCTGAGTAAGGGTCTTCTTAAATACCTCTCATCTAGAAGAGACGTAGTATATCCCCCTCGTACAATAGGGTACAACGGGGCAGGATTTCACTTAGGCACTGATTTTAACCAAGAAGTACAATTGGTGAGCTTGGATTATCTTTGATATACCGTATAGGTACGAGTCTAGGGTTGTAGCTTTTATAAATGGTTTAACTTCCCACGAGGGGACCGACTACGTATTAGTACTACGTTGGCAATTGGGACATGTGACTGTGCAGCTTACAATAGGACAAAGGCTCAGGTTACTCAAGCATGGGTGCATCGATATACCTTTTAGAGTCACCTAATCAAATGGTACTGATGCCCCAGTTTTATATACCCTAAGGTACGTAACTGGAGTTTTGATTTTCATGAATGACGTCGCATCTCCGAGGAGACTGGATTATGTACTAGTGCCATGTTAGCTATAAGGGACATGCAACGTGCAATGCAATAAAATAAACGTGCTAGTGGTGTGTGCAAAACAGGGTGGGGTGTACCCGGGGCCCTTTTTAGATAAATGGGCCCGTAGGCAAATCAAATCATCACAATATAGATATTAGAAAAACATGATCATAAAGCATAAATATCCAAAACATCAAGATTGAGATTTAAGGCATGCACATCAAATATATATATATATATCAATCATGGTCATGACATATCAAATGGGCAATCACAGAATATTTAATCAGATTTAACATTGAAACCAGCATAGAATGAATTAAAACAATTTTTTTATTTTTGTTTTATCTTTATGATCCAATCAAAGATCATTTTGGACGACCTTAAACAAGTTGAGATTTCAAAGAATATATTAAGTTAAGAATGGAATGATAATTGTCAAGATAATAAATTATGATTATTCTTTAAAAAAATTATTTTTTATTATTTCTTTTAAGAAAACAAATTGAATTTTATTTTGCTAAGCAACACAAAAAAAAAACTTCTACCTTATTAGAAAAAATTGATTTTTTTTAAAGAAATAAAGAAAAACTGAATTCAGTTTTTTTAAAAAAATTGTCCCTTTTTTTAAAGAGAAAAATCGAATACTGTATAAATAAAAAATTTTGAAACAAAGAGATTTTTTGTTTATAATTTTTTTTAAAACCATTTTTTTAAAACGTTTTTTTTTAAAGTTTTTTTTTAATTTAATTTTAAAAAAAATGTTTTTTTTAACTTTTTTTAAAACATTTTTTTAAATGTTATTTTTTTAAATGTTTTTTTAAAATTTTTTTAAAAAGGTTTTATTTTTTTATTTGTTTTAAACGTTTTTTTTAAATTTTATTTAATTTTTTTTAAAAAAAATTTACTATCAAAATCAATGCATGTACCCTAAAAAAATTAAATAAAAAAACTAAAAAATAAAAATAAAAATAAATAAATAAAAAGTTTTTTTTTATTTTTTTTAAAAAAATCTTTATGATTCAACAACCTTTATTCCAGTTTACCTCATTAGAATCCTTTAAATCATTAGATTATTTGGGAGTCTCTCAAATCGACCTTTAATTAGGACCACAAAAAAACATTCACGAATATGCTTTCCAAACTTTTGTAGTCAATTTCAACATCATCCCATCTTCAATTCATATGTCAATTTGAATATTTCATTGTTTAGGGTCATCCCGAATGACCTTAGATTAAACCATAAAAAAAAATTATATGCCAAATCAAAGTATCCAAAATCGAATCAAAGGATACCAATAAAGGATGATACAAACCCAAAAAAGAATCAAAATAAAAATGGGTCAACACCCATTTTTCCCATCATCATTCTCTCAATATCCTGTATTATTTAGGGTCATCCCAAACGACCCTAAATTGAATTATAGCAAATAATATTCCATAATAATATACTAAAAATGATGCCGAGAGAATATAATACAATTCAAAAAATAAACGAATCAAATAAACTAAAAATAAACAAAACAAACATAAGAAAAACTAGGTATAAATGGAAATGTTCCTATACTTGGGGGATTTCAAGTTTGATCCTCAATAATCCCCAGTGGAGTCGCCATTGAAAGCTCTCTCGATCTGCGGGGTGCGCGGATCCATTTTTGACTTTTGAGGTTTGGGAGTCGCCACCTAGTTATTACGTTCTAGGAACCGAATATCGACTCTAAAAGGATAAAACAACTAATCTACCAAAAGAACTAAGTCCGGGGATCAAGTTACGGGGTTGGAAGGTGTTAGGCACCAACCCCGCCCGGCAAATGCTGGTCTCTACCATTTTCCAAGAATACTACATTGCTAAAAAGACCTAAATAAAAAATAAAAAATATTTACCTTGATGATCGCAACAGTGGTTCTCTCAAAGTTGGCGGAGAGATCCTCTTGATTAATATTCTTTGCTTCGTTTTGTCACCAGATTCGTTTCAGATCTCCAAGATGAAGTACCTCCTTCTTAGATCTGAATCTTTCTGATTTGTTTATGAATTTCTGAATTTTTTGAAAGGTTTCTATGTATTTTTTGAGCTAAAATTGGGGTATGAATATTAGGTAAGGAGTTATGACTTCAACATTAGGGTTTGGAGGAGGCTAGAGAAGCTTTTTAACCTACTTTTCTTAGGGTTTATTTTGACCTAAGAAAATAGGTTGTAGAGACCCCTATTTATAGATTTTTTAAGAGCTTTTTAGATAGAGTCAGAGTTAGATTATGTTTATTTTAGATAGTTTTAGAGTTTAATTATATTTCTTTTAGATAGTTTTAGAGTTTAATTATATTTCTTTTATATAGTTTGAGTTTAATTAGAATTATTTTAATAATTTTAGAGTTTAATTAGAATTCTATTAATGTTAGGGTTTGACTTTGATCTTATTAGATTAATTAGGGTTCTGACTTAAGTCTCACTTGATTGACTAGAATTTAGAGTTTTGACTTAAGTCTCACTTGATTGACTTTAATTTTAATTAGGATTTCACTTTACATTAATTAATGTTTTAATTATTAATTTAGAAAATTTTAATTATTAAAATTGTAAAATTATCGTTGAAATCGATTTTTCTTAAGGAATTCAATGGAAATATTGGTATTTGTCATTTATGAAAATTTTTTGTGTGAAATGGTCGTAAACTTTATGAGGGGTATTTTCGTAATTTTGTCAAATTTTGTGAAAATTGACGAAATGGTTTATTTGGTTTCGATTTGTTGTCTCATGTGTATGAAAGGGTTTTTCTAAGCGTAATGTAGCCTCTAGGGATGTTTTGATATTTAGGGGTATTTTGATAATTTGATAATTTGTAGTAATTTTTATCGTGAAGCTTCTTTTTGTTTGAAAAATGATGATTTTTATATTTTTGAGACACATTTTCCTAGCCTAGCATGGTTTCTATAGTTTTGTTTGCTTGAGATAGCTCATCCGAATTTCTGAAACATATCTGATTACAAACAGAGCACTGAAATAATCATCTATTATTGGGAACCGTCGCAATTGGGTTAACGAGTTGATTAATCAGGCGAGTATGAAAATGGGGTGTCTACACATGTTGATACTTAGCTCCGTGCTGACAAATACCTAGCTCTGTGTTGACAAACCTCCGGTTCTGTGCCAATAAACCTCCAACTTCGTGTTGACCAATACCCAGCTCTGTGCTGACAAACCCCGTACTCCGTGCTGACTGATCTCCAGCTCCATGCCGACAAACCCCTAGCTCCGTACTGACAAACCTCTAGCTCATTGTCGATAAACTATTAGTTCCGTGTGGACAAACTTCTGGCTCCGCGCTTATAAACTTCTAGCTCCATGCTAACCACTACCCAGCTTCGTGCTGACAAATCCCGATTTCGCACCGATGAACTCCCAGCTCCGTGTTGACACACCTCAGCTTCGTGTTGACAATCTTTCGACTCCATACTCTATGCTGACACAAAAAAAAATTGACTCCAACCCAATCTAGGACTTTCTTAATTCAACTTTATCAATTGATCTAAGTTGATCTAATAATTCATCATGCATCCTCATTGTGTAAATAATATAATAACACTTAATCTCTTGTCCACAGGTGACCAAACCACCTAGAAAGAAGTACTTGTTACTTGATAATCTTCCATATTTTCTATGTTAGCAACCAACCTTGAGTACTTCAGATCAACCTCAACAGACAGTGACAAAAGTAATAACAGATTTCACTTCGAAGCTAGATATGTGGTGAAGCATTGGAAAAATATGACAAGATTTTGGATTTGTTTATGGCTAATCCAAGCATCATTCAGGCTGTCCAACATCAAGCTTCTGGCTCGAACCAGGCTATGCTAGAGCAGTCACAACAACTACCTCCACTAACATAGAATACCTTGCCACCCATGGCTCTGACCAATCAAGGACCACCAATTCACATTCATTGCAATCCACAACGACAAGATGTCATTCAAAAGGAAGAATACGAATTTAGAGTAGTCGAAGTAAGAAGTACCATTGAAGAGAAATTAACTAACAAGCTTGAGGCAGTCGATGAAAGAAAAAAACGTCACAAAAGGAATGAGATTCAGAAATCTCTTCATATACCCAAATACATAATTACCGTCAAAGTTCAAGTATCTTGACTTCGAGAAATATAATGGCATTGGATGCCCTCTTTTCCACTTGAAGTTTTATTATGGATCTATGTGCTAGTTTGGAGATGACGACAAATTATTGGTCCAGTTCTTTTAAAGAAATTTAACAAAGGTGGCCCTCTCATAGTTCTTTCAATTGAATCACTCTCGAATTAAGAGCTGACAAGATCAAGTTACGATTTTCTCAAAGGAGTATATATTCAATACTAAATGAAATTGGACAGGAATGATATAGCGAAGATGACTTGAAAGCCAAAAGAAAGCATGAAAGAGTATGCTCAAAGGTGGCGGGAATCGGCCTCCAAAGTAAAGCTATCGATGATTGAACAAGAGATGAACATCATATTCATCTCAACGCTAGGCCATTCATTTTACATGCATTTGGTAAGTCACACAATTGTAAACTTCTCGTCATAGGTCAAAGTGACAGATCGGGTTGAGGATGTCCGGTCAAGTCTGATTTACGACTTGTCTAGTCTAGGGGCACCGATAGGGGGTTGCACCCAACGAAAATTAGTAGTTTTGAATAAGAAGAAAGATGAAGCACAAGTTAACAATGTACAACATGTTCGACCTTTCTTCATTTTAGCACCAAACCAAAGGCCACCAACACTTTAGGTCCCCTTCAAGGTTAACCTACCTCAAGTTGTACCAGTTCCACAAACATTCCAGTTTGGAAAAAAATCTAGTATTTGGTCAGAACCCACAGTTACCCAAAATCATCTAACTGAGCAATGCAAACTCAACAGGATCCCTTGAGTTTTCACTCACTTACCTATGACTCTATCAGAACTACTCCCAACACTACTTAGGGGAGAATATCTCACCAAGAGACAGTTAAACCCAGAGGTAATAAAGGGGCTAGGGTACAATCCCAACCAATTATGTGAGTTTCATATGGGTGTACCAAGGCATGCCACCGACCAATGTTAGCAACTTAAACATCAAGTTCGAAATTTGATCAACAGGAAAATAATTATCCTGGATGGTCCAGTAGCCCAAGCGCCTCAACAGAATATCAATCAGAACCTTGTCAATGCACAATAGGGGAGGCAATGGGCCTACAATGAATGTTATAGAAAGAGACAAATCAAACTTCGACCTTTCAATCATGATTGCACCTATTGATTCCAAGGTTAGAGTCAACCTGAGGAAAGAGCCCACATCCTCAAGTATCAATGTTGTACCTGCAGAAGCAATGAATCAATCACCATCCCAACTCCCCATTAGAATGGCTAATCTAACTATTCACCCAACGCCCAAACTTTGAATCCTTCATAACCACCACTCATCATACCGTACACCTCACCAACCACGAGTTCTATTTTATGATCACCACTCATCATACCATATATTATACCAAATTCAAGTTCTTCCTCTTGATCGCCTCTTATCATATCCTGCATTGCACCGACTTTTCAAACTTCAAGCTTCTCCTCCAGACCACCTTCATCCTATTCTACACTAACCCACAAATCCCTGATGTCCCTACACCAACCATCAAACCCAATTTACCACTCCTTATCCTCCATCTGAAGCAAGATCCTTAATCTATGACCATCATATCCCCTAAACTTTTTTTGTACCGCTTAAATCAAACCGTTCTATGAAGTTATGAGACGATGATTGTCACATCAACAGGGGTTGAAAAGTCGAAGGAGGCTATGGTCACAGATATTGATTATAGACTAGATTAGGGAGGTACTACAAGATGCCAAAAAAAAAACAGAAGGGCAGATCGATGAAGAAGAAAAAAGAAAAAAAAAAGGGAAAAGAGAAACTTTTGGAAGATGAACAAATATTGCAAAAAGAGTCGAAGAAAAAGAAGAGTAAAATAATTTACAAAGAGTCAACTGATTTCCTCAAACTCATTTGAAAGAGCGAGTATAACATAGTAGAGTAGTTGAATAGAATGCCAGCTCAGATCAATATCTTTGACCTACTGCTAAATTCAAAGCAACATCGAGAAACGTTGTTGAAAGTTCTTAATGGTGCACATGTACCTAAGATTACTTCACTAGAAGAGTTGGAGAAAATAGTAGGACAGATCATGACTCCTAATTCGATCACCTTCATAGAAGATGAGTTTATCAGTGGAGGACGTGGTCACATTGAGCCATTGCACATTGTAGTAATGTGCAAGGGGGCATGATGATAGCAAGAGTATTGATTGACAAAGGCTCAGCACTAAATGCCTGTCCTCTACAAACTTTGCATAAGTTGAATGTAGATATGTCGCACCTTAGACCAACTAGAAGGACCGTCAAAGCTTTTGACAACAAAAAAACTAAGTCGCTAGGGGAAGTAGATCTTCTTGTTACTATTGGATCATGCACATTTGAAGTGACGTTTGAGATCTTGGAGATACCCTCGGTATTCAATCTCCTTCTGGGAAGACCCTGGATCCATATTGTAGGAGTAGTCCCCTCTTCTTTACACCAATGGGTCAAATTCATCATGAAATAGAGGGTGATCTCGGTTCTTGCAGAGAATCTCATACTTGTCGATTGATTACCGGATATGCCTTATATTGATGTAGAGATTATTGGGGACAAAGAGGAGTATCACACCTTTCAGTTCACATCCGTCAACCATATCCCAAGAGGAAAAGAGAAGACAAAGGTATAATTATTGAAAGAAAATTTGATAGTCGGACGAGTAATGAAGAACGTAGGATATTGTCCGAAACAAGGATTCGGACCTAAGGGGAGAGGTCAGGCCACTTTGATTAGCATTCAAAAACACACTCCCTACTTTGGTCTCGGGTTCTAGCGTACGAAGGAAATCTCGGATATGAATGAGAAAAAAAGGGACCTGCAACTCGCACGAAGATAGAATCGAGAGCCTAATGTATGGAATTTGAGCAAAGTACCACATATCAGCATCAACTTCCCACGATCATTAAAAAGATCAGAGGATCTATCAAAACAACCGTTAGAAAACCGCATGAGAGAACTAATAATTGTAAGTATTGAACCTATTCAGATACAAATAGATTCATTTGTTGAGGCCCGCATTCTTTTACGGATGGCATAGACTTCTTGTTCGGAGGGGATTTCGAAGAAAGTAAAAAAGAAGAAAGAGAGGTCCTTGAGGCGAAAGTCGCAATATGGGAAAAGAAGAATCATTGTTCCCTTTTCGGATTGATTGGGGATCTGTTGTAATTCCACCCATCCTTCAAATACCTATACCTAGCTCTGACAATAGTCATCCGGAAGTAATGGTCATATCTGAACTACCAAGGGAATAACTCTCCCGACCTATCTACCCTACAGAAGAGGGAAAAGTCCTCAAGAATTGGGAGGAATACCCAATCACTTATGAGGCCGTAATGGGGTTTAGAATCCTTACGACTTAAAAAATATGCCATTAGTAGAATCTCATTTTCCCAAGGACCATAATGAGCCCTCGTCCTCGGAGTAAGACTGTTTTGGGGGCTCACCTTTATTACTAATGAATTTGTATGATTTTTCTTTATTTTGTTTAAAGAATATAGATAGTCCACAAAATCCAAAAAAATAAAAAATCTTTTAAAAATTAAAAAAATAAAAAATCTTTCAAAATTTAAAAAAATCAAATATATTAAAATATTCAAAAAATTAGAAATCTTCAAAATACCAAAGATTTTCAAAGAATTACCTCAGTTGAATGAGCCTTGTGATAGAATAAAGTATGAAAGAGATGAATATGACTTCGACCTCGAACTCAACTTTTGATCTCATAGGGATTGAAGAAGAGTCAGAGGAAGATGTTGAATATCTTTCAAAAGAAATAAATGAATTAAAGGAATGTCACGAGAAAGGTGTTTAGCTAAATATAGAATATACAAACTCAGTGAACCTAGGCACCGAAGATGATCCACAGATTGTTAAGATCGGGGCCTATTGACAACTGAACAGAAAGAAGAGATGACAAAGTTCTTACAATAATACCAAGATGTCTTCGTATAGTCCTTTCAAGACATGCTCGGTTTAGACATGGATCTAGTCATTCACAAGTTATTCAAGTAGAAGTTATGAAGATTGAAACCATAATGGACACTCAAGGTCAAAGATGAGGTAATGAAGCAGTTGCAAGTAGGATTTCTTGTAGTATCTACCTACCCTAAGTAGCTATTTAACGTCATGCTGGTACCAAAAAAGGATGAAAAAGTGTGTATGTATGTTGACTACCAAGATTTGAGCTGAGCCAACCCTAAGGACGACTTTCCATTATCACATATTGACACTCTAGTTGATAATACAACTGGGCACGGTATGTTCTCATTCATGGATGACTTTTTGGATTACAATCAGAAAAAAATGATGGAGAAAGACTAAGAGAAGACTGCATTCATCACACCTTATGGTACCTTTCACTATAAGGTCATGCCATTCGATCTCAAAAATGCTGGGGCAACTTACTAATGAGCCATGACTACTTTATTCCATGGCATGATTCATAAGAAAATAAAAGTATACATGGACGACATGATAGCTAAATCGAATCTCGAAGAAGATCATCTTGTAAATCTGAAAAAATTGTTCGATCGGTTAAGGAAGTACAGTTTAAGATTTAATTTAGCAAAGTGTGTGTTTTGGACAACAACAGGAAAGCTGTTGGGGTTCATTGTTAGTAGAATAGGCATAGAAATCGATTCAGTTAAAATGAAATACATTATAAATATGGAGCCGCCCAAATCAGAAAAAGAGATCAAGGGATTCTTAGGGAGAATTCAATATATTAGTCGATTCATGGCACAACTTACGTTGATATGTAAGCCAGTATTTAAACTATTGAAGAAAAATGATCTGAAAAAATAGAATGAAGACTGTCAAGAAGCTTTTGATAAGATTAAGAAATATCTACTTAATCTACTAGTCCTAGATTTTCCAACACCGGGTCAACTTTCATCGATTGACCCGATGTCTTTCCAACCATTTTACAATGAATAATTTCAGGTTCGTGCAAAATAAGGGTTCAATTTATTCTTTGCACTCTTTACAAGCAACTCCTACAAAGAGGGGCAGTTGTAGACACCTCCAATTTGCACGAACTCATTAAGGAAAATCAAAATTTTCTCAAATTGATTTCAATTAAGAGTTTAAGCCTCTCAACAGGCCCGTATTTTCACCATTTTTATGCATACATGCATACATGCATCATATCATATAATTTGCATACTCAACTTTGTCCTTAATTCAAGCTAACCTGATCTGAAATCGAATTAATTTTCCTTTAACCGATCCATCACTTATACCCTAACCCAAGTCCATAAACAAAGTCCATATTCTAATCAAGTCAAGTCCTTAACCCAAAGTCCATAGTCCTCATACCCACTATCAATGAATCAAGTCCATAGCCCTCATACCCATTAAACCAAGTCCATCTCCTAAGCCCAATACCAAAGCTATTTTAAGTCCATTATCTCATACCCCCTCAAAGGATAACACATGGTGATCTCCCATAAGCCCTCAATACCCAATGCTTAATCTAATTGGAGGGTCAACTCCCCCTTGTGAAAATCCAAGAATACTCTTTTAAAAAGGGTAGTCAAACCAAAAATGTTCTTTGGTCTTTAGTAAAAATCTTTAAAGATGAGAGAACTTCCAATCCTACTCTCAAAATGTGAAAATCTTCAAGTACATACATGGAGCTTTCCAATTAGTTCATTTAAAAAATATACATTTACCCTTACTTTATTAGTTATTTACAAATGAACCAAGGTCTATATTTTACCTACCACTTCACTTTTATACATGCCATTCTCTTACTCACTCTCTCATTAATCCATTTCAAAAATATATATCTACCCTTGCGTTATAAGTTATTTACAAATGAACCAATGTTTACTTTTCACCTACCATTCCACTTTTACACATGTCACTCTTATACTCACCCTCCCAAAAGTACTTTTTATTTATTCATCTCTATTTATCAAAAAATCAAGGATCAAAGAATGTTTTTTGAGTTTCATCACAAATGTCATTTTTATTCTCATACAAATGAAAATTCCAAAAGAATTAATTTAAACCTCGTGTCCATTCTCTTTATTTTTATGGTTGAACCACTTTATCCTCAAAAGTCCTCCAAAAACTCTATAAATACCCCCACTTTTTATGAACAATTCATTCTCTTAAGCCCTCATATTTTAACCTAAAATTCTATCAAAACCCTACTCATTCTCTTATCTTTTAAATTTCAAATCATTCAACCCTCAACCATCTCACTCAACTCTCAAATTTACTTTTCAAGAATCAAATTCATTCAAGATTACCAAAGGACAAGGTGGGGTGAAGATATAGTTTATTTATTCTAATAGTTTGCATTTCTTCTTCGATCCCTCTATATTTTTTTAAAAATCCCTAAGACGTAATGCACACCCTCTCCCATCCCCAGTAGATTGGACTAAGGTTCGATCAAAAGGATGGGAGTTGAAACCCTTTTTACCTCAATCTCATGCATCATGTTGTACACAATGTACATACTCATATATGCATGGCAATGATGAAGAAACGTGTCACCCTCTTGATGGGATGAAACACTAATTTCTAAGGAACCCCATCATGGAATCTCTCTAAAAGCTCAAACCAACATTTATATTAATGAAAAGTAATATGGCTACATGGGTGATCTTTTCCCATAAGGTGTCTTTAAGGTCACATTGAAATCAAAGCCCTTTTCTTAAAGAAACATCTCACTCAATGCACACACCACCCTTAACATGCATTCTCATACGTTATTACTTATTTGCTTTGAGTTTTAGAAAAAAAATGGCCAAACAAGGTAACCACCTTTGGTAGAGATGATGGGGTGCTTAACACCTTCCCCATCTTCTAACTGGCTCTCCTTACTTAGATCCTAGGTAGACTATACATTTTTCAATAAATGAAAGTCACTACAATATGAAAACAATTTCAAAACCATTTCGGGTGCCCATTTACACCCATTTCAAAAAAAAAATGGTGGCAACTCCAATCAATGTAGCATTGAGGTTCACAATGAACTTTTCATGTCTACAATTTCCTTTACTCTTCTCCCCTCTAAATTTATTATATGTTATTTCACACCCCTTTTACCCACTTCATTTTTTTCACCTTTTACCCTTTTTGTAGAGTCCCCAAATTCAAACACGAATCCCCATGATTCCATGTTAAAATTCAAGGCACTAAATACTCACTCTCCTAAAAGTGATAATAATATAAATGAGCATTATAGTGATATAATATAATATAATATTATAGCAAAAAAATTAGTAAATTGAAAATGTAATTATTGTAGTATCTTCAAAATAACTGAAATGTAAATTAGAACTCAAAATCTGTCAAGAACAAAAGTTGGCGAAATCTTGCATTAACATCAGCCCTAATCTCAAATAAAAATGAAACAAAAAATTCTTAACACCTAAATTGAAATAAACTTAGTAAAAGTAATTCCAATTCAAGCTTGGAAGTGAACTCTGGTCGTCAATATGACTCACAAGATGATACTCCATTAGAGGTTCCTCTAACTGCTCATTGACTGGGGAAGGTCTACAACTAAAATGATAGGGTGAGTAACGAGGGAGTTACCCAACAGGTAAACCACTATCTCAACTACTAACAGTCTCTTAACATAAGGGAAATCATTATAAGATATTTAGAATATATGCAACTTTTCAATGTAAAATACGCATGAAGAAATATAGTCATACTAAAAAATAAAAACAAGGCATAATTTAAATAGTTTCAAGATAGATTCCAATTTAATTAAAATAAAGCAAGTAGTGGTAGTGTAATTGTTAAGAGGGTTAAAAACCATGATGGATACCTCCCAGTCAGGATTCAAATATGTTCCAAACTTTATCGATGTGGAACCCTATCATTAATTCCTAATTCTATGGATGGTCGCTGCACTTATCACAATTGGGTGACCATTTTATCCGGTCCAATTTGATCGTTGATTGTGTCATAAGATAGATGTCCTTTTACGAAGTATCAATACGTTCGACTACTCTAGACTATTAATGATTATTGACTAGTCATCTTCATCAAAGCCTATCAGGCGAACATATAATTCTATAAGACATCTTCACAATTCCACAAAATTACTGTTATATCACATAGTTCTTTTGTAAAGATAAAGTGGAATCTCCTAGATCTCAGTTGTGATGTTACTTCCTTATCACTACAAGAAAATTGTGGATAAGGAATGAAGGTAAGAAACATATTTAAACAGTTTCTAAATGAAAACGGATTAGAGCCGTTTCTCTATGCAAAACTGTTTTAAAAGGTGTGATTCACATCAGTGAACCTATCGAGTTTGGCCTTAAATATGAAATTAGAAAATAGAGGCTCACATTCACATAGTGGCTTGCATTAGAGAATGACCATGGAACGAAACTTAAATCTTGTTTCTGATCTTGGATCTTTGCAACAACGTCCTTACAAAACCCTAAAGGTCGATTCTCTTATCTTCACAAAACCTCTATTTCGATTATAAAACCTAAATCTCGATTATGATTTATCTCTTAAACCTAAATTACCATCTTAAAAGGTTCTTCATCTCGATTTCTCCCTCACCTTCACCTAAATTTCTCTATTCATAATCTCTATTTCTCCTATTTTTCATCTCAAGTTCGATTTCACATTAGTTGACAAAGTTCCAGCAATCGAAGCCATAAAGAAGTTCAAAGAAGGTAAACTTGTAAGACCCTAAACAAAACCTTTTTTTTTTCTTTAATCAACCCTTGCTCTTCATCTTCTAGCAAGAAATTGCTATTTTTCCAATATTAGCATGTATTTCAATTTCATTCTTTGTTTAATAATCTAATTTGAAAAAAAAAATTGCTTTTTCAGACCTTGTTGTGTTTAATAATCTCAATTTCTCATGAAATCCTTGAGTGATATTTTATACTTAAGGATCTGATTTTGTTGTGTTTTTATGATTCTATATCTATGTGCTTGTCACATATAATGCTGTTTCTATTGAAACATATGGGTCCATACATGCTGGTTTTTGGTGGAATTTGTGCTTAATATCTTGATTTTTTTTTTATAATAGCCAATTTCAGTTTAATTTTTATTGCTATAACCAATTTTAGATGAGTTAAATTTTATGTTGTAGTTGAGTTGTTCTCCACCATAATCTTGTTGAGTCTCCTCTGCTAACTCGACTAGAAATCCCTTGTGTATTTTTTATCCACCGTTTTGCCCGAGCTGTTCCACAATCATGTAATATGTTTTATTGACTTAGAAGTCAACGGAAAACAAATTGAGGATAGTATATTAATGAGGATGGCCCTTCATTTTCCCAATTTTCATATGGCTAGTCCTTAAATTCTATTTTAGAGAACATGAAATAATTCAATTGTATTGAGCAGAAAAAAAATAGATTTTCCTTTGTGTAATCAGATTGTCCTCATAATCTAACTTCACAAATTTCTTTTGGATTTCTAACATCTAGTATTTCTTTTTTCCATTGAATAAGCAAGGATGAAAAGGAGAATTTCGTTGTGGGTTTAAGTTGCGCCTTTAATGAAATAGAAAATATGCTTTAACAGGATCGAATCTAGAAACATGAACTAAAAGCACTTACAAGATTATATTGAAATAAACACTGAACAAATTGTACTTCTTTACTATCAAAGGCAAGCTCTCCATCAAAAAGTGGATTTTTATAAGAAAATACGGGTCTATTATTATAGTTAAACACAAACTCCAGATCAGTGGCATGAGATGTATTCTCATGGCTCAACATTTAAGCATCATCATGCAAAACTCCAGAAATGAGTTGATTTTAGCCTTCTAAATCAACATGTCATAAAAATTTCCATTATGTCAAATAGGGAGCTTTTATGAATAAGTAAAGGGTTATATTAGATAATAGGGGAAAAAATTCTTGATTTGTAGAAATTTGGTCATTGTAGCCTACATGTTCCTTCTCACTACTGCCCTCTTTCTCTAGTTTGTTTGTAATAGATTGTTTGAAGCATTCCTGATATTTTTGTGTGCTAAATATAATCTATAGGTTGTGGAGGCACACAACTTCATGTGTTCGTATTGTGGAGGACAAGGTCATCTTTGAGTTGACCAATTACATGTTTTTTATTTTTATTGTTTATCTTAAGATTGCTTTTTGTGCATGAATTGAGGTTTGCATTTTAGTTGACATCTAATCCATGAATTGTGTTTCAATACATGGATTTAGAACACAAGCTAAGTAGTCTTTAAATGTGAGGTAAATTTTCACTAGAAGTATGTGGTCCATAAACTTACAAGCAAAGAAATAACCCATTTAAGAGTTTTATATTTCCATGGTTTTTGTGAGGGGTTGAAGTAGGTGGATTGAAAAAGAAGAGGACCCATTTCAGAATGTGTTTGTGTGCGTGTGTGTGGAGGGGGAGGGGGATTATACATGGTAGATATAAGAAGAGAATAAAAACCCGTCTAAAGAATTTTGAGTGATCTTGGAGGTTTGGCTAATTGATTGAAGATAGAGACAAAGACCTATTTGAGTCTTATTCAGGAGTATCTATTTCTGTATCACTTAGATCAGAGTACCCATTCATGCATTTTGATTTATTCAAGTTTTTCAGAAGTCATTTTTTTTTTTTTTTGTATTATTACTAATACTGGAGTTTCAGAATTCAGATGGATTGGTTTCTCTCTCTTACATCCACACATACATGTAACATGCCTGCATTTCTTCACAAATTGTTGAATAACTCTTATTTTATTAGTTTTACAAATCTTTTGACTTGTTTAGTCTTTTCACTTATTAGACCATGTAATTCCCTTAAAGCCTAATCAGGTGATAGGAACACTTTGTGTAATGTTTTTAATGTCTTTCCTACCCTATTTAGCTTTGTAATTCTCTTAACTTTGTTAGTTTGGGCTTAGTTTCTATTCTTAGAGCTTGGAATGTGGGAATGGGAAAAGAAGGTGCAAGAATGAGTTTTCCTAGTTAGTTTTATCAAGAAAATAGTTTAATCATTTTAATAAACTTTCCTAGATTGGAAACTTGCCTTTTTGATATCTTTCTTATTTGAATTATGAAAAATTTTCTTATATGTTATTTTCTGATTTCTTTGTAGGGAATTTCCACCTTGGAATTATTTGGATGATGTGTCAAAATATGAGAGGACATTGGAGACGATTAGCCACCCTATGCGTGCCACTAGTGTAGAGAAACCCTAATGCATGCATGTGTGCATGTTTGAATGTATCTGGACATGAAAAGAGGCTTGAGGAGTTCTTGGTCAGATTGGGGGGAGATATGGGTGCATAAGAAGAGGAAAACCAGCCATAAAATTAGGCAACCCCTTATTTGAATTTGACATTCAAATTCTGATTAAGAAAAGAGTGGATAGAACAACCAAAAACTAAGTTAGCCATTAATTAGGAACTTATCTTATTTTTGTGGGGCTAGGGTTTTGAGTTTAAAAATTCAAATTTGAAAATCCTAATTCTTTTTCCATAAGTGGTGGACGTCTAGGTCTTTCTAGAGTATCTTTTCATTCACAATTTCTAAGAAATAAAATGTACTAGCTGCTGAGTTCTTTTCTCCAAGTTCAAGAAGCAAAGAGGCTGAAACAACTTTCCACCATTCCATCTCCAGTTGTGTAGCACAGAAGGACTTCTCCAACTTGTGTTTTCCTTCATCCATCATCATTATAGCCGTGAGGACCATCACCACCAACACATCTCAATCTTCCTTGGTTGTATTAAAAATAAGTGTAACCCTTATGACTTTTTTTTTTTACTTGTTTCAAAGCTAGTTGTTATTGGATTAAAGAATACTTTGTTGGATTCTTATGTTGGAGATTGTTGTTAATTCAATGATTGAGTAATTTTTCAGATTTGTTATTTGATGATTTCGAATTGTTTATGATATGTAGACATATGAATTCATAATTTTAATTATGTATGTTGAATTTTCAGTTCTGTTATATTGAAAGCTTTGATATTACAAGTCATTGAAGCCATAATTGTATTTCTAATCACCTAATTGATCTGGAGTATGATTTCAAAGTGGTAAAAGCTATGAACAATAGTTGTGATCTGAATATTGCACGTTCTTTATCCATGGACTTTTTTTATAGGAATGAGGAGTAGGTTATTGAATCATAATTCCTTTTGATCTTAATGATTTGTTTAAGTAGTTGTAAGGATACACTGAGTATTAACTTGATTGCTTAATCAAAATAATTAGATGATGGGCTTTTCCTAACCCTAGGATTTATCTAAGAAAGAATTTATAAAATGCATGATCTCTTTAGATTTGCACTTTGATTCAATTCTGATATGTAATTAAGGCATGAATTTTGTTGTCTAAATTGAAGTAATTTGATTAGTCATTTAATGAATCTGATTTTCTGAATCGTGAGGGAAATTGATCAATTGTAAATATTTATTTATTAATTTTTTAGTATAATTCGAATTAAACATTTTGAAACCCCATTAATTTTGTGTAATATGTTTGTTTATAAACAGTTAATTAAACCATCTGATGTTTGTTATGACTCTTTAGCGTAGGAGTACCCGTAATCCCTGGCCAATAACGATACCCTACTAATCACTTTACTACAATCTTTTGTAGGGTTTGTTGACTATCTTGATGGTTTATCATCAGGGCTTAGTAATGAAATATTTTTTTATTGTTCTCTTATTTTTAACTTGGAATCAATGCCTACCTCCATCTTCTCTCCTTCCTCCTTGCTACAACCCCATCGCAAAACCCCTCTCATAAATCTACCTCACAACCTCTCGGTTCAGTGTAAATAATCAACCCTATGGGGGTTGTCTTACTCCATCCCCAATCGTAACATACGATAAGGTCATTAAAACTCATTGAAACTTTACGGCAACAATAGGATTGTTGTTCTTAGGCTAACTGATGGCTCTAGAGGCCTGTGACAATAGGTTCTAAATCGTTTTAGAACTCACAATCATGATAGGACTGTTGTTTGCATCGTTTGGAACCCACGAACACAGCAAGGTTACTGTTTGGAGTCATCGATCATTACAAGAAATCTATTTTGAACTTGTGATCATCACAGGTTGGTGTTTGGAATCATCGACCACAGCAAAGCCACCATGTGAGGCCTACGATCACTACAGGAGACTTGTCTTGAACCTGCGACCATAGCAAGTGCCCTATTTGAAGGTTGCGACCACTATAGGGTCATCGTTTGAAGTTTATGATCAACATAGAGGCTGTTTGCAGACTTGTCTAAGGCTTGCGATCATCACAAAAACTGTTTTGGAGCCTATAACCACTGTAGGGTCATCATATGAGGTATACAATTAGCACAGAGGTTGTTTGGAGACTCTTCTGAAACCTGTGATTAGCACAGAGGCTATTTTGGAGCCTGTACTCATAGTAAAAGTGCTATTTGGAAGCTTGTCTAAGATCTCTGATCAGCACAGGGTGCTATTTGAATCTTTTTGGAGGGCTGCAATCAGCACAAAGGTTGTTTGGAGCCCATACTCACAGCAAGGGTGTTATTGAGAGCTTTCCCCTCATCCTCTTTGAACTCTTTTCAAACCAAAGTACATAGACATTTTTAATGGCCTCTGAGACATCTTCTTCTTCGATCATCAGTAATAGTAATGGCTCGAGTGGTCTTCCTTCTCACTCAACCAACTTTTTAGGAATTTAGATTACCATCGTGAAATTAGATAATTATCTTCTTTGGGCACGATCGATTGAAATATTCATTGGTGGAAAGAAAATATCAGTTATCTCATGGGAATGGACAAACAACCTGCATAGACCAATACTTTTTACTCCCACTAGTTTGCTAATGATTCTATGATTCATTTTAGGCTAGTTACATTTATGCAACTACACATTATGGCTAGGTTTATGTTCTCTTCGATAGCAAAATAGATATGGGATTCCGTAAAGAATATTTACTCGCATTGTCAAAATAACGTCCGGATCTTTAACTTAGAGCATGAGATTTTCTCTCTTTTGCAAGGTGATTCTTCAGTTACCACTTATATATCATAGTTACGTGCTCGGTAAGAAGAGTTGACCTTCTATTACTCGTCATACGCTTGGAAAGACCCTCTTGCTGAGACATTATATGCATCAATTTTAGATAAGAATTAAGTTTTTTAGTTTCTAGCCGGTCTACGAGAGGAGTTTGAGTATGTAAGAGTTCATTTACTGGGTATGGATCCCTTTCCGTCTCTACAGATGGCGTATTCTTATGTCTTGGTTGATGAAAGTCGTCGCGCAGCTGTTCTACCTCATTCTTCAAGAAACCATTCTACTATCTTGCTCACCTACCTTCTCCATAGCTTCTTAGTAGGTCTCTGCCTACCTGTCAGCGACATAAGTGAAATCATTGTGGGAAATTGGGTTACGTGAAGGCTTGGTGTTATGCACTTCATGGTCATCCTAATCAGCAACATCAATAGTCTCAATGATCTTGTATCTCAGCCAATTACTGATTCAGCACCTCCTTTAGCTACTACATCCTTATCGAATTCGATATCTCTATCCCAAGCTGAGCTTAACAAGTTCAGGAAATTCTTTAATTAGATGGAGACTTCATTTCAGTCGATTTCTACTTTCACTCACTCAGGTACTTTTGCATTTACACATAGTGTTTCCACCACTTCCTCACAATAGATTATTGATTCTAGTGACTTCGATAACATGACCGATACGTTCTCCCTATTCAAAACCTAGTGTTTGTTCTAGACATCACAAAGTTCGCCTGGTTGATGGTTTTTTATCTTCTATAGCTGGTCAAGGTCAATTTCCTATTACATCTTCTTTATCCTTAACTAACGCACTGCATGTTCTTTAATCTTATATCTGTTAGTAGCATTACTAAAAATTTGAATTGCAATATACTTTTTTATCCTTCCCTTTATGTCTTTCAAGATCTGGAATCGAAGAGGATGATAAGCATTGGACGTGAAGTGAATGCCCTGTATTTCTTGGACGTATCCAGTTTACCTAACACCCATTCTGCTTATCAGATTAATAGTAGTAGTCAGTCTAATAAGGCTCTTGTAATGCGTTGGCACTTATGCTTAGACCATATTTCTTTTGAATATTTGAAACACATATTCCCTACTTTATTTAATAATAACAATTTGCTTGATTTTTTTTGTGAAATTTGCCAATTAGCTAAACATGTGCATTCCTCTTATCCTATGTGTATGAATACTACTACACCTACTATGTTTGATCTAATCTATTCTGATGTGTGTGGTCCTTCCCCTGTCACATCAACTCTTGATTTTTGATATTTTGTCCTGTTCATCGATGACCACAGTCATACCACTTGGGTCTATCTTATGAAACACAAGAGTGGAGTTTTAGGGATTTTAAAGCAATTTCTTACTATGGTTCATATCCAATTTGATCGTACCATCAAGACCTTTCGTTCTGATCATGGTACTAAGTACACCTATAAAAAGATTTTGAAACTTTGTTTATAGTCTGGCATTGAGCATAAAATGTCCAATTTTAAAACTAGTCAACAAAAGGGTCTATCATAAAGAAAAAAATTGCCATATTCTAGAGTTAGCTCATGCCCTTTCTATTGGCATGAACGTGCCTCAATCCTATTAGGTCAATGTAGTTCTTACTGTTGTTTATCTTATTAATCGGACCCCCTTCCAAGTTCTTTAATTTGCCACGCCCCTCTTTCAGCTCTATCTAGATCATCCCTTGTTTCCACTTCCTACCCGTTTATTTTTTGGGTGTGTCTACTTTGTTCAAATTCTTGATCAAACTTGTACTAAACTTAATCCCAAGATCGTCAAATGTATCTTTTTGGATTATTCCTCTATTTAGAAAGGATACCGTTGTTACCATCCTCTTTCTAGACGACGTTTCATTTCTCGGGATGTTTTCTTTTTTTGAGCATCCCCATACTACAATGGGTTTGTTGGCATTCAATCTAAGTGATTTCCTCTAAATTCCCCTGCCAATTCATCACTTCCTCCTTTATAAGTTTTCTCTCAGCATCATCGCGATACTACTATCACTCCTATGCCAAACCAACTTGCCTCCTTACTTTTGACTCTGCCTCCTATCCCTTGTGATGATCGTCCTATTGTTACTTGTAAGAGTAAGCGTACTTGTACTTATTCCATTTCTCATTATATATCTAATTTTGCCTTCTCACATTCCTATCGGAGTTTTTTTATTTCTGTTTCCTTTATTTCTTTTCCTACTACTGTTGTAGATGCTATTACCCATCCTAAGTGACGAGTAACTATGATTGATAAGTTGAATTCTCTTGAAAAGTCTTAGACTTGGGAACTTGTACCTCTTCCACTTGGTAGGTAGGTTGTGGGATGTTGCTGGATTTTCACTCTTAAGCATAATTCAGATGGTTCTATTGCTTGTTATAAGGCTTGTCTAGTGGCCAAGGGTTATGCTCAAACTCATGGGATTGATTATCACCATCATTCGTATTTTCTTTGTTGTTGATGTTATCAGAGGGTAACTTCTTTTTCAGTTAGATTTCAAGAATGCATTTCTCAATGGTGATCTTTAAGAAGAAGTCTGTATGGTCTAACCACCTGGGTTTCTCACATCTATTTTTCCTACACATGTCTGTGATCTTTGCCGTTCTCTTTATGGATTCAAGTAGTCTCCTCATGCATAGTCTAAACGCTTTACTAAAGCTATACATTAGTTTGATTTCCATTAGAGTTCTGTTGATCACACTCTCTTCTTGTGTCACTCTTAGGGCATAATAATCTCTCCGATGATGCTGGTATTATCGAGGTAAAAACTCACTTAGGACGTCAATTTGAGATTAAGGACCTTGGGCATCTTCACTTTTTTTTGGGTATTGAGGTTGCGTGATTTCAATCTGGTATATTTATTTCTCTATTGAACAGAATCACATGTTGGCTGATTCTGAGGGGGAGTGTTTGGAGGATATTGGTCAGTATCAACATTTTGTGGGAAAATTGATCTACTTGTCTATGACTCGCCTTGACATTGCCTATGATGTTAGTGTTGTAAGTTAATTTATGCATTCACTTTGAACATCTCATCTTACTGTTGTCTATCGTATTCTTGATATCTTAAGGGATCTCCTGGTCGAGGTATCCTATTCAATAATCATGGTCATCTTTGCATTGAGGTATGGACAGATGCAGATTACGCTGGTTCAATGACTGATAAACGGTTTATTTCTAAGTATTGTACTAAGGTTGGTGGCAACTTGCTAACTTAGAGCAATAAGAAGCAGGATGTGAATTTTCAGTTCAATGCTGAGTCAGAATATCGAGCTATGGCACTTGGAGTGTGTGAGTTGTGGCTCAAAACCTTACTAGTTGATTTGTGTCTTCCAGTGATAGCCTATTTTTCACTATATTGTGACAATAAGTCAGCTGTTAACATAGTGGTAAATCTGGTTCAATATGACAGAACAAAGCATATTGAAATTGATCGACATTTCATTAGAGAAAAGATTGTTTCTTGGCAGATTTGTACTCCCTTTGTTCTTATATCTCAACAATTTGCTGATATTCTTACTAAAGGTGTCAGCAAAGCCACCTTTGAAGGGGATTCTTGAATAACTTTTATTTTATTAGTTTTATAGATCTTTTGTCCTTTTTAGTCTTTTCATTTATTAGACCATGTAATTCCCTTAAAGCCTAATTAGGGCTTAGTAATGAAATACTTTTTACTGTTCTCTTATTTTTAACTCAAACTTATGGTCATGTTTTCTTCTATTATTGGGCAAATAACAGAAGTATTCAAAAGTCACTCAACATCCTAAACGTATGAAAATGTCAATTAAATGACAACACTAATTACTCATCAAAATAATGTTTACTACGACAAATAAGGAGTAGTACAAGAATGGATCAGGTGCAATCATTTTATACCTATTGTATATGATGACAACCTAGTTTAAAATATCATCAAAGTCTCAATACTAAAGGTTTTCGATCGCTGAGATACAGGAGAGTTTTCCACACTTATTCATCCAATTCTCACCATTCTCTTGTAATTCAAGCAACACCTTATTGTCACATTGTTTATCTTAAAACAGTGGTGATCATGAAATGATTATTCCATTGTTGAGCACACAAGCATGGATAAGAATGTTTGAACACATAAAGACTCTTAGGAGTCTATATACAAAGTTTCTTCCACCCTTTCCAACTACTAATTTGATTCACCATTTTTTATGAATATGAATGGAATGTGAATAAAGGAGCAATGTGGCAGTTTGTAGTGAAGATTCGAGCAGATTGTTGTAGTGAAGAAGGATAGTTACTTAGGAACCTTATTCAAGCAGATTCAACGATGGAGATTCAACTAATAAGGAGGGTGATAGAAGTGTGAGACAAGAAAAGGGAGATGGCATAGTAGAAACATGTTTTGAATTGGTAAAGAAGTTTGACAACAATGTGAGGACAGTAGACTTAGTTGACGTTGGGGGAAGAAATCTTGAGGCAGATAAAAGTGCAACAAATGAAGTGACCGCGGGAGCGCATCAAGGCAACAAGCCTTTGAAAAACAACGATTTACACAATAGCACGAGGGAATGGGAGTCAGCTCGGCCAAACTTGGCAATCGGTTGGGCAGTACTAAGTCATGGGCTGGTATTGTAGGGGTTGTTGCCTTAGGAAGGGAAAGTAGGGAACTAACCTTATCAGAGCCTGAAGTTCGTGGGGGCAAGGTATTTGTTAAATTTCCCAAGGCAGCACTAGAGGAGGGTGAGGCACTGTGGGAAGGCATCCTGGTGGGCAATTTCCTTAATTGCAAACTTCAATTCAATGTGGTTAAGGGTAATGTGGAAAAGCTTTGGAAGACCAAGGGAGCTCTTGAAGTGTCTCGGACGATAACTGTCTATTCTTCTTTAAGTTTAGTAAATAACTAGATAGAGAATAAGTACTTCAAAAAGGACCTTGGTTTATAGGGGGAAAACTATTAGTTTTGAGAGCCTGGGAACTTTGCATAGAGCTCAACAAAAAAGAGGAATCAGTTATACCAGGGTGGGTAAGGTTCTTGAATCTACCCAAGCAATTTTGGACTCCTACAAACATGGGGATAATGGCGAGTAGAGTGGGTAAACTACTTTACCTTGATAACGCAACGGAAAGTTTAACTCGTTTATCATGTGCTAGGGTGTGTATTGAGATTAATGCTATGAAGGAGATACTTAACACAATCTATATCAATATGGGGGAGAATAGAGAGGCTAAAGCCACAGTTGTGTTTGATTGGATGCCCTCAAAATGTTCGTTGTGCAAGATTTTTTGCCACCCTAATTCTAAATGCCAATTGAAGGTTAAGAAGTCTAAGAAGAAGTGGAGAGTTCACCTAAAGAGTGTTGTGGGGACTAAGAAAGTTTCAAAAACTGAAATTATTGTTGAAGAGAAGGAAGGAGATTGGGAGACTGTAATGAGGAAAAAAGGGAAGAGTATATCAGAACAATTTGCTCAAGAGGAAGGAAATAGTAATGGAATTCCCATGGAGGTAGAGGTTGAACATCCCAAAGTGAGGATGACTCCGATTGTCCCAACAGAAGCTACTAAAGCAAATTAGGGGGAACAAAGACAGCCAGCTAGAAAGGGAAGGGAACAACTCAAGTCCAGGATCGAAAGGAAAAAAGAAGAATAACCATAATGCAATCAAGAGCAACAAATTTAGTGCCCTTCATGATGAGGAGGCTCGTGAAGACTTCCAGGCTAGAGACGTGGTGGTTGATGAGAAGGATAAAATAGATAAGAGCTCTACTAGGTCCATCAAGGACATTCTAAGCAAAAGGGAGGTCTTGTTTACCCTGGTACAATAGCAAGGCCAACTGTAATGAACATGAGCAAGACAACCCCGGTGTAATAGCCATATCATTTGTCAACTAGAGTTAGGTGTAAGCTCGCCCCGGAGCTACCTGGGAGCACCCATGTAACAGTAATGTAAGGCTCATTATTAAGCCATGTCAACCTCCGTTCCAGGGCATATCTGTTAGCTTAGGGTACATGTTAGCCCCGTGCCATGGCACACTTGTTAGCTTAGTGACATTTCTGTAATAAGGGAGTATGACCGGCCAACACTTTTGATGTTTCCTTCTGGAAACTTGGGAAAACTTAGCGTACTCTTTGTAGGAAGGGTGTTAGTGCTATCTAATTCTCCGGCCTATACCCACGTTGTTGAAGCCCTTGAAGCCCAGCTCCGTGGAAATCTCGCATGTCATAGGATCAGCTATTGCTTGTAACACATCTATTACTTTTGTAACACATTACCCCGTGTAAGCAATATTATATCAACAAAGTTGCCTACGGGCTTTGCCTCGTGTTGCCTCATTTACTTGTTTGCTAGCTATATGTGTGTGATGTACGATATTTTTTGAGCCTTGCAAGTAGATTTAACCCCCTTGCGTCGCACGATCTCGTTTCGAAAGAATACGACCGTGACAGTTAGTATAAGAGCTACAATTGTTTGAGCACAGTTGGAATTTCAACCACGTTGGTTTAGGTACACGTTTGTTTTATCCCCAGCTCTTCCCTGAGGTTCCATTTAGTTCACGCGAATGATGGCAAGAGGAACAACAAGTACATCGGACTAACCCGCTCCAAACACATCACCACCATGTACAAACAAGGAACGCATTGAGGTATTACAAGAGAAGGTAGCCCTGCTATCCGGTCTCATAGATGGTATTGCATAATTAGATGGTCGACAGCACACGTTGTAAGAAGAATCCGTGACCCCCAGAGCTAGAGTGACTGACCTCAAGGAAGATGCCCGAGGAAACCTAGCCGCCTTACAGGAACATATTATGGAGCTCACTATGAAAGTAGGTCTCCTAGTCCGTGCCGTCGGTAACGATCGGCCTACCAGTAGTGATGCTTCTCCCTCGCACTTACGAGTACCCGAGCCACGCACCTTCGATGGTGTTCGCGATGCGAAAAAGATCGAGAATTTCCTGATCGACATGTAGCAGTACTTCCGTGCAGCTCGTCCAGATTTCAAAAGAGGTAAAAGTAACAACTGCTTCTATGTATCTTGCAAGTGACGCCAAGCTATGGTGACGAAAAAAGTACATCGAGATGGAAAGTGGCCAATGTTCCATCGATACATGGGAGGACCTTAAGAAAAAATTGAAGCACCAATTCTTATCAGAGAACGTGGAGTTCATTGCCCATAGAAAGTTGAGGCAACTCTAACATACAGGTACAGTTCACGAGTACGTTAAGCAGTTTTTCCCCTTGATGCTTGATATCCGTGACATGTCAGAGAAAGACAAGCTGTTCTCCTTTTAAGAAGGACTCAAGCCTTGGGTTCAAATAGAACTCCAATGGCAACGTGTGGAAGATCTCGCATCTGCAATTGCAACAGCCGAGCGGTTGACTGATTATACTCCCGCGGAAGGGAGCCAACAGTATGTACATCCTCAGTCGAAGGGTTACTACTAGTAACCTGAGAACACAAAGAACTCTTCAAATGGCAAGAATGAAGGGCATAGAAAGAGTTCTAGTATGGGATCCTCACGGAACTCCTCTCATTCACAGAGCAAAAGTACCTCACCAGTCAAGCGTTGTTATAGGCATGTATGCGTTTTATGTGGTGGGCTTCACAAGACATTTAAGTGCCCACAGCGAGCCAAACTGACTGCACTATTAGCATCCCAGAGTGACCCTAGTCACGAGAGTACAAGTGGGAGAGATGATAAAAATTCTCCTCACATGGGAGCCTTGCATGTTTTGAATGCAATGAAGCAGACATCTGAGACTCAGAATAGCTGAAAACGGAAGGGTCTTATGTATGTTGATATTGGCAATGGTAGATACAGGAGGAACGTACAGCTTAATTACCCCTACAAAGGCGAAGCGTCTCAATATCCGGCTCGATAAGTGTTCATGCCGTATGAAAGCTGTAAACTCCCAAACCACTTCTATCCAAGGTAGGACCAAGTCAGTGTCCGTCAAGATAGGTACATGGAAGGGTAAGCTTGATTTACTCGCAGTTATGCTCGATGAGTTCAGAGTTATCATTAGGATGGATTTCTTATGATAGAACAGGGTTGTACCAATGTCATTTGCCAACACCTTGGGCATGCTAGGTGAATGTCCAAACTTTGTTCCCGTCTCCACAGGCAAAGAAGAGGGAAAGTTAATTTCAACCATTCAGTTGAAGAAAGGGTTGAAGAAAGGTAAGCAACCGTACATTACATCCTTGAGAGTTGAATCCGTAGAAAAGGACCATAGTTCAATTTCCACACAAGTTACACAGGTTTTAGCAGAAGTTGATGATATGATAGTGAATGAGCTTCCGAAGACACTACAGCACGTAGGTCGATAGATCATCAGAATGAATTGCTACATGTTGCCACACCTCTTATAGAGAGGCCTTTTAGGATGAATCCTCCAGGACTAGTTGAGTTGAGCAAGCAACAAAAGAAGTTTGGATCTTCGCGGCGTTGTATCGATTATCGAGCATCAAAGAAGATCACCTTCTAGAACAAGTATCCTATCCAACCAGTTACCGACTTGTTTGATAAACTTGGGATAGCCAAGTATTCTTTAGAGTTAGGTCAGAGATCAGGTTACTATAAGATTCAAGTTACAGAAGAAGCCCCTCAGTTACTTTGTCAGAGAGTCAGCAAGAATTGGGATGTACCTCAGAGTGTTGTCAGCATCAGAGATTCAAAAGTCATAGGGAAGTTATGGGACAGACCGTGCAGACTACTTGGGTTCCAGCTTGATTTTCCAACCAGTGTACATCATCAATTAGATTGGCCAACGGAGAGATTTAGTTCTACGTTGGAGTATTTTAGGCATCTTGCCAATGCCGATGATCAGAATTGGGTGAATTTGTTCAATTCCACCTTTCAGAAGAACTCTTCCTCCAACAAGAGTGCTTTTGAACTTATATCAGAGGCCAACAGTGTTTAACTTCTCACACTATTGTTTCAGGCTACAGGAGACACAGTCCAAGGATGTATAGGTTTGCTAAACTCTGGTTACCATGCAGGTTATGCAGCATTCACTCTGTCATCCATGCAAGAAGTCTCAAGCCGTACTATGCAGATACAGGAGATCCCGCGCGCAGCATTCCAACACGTACATCTTCTCATTCAGTTTTTCAGCCAGAGCGTGTTGTCGACAAAGTTCTCGAAGATGTCATTTTAGCAGCAGTTCCATCCAGCAACAACAGCAGCAGCACATGAAGTACTTCGACACACAGAACATACAAGAATTTGAAGTTACACAGGAGAGTGCAGAGAACCTACAACATTTCAAGCAACCAATTGAAAAGTTTGTCAGGTCAATGCAACGTGGACGTCTGCCAAATAGGTGGGGGAGTCTGTAACAGCCATATCATCTGTCACCCAGAATTAGGTGTAAGCTTGCCTTGGAGCTACCTGGGAGCACCCATGTAACAGTATGTAAGGCTCGTTATGAAGCAATGTCAGCCCCCGTACCAGGGCATATCTGTTAGCTTGGGGTACATATTAGTCCCGTGCCAGGGCACACTTGTTAGCTTAGTGGCATTTCTGTAATAAGGGAGTATGATCGGCCTTCTCTTTTGATGTTTCCTTCTGGAAACCTGGCAAAGACTTAGCGTACTCTTTGTAGAAAGGGTGTCAGTGCTATCCCAATCCCCGGCCTACACCCACGTTGTTGAAGCCCTTGAAGCCCAGCTTCGTGGAAGTCCCGCGTGTCATAGTATCATCTATTGCTTTTGTAACGTGTTACCCCGTGTAATCAATATTATATCAACAAAGTTGCCTACGGGCTTTGCCTTGTGTTGCCTCATTTACTTGTTTGCTAGCTACGTGTGTGTGATGTACGATTATTTTACAGGTTTGCAAGTAAATTTGACCCCCTTGCGCCGTACGACCTCTCTTCGAAAGAATACGGCCGTGACACCCGGGCAATGGATCATGAGACCCCTCCCAGTATCCCAATGACTATTTCACTTTGGAACATAGGGTCTAAATAACCCTTTAAAACATGCCAAAGTTAGGAAATTCATAGTTAAGTATAATGTTATTGTTATGTGTGTAGTAGAAACAAGAGTTAAGAAAGAAAATCAAGAAACCATTCTTAGGAGACTGAGCTCAAGTTGGACTGCTTGTGAAACCTATGATTACAACCAAGGTGGTAGAATTTGGGTCTTATGGAACAAGGATAATACTAGCCTAAGGATTATACACATGTCTTGTCAGCTCATTCATGTTTTTGTAGATACTAAAGACTGCCAAGGGTTCTTCCTTTCTTTCGTGTATGGCTCTAATTGTGGGAGGAAAAGAAGGGACCTTTGGGCTGATCTAGATTACATTAGTATCAATATGAGAGCTCCATAGAATGTGTTGAGTGACTTCAATGTGGTGATTTTCAGTGAAAAAAAAGTAGGGGGCAGACCCTTGTAAGGACTTGGAAGTGTTGAAGTAAGGCAATGCTTTAACAACACAGGTTTGCTGGATTTAAAAGCTGTGGGTTGCATATTCACATGTTGCAATAAGCAAAGTGAAGGCAGGATAGTTTCAAAGATTGACAGAGCTATGGGAAATCCTGAGTGGATTAATGCCTTCTTCAATACTCAAGCAGAGTTCCTCCCGAGTGAAATCTCAGATCATAGTCCCATCCTTTCAGAATTGCTAAGAGATAGGAAGCACACAACTAGGTCCTTCAATTTTTTGACTAAGGATGATCAATTCCTCCCCCTTGTAAAGAGAATTTGGTACCTCAAGTTGGAGGGTAATCCAATATTTAGAGTTATTAAAAGACTTAAGTTGCTTAAAGGGGAACTTAGACAATGGAGTAGACAGAAATTCAGAGACCTCTCTGATAAAGTTTTGAAAGCCAAAGATGAGTTAGATGCTGTGTAGACTAAGATTCAATCAAAGTCACTCAATGTTCAGTTAACTCATAGAGAGAAGGTTGTTGTCTGTGAATATGCTACTCTAGCCAGGAATGAAGAACATGCTATTAGGCAACAGTCAAGAGTTAATTGGCTGCAACTTGGGGGGCATCAATACTTCCTTTTTCATCAATCTTTGAAGGTTAGGAGATCTAGGAACTCTATTACTAGATTGAAGAGGAGAGATGGTTAGATTGTGGAGGGTAAAAACCTCATTGAGGAGAAAATTGTGGAATACTTCAAGGACATTTTAAGTAAAGATGAAACGAGAGAATTGGGACTTCAGATTCAACATGCCTCTTTCTAACTCTCAAAGGGAGATGATGGCTAGGTAGCTTTCGAATGAGGAGATTAAAACTGCCTTGTGGAGTATTGATGGTGACAAAGCTCCAAGCCCTGATGTGTTCTTGGCTTTTTTTCTTTCAAAAAGCATTGGGTATAGTGGGGAAAGAATTGACTCTAGCTATTAGAGGTTTTTTCAAGATGAGTAGACTGATCAAAGAGCTGAATTCTATAGCCATTACTCTGATCTTGAAGGTTCCTATGCCCAACTTCCTTGACGACTACCTTCCAATATCTTTCTGCAATGTTTTGTACAAGTGTATCTTGAAAATTCTAACCAACAGGCTTAAAGAGGTGATTCATCAGCTTATCAGTCCCAATCAGAGTGCTTTCATCCATGATAACAGGGTTGCTAACAACATTTTGTTATCTCATGAGATTATCAGAAGGTTCCACATTGACAAGGGTTGTCTAAAGGCAATTGCGAAAAATTGACCTTAGGAAAGCTTACGACTCGGTACAATGGGATGCAGTGCTTCAGTGCCTAGATGTAACGGCCATATCATCTGTCACCTAGAGTTAGGTGTAAGCTTACCCCGGAGCTACCCGGGAGCACCCCTGTAATAGTATGTAAGGCTCGTTATGAAGCCATGTCAGCCCCTGTACTAGGGCATATCTGTTAGCTTAAGGTACATGTCAGCCCACTGCCAGAGCACATTTGTTAGCTTAGTGGCATTTTCGTAATAAGGGAGTATGAACCTGGGAAAGACTTAGCATAGACTTTGTAGGAAGGGTGTCAGTGCTATCCCAATCCTTGGCCTACACCCACGTTGTTGAAGCCCTTGAAGCCCAACTCCGTGGAAGTTCTACGTGTCATAGGATCATCTATTACTTTGTAACGGATCTATTACTTTTGTATGCGTTACCTTGTGTAATCAATATTATATCAACAAAGTTGCCTCCGGACTTTACCTCGTGTTGCCTCATTTACTTATTTGCTAGCTACGTGTGTGTGGTGTACAATCATTTTACAGGCTTGCAAGTGGATTTGACCCCGTTGCGCCGCACGACCTCGCTTCGAAAGAACACGACCATGACAGTTAGTATCAGAGCAATAGTTGCTTGAGCGCAGTTGGAATTTCAGCCACGTTGGTTTAGGTACACGTTGGTTTTATCCCCAGCTCTTCCCCCAGTTTCCATTTAGTTCACGCAAACGATGGCAAGAGGAACGACAAGTACCGCGGATCAACCCGCTCCAAACACACAACCACCACGTATAAACAAGGAATGCATCGAGGTATTAGAAGTGAAGGTAGCCATGCTACCCGGTCTCGTTGATGGTATTGCGCAATTAGATGGTCGACAGCACACGCTGAAAGAACGACCTACCAGTAGTGATGCTAGAGTGATAGACCTCGAGGAAGATACCCGAGGAAACCTAGCCGCCTTACAGGAACTGATTACGGAGCTCAATACGAAAGTAGGTTTCCTGGTCTGCACCGTCGGTAACGAACGGCCTACCAGTAGTGATGCTTCTCCCTCGCGCTTGCGAGTACCCAAGCCACGCACCTTCAATGGTGTTCGCGATGCGAAAGACCTTGAGAAATAATTTTTCGACATAGAGCAGTATTTCCGTGCATTTCGTCCGAATTCCGAAGAGGTAAAAGTAACAACTGCTTCTATGTATCTTGTAGGTGACGCCAAGCTATGGTGGGGAACAAAGTACACCGAAATGGAGAGTGGCCAATGTTCCATCGATACATTGGGAGGACCTCAAGAAAGAATTGAAACACCAGTTCTTACCAGAAAACGTGGAGTTCATTGCCCGCAGAAAGTTGAGGCAACTCCAACATACAGGTACATTTTACGAGTTCGTCAAGCAGTTTTCTGCTTTGATGCTTGATATCCGTGACATGTCAGAGAAAGACAAGTTGTTCTCATTTTAAGAAGGACTCAAGCCTTGGGTTCAGACAGAACTCCAATGGTAACGTGTGGAAGATCTCGCGTCTGCAATTGCAGCAGCTGAGGGGTTGATTGATTATACTCCCGCGGGAGGGAGCCAACAATATGTACATTCTCAGTCGAATGGTTACTACCAGCAACCTGAGTACACAAAGAAGTCTTCAAATGGCAAGAATGGAGGACATAGAAAGAGTTCTAGTCCGGGATCCTCACGAAAATCCTCTCCTTCACAGAGCAGAAGTACCTCACCAGTCAAGTGTCGTCACAAGCATGTATGTGTTTTGTGTGGTGGGCCTCACAAGACATTTAAGTGCCCACAACGAGCCAAACTGACTATACTTTTAGCTTTCTAGAGTGACCCTAGTCACAAAAGTACGAGTTGGGGAGAACACGAAGATTCTCCTCACATGGGAGCCTTGCATCTTTTGAATGCAATGAGGCAGACATCAGAGACTCAGAATAGCCAAAAATGGAAGGGTCTTATGTATGTCGATATTGAAGTTGGTGGGAAGACCACCCAGGGAATGGTTGATACAGGAGCACAGCTTCATAATCCCTGCAGAGGCGAAGTGTCTCAATATCCGACTCGATAAGGGTTCAAGCCGTATGAAAGCTATAAACTCCCAAGCCACTCTTATCCATGGTTTGGCCAAGTTAGTGTCCGTCAAAATAGGTATATGGAAGGGTAAGCTTGATTTACTCGCAGTTCCGCTCGATGAATTCAGAGTTGTCATTATGATGGATTTCATGCGACAAAACAGGATTGTACCAATGTCATTTGCCAACACCTTGGGCATGCTAGGTGAATGTCCAAGCTTTGTTCCCGTCTCCACAGGCAAGGAAGAGAGAAAGTTAATTTCAACCATTCAGTTGAAGAAAGGGTTGAAGAAAGATAAGCAACCGTACATTGCTTCCTTGAGAGTTGAATCCGTAGAAAGGACTATAGTTCAACTCCCACACAAGTTACACAGGTTTTAGCAGAACTTGATGATATGATAGCGAATGAGCTTCCGAAGACACTACAACCACGTAATTTCTATTGGGTTTTAACCAAACAGATAATTTGGTGAGGAGCACAACGTTTTAAAATAAGAGAGTTGCTATTTCCACACCAATGTTTGCTAATGCAACAACAATTTCTATGCAAATATCACTAAAGAATTGCATAAGTCAGTTGGGGGTGGCGTCAGCGAAATTTGGTGTGGCAATATCAACACTCTAAAATAACCACCTTCTATTGGATTCAACGGGTCAGAGTAGATAGTCCAAATTTATGACCATTGGAGAATACGGGTAACTAGTAAACAGTGGGTGTCTCAGAATAGAGACCAGGATAAACCGTTGGATTTTCAAAGTATGATTTGATGGTCAATAAATGTGACCGTTAGACAATATAGTCTCTTCTCTTATTAGAAACTTTTTAAAATCTCTCTCTATATATATATATCTTCTCTTCTAGGTCAGTTTGTTCATCAAAACCAAGATCTCCAGTCCACAGTCTCTCATCTCAGTCCATGTCTTCCCTTTCAATATGCGTTCAGTCTCAAGCGAAAGCCAGTCCAGTAAGCAAGCACAAGTAGCAGTTCTATCAGGAAAGGGAGGCTAAGTGCTTCAAGGGCTAACAACTCAAGCAATCCGCGGGATAGATTCATCGATCAACAGGTTCGGGTACTGCACGAGGACAAGACTATACCAGAAGTCACTAATTTACAAGTCTGCACTGCTTCAGCCATACAATAAGCTCCAACATTGATTGTTCGATATCAATCCTTCTCCCCATAGAGATCTCTCGCCCTTAGATCAAGATTTGGAAAATGTCATAGATGAAGAAGAGAAGGAAAAATGACGACTCTCTTCAGGCGAAACCTCTCTTCGCCCTGACAACTTCTTGCTTTCTTCTTGGTTGAAAGAGAAGAGCTGGCCCAATGTTGGATGATGCTATGCAAAAATGACACGAATAGCTCAGTCAAGACAAAGGGACAGGGACGGGGTTGGTCTACCCGTTCGTGATAGAAGAAGCGCCCCCATCGCGGCGAGTCGGCGGGGGAGAAGTTCCTTTCTTACTACCCAGTCTATATGCAATACACATGCAGTCTGTGTTATCATAGAAAGGCGGTCTCAAGAGATGGAAAGCAACAGACCGGTTCCTGCAAAGAACAACTTGAATTAAACCATTGGGAGACGGCTTTCCTTTCCGGAAGGAACGACTCTATCGCCGGCAGCCCAATGTACTAGCTCGCGGACCAAGGGTTAACAAAATTCTGATCGACCTTGGGAGGGATCTTGAACAGGGTCCCGGGTGAAAGGAAACCCCACGTCCGAACACTTCCTGTCTAATCAGACCTTTAGTAGAGCTCAATCTGATCTACGAGCACCCTGTCTTTCAGTTTTGCTTGAATTCTGGAGTTCCTTCAGTGCGTGGTGCAGCTTCCTTCTTCCTTGGTTAGGTAAAACCTCCCTAATAGCAGCGAGTCTTCTCCTCTTTAGGATGCCTAAAATGGCACTTGATTTTGCAGCGGAAAACCTAACAGCAAACGCATTCTTGCTTTAGGAAGTTTGCACTGAAGAAGCGATCGGAAAAATATTTAATAAAGCGAGGCATCTTGGGCATCCTGGCGGCTAACAAGACTTCCGCTAAAGAGAAATCCCATTCTTTTGGGGGGTAATAACCCCTAAAACCATCCTCAAGTCCTTTTAAACAATCTCATCAGGCAGAATGAAATCATTTTCACCCGGCTTATGGAAAAAAAGGTAGAGCGACAACAGGTTAAAGAATACAGAGTGGCTTTACAGCGTTGGTTTGAGAGCGAAAAGCTAAAGTTTCGGAAGTTAGAATGGGAAAACCATGAGAAATATACTTTTGTGAGGAACATGCAAAGGGCCAAGCAAGGGATCGCGCCAATGCTAGAGTAAGAAAATTGATTACTCAATGAAGGGAGACTGATTGCGCCTTCTCTAATGCCCCTATGCGCCACTCCTTCTTGATTTATTTCCCCTGAACTTCTAAAGGATTCCTCCCTGGAATCTAATAGGTTGTCTTCCTTGTTTCACTATTTGAGGTTGGCTGCTTGATGCACTATGTTAGGTTCCCAATTTGCACTCTTAAAGGAAATACCTCAGCCCCTCTTCCTTAGCTTAGGAATTACACTTTGACAAAAGGAAGATAGCATATCTACAAGAGATGAAAAAAGGGCTAAGGCATGTTAAAGGAGCCTATAGTAAATTACCCTAGCAGATCCTTTTTTAGAGGCAAAGAAAAGAGGCCGCCTTATAGCGCGAGTCCCGAACTCCAGAACTAGACTCAACTGATTGCTGCCCATGCTTGCTATAAGAATTCCCTTACTCTATTGGGGCATACTTCTGTCTGTCCTATAGGGCACACTCATCCATTCCTATCGTCTCGGAAGTAGGAGTTGCAGCTAAGCTAATGGCAGCCCTCTTCTCTTGCTTCCTAGCTTCACCCCCTATCGACCGATGCTTTATACGCCAACCTCTTCTGGCACTACTTCAACAGCTTGACTAGCTTGGACTGGTATACTTCTCCTCTTTGCTAGACTTCCTCTTCTCTAATGCATATGAAATGTTACTTGGACTGGTATTTCTTGACAGTGTCAGCATTGATTGGTTGCGGGAAGACTTGTCCGTCCATTTCTGTGAGAATCAGAGCTCCTCCCGTCATTACCTTCTGCACGATGAATGGTCCCTCATAGTTTGGTCTAAACTTTCCTTTAGTGTCTTCTTGGATTGGCAGAATCTTCTTTAAGACCAGGTCTCCTGGCGAGAAATCTCTAGGCTTAACTTTCTTGTTATAGGCACAAGCTATTCGTCGCTGATAGATCTGTCCATGGCAAATGGCTACAAGGCATTTTTCTTCAATCAGATTCAGCTGATCGAACCGAGTTTGAATCCATTCAGTTTCATCTAACTCTGTTTTTTTTAAGATTTGGAGGGAGGGAATCTCAACCTCTACGGGTAGGACTGTTTCCATTCCGTAGACCAATGAATACGGAGTTGCCCCAGTCGAAGTTCTGAACGAGGTTCAGTAGGCGTGTACTGCAAATGGCAACATGTCGTGCCAATCTTTGTACGTAACTGCCATCTTCTCGATGATTTTCTTGATATTCTTGTTGGCTGCCTCGACTGCTTCATTCATCTTAGGTTTGTAGGGTACAGAGTTGTGATGAGTAATTTGGAAGTCTTCGCACATCTTAACCATGTCATTGTTCTTGAAGTTTTTAGCATTGTCAGTTACCAATCCGTTGGGAAGTCCATAACGGTAGATGATATTATTCTTGACAAACTTCAAGACATTGCTTTTGGTGTCATTAGCATAGGACGCCGCTTCTACCCATTTGGTGAAGTAGTCGATGGCAACTAGAATGAAACGGTGCCCATTAGCAGCTTTTGGCGAGATCTGACCGATGACGTCCATGCCCCAGAGCGAGAAAGGCCAAGGAGTAGTCATATTATGTAGTTCTGAAGGTGGAGTGTTGATCTTGTTAGCATAAATCTGGCATAGATGACATTTACGGGTGTGCTGATAGCAGTCACTCTCCATTGTCGACCAATAGTATCCCATCCTCATGATCTTCTTGGCCAGCATGTGACCATTCATGTGAGGCTCACATACTCCCCCATGTACAGTTTTAATTAGTCGTTTTGCTTCTGTTTCTGCCACATACCTAAGTAAGACCTCATGGTGAGAATTCTTGTACAGAATACCATTGCTTAAAAAGAATTGCCCTGATAGCTTCTGAATGGTTCTTTGATCATTTGGCGTTGCCTCTGAGGGGAGCGTTCGATCTTCAAGATATGCCTTGATGTCAGAATACCATGGCTTTTCTTGAGATTCTTCTACTTCAATAGGTAGACAGTAAGCCGGTTCATCTTGAATTCCAATCTCAATGGGGTCGATGATTAGGTCTTCCGAGATACTGATTATAGAAGCAAGTGTATCTAGTGCATCTGCAAATTGATTCTTAGCTCTCGGCATGTACGTAAATGAAATCCTATCAAAGCGCGAGCTTAGTTCTTCCAGATACTCGTGGTAAGGAACCAGTCTCTACTCTCGGGTCTTCCATTCTCCAGTCGTCTGATAGACTACTAAGCTTAAATCTCCGAAAACATCGATCTCATCTACCTCGAGATCCAGTGCTGCCTTCAACTCTGCTATGCATGCTTCGTATTTAGCCTCATTGTTGGAACATTGAAATTTTAGTCTGATTACGATTGGCACGTGGGATCTATCTGGCTTTATAAGAACTGCCCCTATTCCGTTTCCTTTCTGATTGGATGCTCCGTCAAAGTACATTTTCCAGCCTAGCTCCTCATTATCATCCTCAACCTCAGTGATCAGTATGGCTTCATCGGGGAAGTTTGTCTTTAATGGCTCGTAATCAGGCAATGGGTGCTCGGCGAGGTGATCAGCGATGGCTTACCCTTTGATGGCCTTCTGAGTGACATAGGTGATGTCAAACTCAGATAATAATAATTGCCACTTCGTCGTACGACCTGTTAATGCCGGTTTCTCAAAAAGGTACTTGAGAGGGTCCATCCTGGTGATAAGCATAGTCGAGTAACTCAGCAAATAGTGACGTAGTCGTTGAGATGCCCAGACTAATGCACAGCAAGTTTTCTCAAGCGCTGAATATTTTGCTTCATACTCAGTAAATTTCTTGCTGAGATAGTAAATGGCTTGTTTCTTCCGTCCTGATTTATCGTGTTGTCCTAACACACACCCCATTGACATTTCTTGCACCGAGATGCACATCAGTAAAGGTTGCCCTAGAGTAGGAGGGACTAGGATTGGTGGATTGAGTAGATATTGCTTAATCTTGTCGAACGCTTCCTGAAAGTCCTTGTTCCACTTCTTTGGCGTGTCTTTCCTCAGTAGCTTGAAGACTGGCTCACAGATAGGCGTGAGTTGAGCTATAAACCGACTGATATATTGTATCCTCCCCAGAAAGCCCCGAATGTCTTTTTCTGAAACAGGTACCTTCATTTCGAGGATATACTTAGTTTTTGCTGGATCTATCTCGATACCTCTTCTGCTGACTATAAATCCCAGTAGCTTGCCTGATGTTACCCCGAATACACACTTTGCTGGGTTGAGTCTTAAACTGTATTTCCTCAGCCAGTCGAACAATTTCTTTAGATTCACCAGATGGTCTTCTTCGGTGTCAAATTTAGCAATCATGTCGTCTACGTAGACTTCCATTTCCTTATGGATCATATCGTGGAATAGTGCAGTCATTGCCCGTTGATAAGTCGCCCCTGCGTTCTTGAGCCCGAATGGCATGACTTTGTAGTGGAAAGTACCCCATGGTGTGATAAATGCAGTCTTTTCCTGGTCTTCTTCTGCCATTTTTATCTGATTATAGCCTGAGAAGCCATCCATGAACGAGAACATGTCGTGCCCTACTGTACTATCGACTAGAGTGTCGATGTGCTGAAGTGGAAAGTTATCCTTAGGACTGGCTTTGTTCAAGTCTCGATAGTCAACACATATGCGTACTTTTCCGTCTTTCTTGGGTACAGGTACAACGTTAGCCAACCACTCAGGGTATGTAGAAACTGCGAGAAATCCGACTTCGAACTGTTTCATGACCTTATCTTTGACCTTGAAGGTCCATTCTAGCTTTAGCCTTCTCAGTTTTTGCTTGATTAGCTTACTTCCGGAAGCAATAGGTAGTCTGTGTACAACAAGATCCGTGTTTAACCCCGGCATGTCTTTGTATGACCATGCGAAGACGTCTTGATAATCTTATAAGAGTTTGATCATTTCTTCCTTTTGTTGCGACGTTAATAAGGCCCCGATCTTGATAATTTGTGGGTCCTCTTCGGTACCAAGATTGATTGAATCTGTATCCTCAATGTTTGGCTGAACACCTTTCTCGTGACATTCTACCAAGTCTTTGATTTCTTTAGGCGGGTACTCCATTTCTTCCTTAGACTCTTCTTCGATCCCCATGAGGTCAAAGTCGAGTTCAAGATCGAAATCATACTCGTCCCTTTCAAATTCTGTGTTATCTGGATACTCATTTGATTGAGATAGATCCATTGAAAACTCTTTTTTTGGCTTTTGAAAAATATCTATTTTTTTACAATTTTGAAAGCTTTTTGATTTTTTTTGTCTTTTGAGAAATTTTTGATTTTTTTGCTTTTTGAGAAATATTTATTTTTTTGTTACTTTTCGAATACCTGAAATAAGAAGAACAATCATGCAAATTCATTAATAAATATAGGGAGCTCTCAAAACAATCTTTACCTGAGGACGAGGGCTCGCTATGATCCTCGGGCAAACTAGATTCGCTTAATGGCATTTTTTTTGGAGGCCTCAACAGCCTCAAGAGTCAATGGGAATTCCTCCCAATTATTTAGAACTTCCCCTTCTCTGAGGGGGTGGATGAGATGAGAAAGTGATTTGGTCGGTGGTTCGGAGATGACCATGATCTCCGATTGATTGTTATTGTCAGATTGGGGCATAGTCCCTCCCAAACTCGGTGGGATGACGACTGATACCCAGTCAATGCCCATTGGAAAGGGTGAGTCTTCCTTTTCGTCGGTAGTGATTTTCACGTTTGCAGGCTCTTGGGTAGTCTTTGATAGACTTTCATTGGAATCTCCATTGAATAAAACATCAATGCCTTCCACGAAGGATGGTTGGGACTCAACAACCGAGTCTTCATGAATGTGCACTGGTTTGAATTTTACCACTTTTGGCTTCTTTGCTAGTGGCGGTTCTGATAAGCTGTCGAGTCTGATATGAGATTTCGGGAAGTTAACACTGATATGAGGAACTCTGCCTAGATTCCATACGTTCGGACCTCGATTTTGCTTTCTTGCTAGTCGCAACTCTTTTTTCTTATCGTTCATTTCTGCAATATCCTTTTTTGTGGGCCTAAATCCCAGACCGAAATAAGGATCGTGCTTTTTCGCTTCGATCGGTGTAGCTCTCCGTCTTCCTCCCGGCCCCAACCCTTGCCTGGGTCAGTAACCTGCCATTTTCATAACCCGACCAATCATCAGGTTTGTTATTGATAGCTTTGCCCTTACCTTCTCTTTCCCCTTTTCGATATGATTGACAGCAGCGAATTGATAAGAGTGATAGAGTGCCTTGTCCTTTGTCATTTCGATATCGATGAACGGCACATCTGGAGCTCTCCCAATTGGAATAAGATTTTCTGCCAACACGGATATCATCTTTTGCCCCATGATAAATTTGACTCTTTGGTGCAATGAGGATGGTACTGCTCCGGCTATATGGATCCATGGTCTGTCCAGTAGCAAATTAAAGGTTGTTGGTATTTCCATGACCTCGAACATTACTTCAAAGGTGCACGGGCCTATCGTGATTAGTAAATCCACCTCTCCCAGGGAATCCCTTCTCGAACTATCGAAGCCTCGGACAACCTTGTTATTAGACTTGACATACGACCAATCAGCGTTGAGTTTTCGAAATGTTTCGAGCGGACAAACATTAAGCGCTGAGCCGTTATCAATCAGTACTCTAGCAACCATCATTCCCTTGCATATGACCATAATGTTTAGTGGCTCGACCTGCCCCGTTCCTTCACTCATAAATTCATTCTCTGTGAAAATAATAGGATTGGAGGCCATGATTTGGCCAACCGTTTGCTCTAGTTGCGCAGGTGAGGTAGTTGCAGGTACATGTGATTTCCCTAGAACTCTCAGCAATGCCTCTTGGTGCTCTTCGGATTTTTTCATCAGTCTCAGGATACTGATTTGAGCTGGCTGTTTGTTTAATCTGTCCACTATATTATGCTCGCTTATCCGTCATTTTTGCCTTATCTTCTTTCTGTTCACTCTCGTTCATTTTGTCCTTTCCTTTTACTTTTCTTTTCTCTTCATCCGTCATGTCTTTTGTTGTTTCTTCAGTTTCTTCCCTGATGCTTACCCCCCTTTTTTAATATTTTTTTGTATCGCCCTGCCTTTGTCATATGACCGATATCAGCTACTATAGCTTTCTTCATGGTCTCAACTCCTGAGGTTGTGGTGATGGTGGTCTCATAGCTCCAGGGAACTGTCTGGTCGGAACTATATGAGAATGGTTTAGGTGAGCGTATGGTCATGGGAGGTGGATCGGGTTTCACATTGAGAATGAGGGGGGGTGGTTGTGTTTTGGCTGTTGTGGTGATGGGAGAAGCTGCTTGAGGGACTGGTGAAGTGTAAGGAATAACTAGTGGTGGTCGTGGAGTGTAAGGTATATGAAGGGGTGGTCGAGTCATATATTGAGAACCTTAGGATGCATATGGTATAATGAGAGGCGGTCGAGTAGTAGTATTGGGAGTTTGATGAGTGGGATGGATGGTGAGGTCAGACAATCTGAGAGGTGGTAGTGAATTTTGGGATGAGTTTGTTGTGTGGTGGTTGACTGTGTTAATCGTGGATAACTTTGATTCTTGGGTAAGGTGGACCCTGATTTTTTCCCCGATAGGTGCTATCAAATCCGAAGGATTGAAGTCGAGTTCTCCACAAATGATATTTACCCTATGCCTACTCCCCTCTCCATTGTGAGTAGGTAAGGGGTTTTGATTGATATTCTGTTGTTGGGGTGGGTTGGCAGGCCCATCTAGGATGAGATCCTTTTTATCGATCAGGTTCTGTACTTGATGCTTGAGTTGCCAGCATTGATCTGTGGAGTGCCCTAGTGCACCCATGTGGAATTCACAGAACAGGTTAGGATTGTACCCTGGCCCTTTTGCAGCCTCAGGATTCGGTGGACGTTTTACCAGATATTTGCCTCTGAGTAAAAATGGCAGTAATTCTAATAGTGTCATGGGCAATTTGGTAAATACACTGTTTACCCTGTTAGGTCGTGCTTGTTAATTTTTCCCATACTGTGGTACTAGTTGTGCTTGCGGAGGAACTGTCTGAAAGGGATTCTGCAGTGCTGGAACCCAAGCAGCTCGAGGTACTAGCGCCCAAGGGACTTGTGGTGCCTGCGGCCTCTGAACTGGTGCCTGAATGAAAAGAGGTTGGCTGGGTTGTACATTGTTGACTTGAGCTTCCTCTTTCTTTTTGACAAAAGCAACGAACTTCTGCTATGCCGATGTAACTGCTGCTGCACTTAGGGTTATGAAGTCAAATATTAAACCAGTTCGGATCCCGTCCTCAACCCGCTCTGCCACTTGAACTAAATTTGAGAAGGTGCCTGTAGTGTGTCCAACCAGATGAGTATAAAAAGCATGTCCTAGTGTTGAGAAGAACGTGGTGTTCATCTCTTGTTCAGTCATTGCAGGCCTCACTTGTGAAGCAGACTCCCGCCATCTCTGGGCATACTCTCTTACTGTTTCCCTCTGTTTTCTCACCATCTTTGCCATGTCGTTTTGATCCAGTCCCACATCCGTATTGAATCGATAGTTGTGTCAGAACATCTCAGCTAGGTCCTGCCAATTCTTGATGAGTGTATGATCCAATCTAGAGAACCACTTAAGGGCCGGCCCCGTTAAGCTTCTTTGAAATAACTGTACCAGTAGCCTGTCATCTTCGCCATATTGGCACATAGATCCACAGTATAATTTCAAGTGTGACAGCGGACACCCCACCCCACTGTACTTCTCAAACTCTGGACATTTGAATTTGGCCGACAACTGTGCATTAGGATAAAAGCAAAGGTCCCTGAATCTTGTCCCTCCTAAAGTGTTTGTACCCTTCATTCGTCTCATTTCCTCTTGGAGAGACACAATCTGCTGGGCCATTTTGCTATCAGTGGCATTTTTGGCCTCAGGCACCCTGAAGTTACACTCATCATCTGGAATTACCACCGGAGGTGGTTGATTCTGTGGGATGTAAAGTGGAGGGCCCTGATACATTGGCACCGTAGGAGGTGGGGTGGTCTGTTGATCTGGTCGTGTCTGTTCAAGGGGTTCCGGATTTGATCCAGATGCTTGGTGCTGAGCGGCTTGCACTTGTAGGAAGTTAGTATTACTAAAAACAGCCATCAACATTTGTTCTTATCTTTTTGTTGTTTCTACTAGCTTGGCTATCATTGCATTAGCTTCGGCAAGTTCACTTGTCGCAGGTTGTGGCTCCTCTGAGTTGCTCATAGTTGATGTAGATCGAAGGAAATACGGAGGCTTCTCAGGGTATTTGTACTTCTTTCGTTTGGCCACCTTGTGCGTACAGAAGACCAAACATTATTGTCTTGTTTAAAAAGAATATGCATGATATTTATTAGGCCGGGTAAAGTTATTTATTTTAAAGTAAACGAGTTTTAAAGAAAAGAGTCATACGGTTCGGAGCCGACATTAATGCGAAGTTGGCATCAGCACGGGACTGACAAAATATTTTGAAAAAGAATTACATCAGCCGGAGCTGGCATCGACACGGAGTAGGAAAAAAGATTTCATCAGCACGGAACTAGCATCGACACGGAGTCGGTAAAATAAAAAGAAATTTCATTAGCACGGGGCTGGCATCGACACGGAGTCGGTAAGACATTTAAAATTGATTTCATCAACACGGAGCTGGCATCGACACGGAGTCGGTAAAATTTAAAAATGGTTTCATCAATACGGAGCTAGCATCGACACGGAATCGGTAAAGCATTTTGAAAAAGAAATTTCATAAACACGGAGCTGGCATCGACACGGAGTCGGTAAGATAAAAAAAACTTCATCAGCACGGGGCTAGCATCGACACGGAGTCGGTAAGATAAAAAAAACTTCATCAGCACGGGGCTGGCATCGACACGGAGTCGGCAAAATATTTTAAACAGAAATTTCATCAGCACAGGACTAGCATCGACACGGAGTCGGAAAGTCATTTTGAAAAAGAAATTTCATCAGCACGGAGCTGGCATCGACACGGAGTCGGTAAAATTTAAAAATGGTTTCATCAGTACGGAGCTAGCATCGACACGGAATCGGTAAAGTATTTTGAAAAAGAAATTTCATCAACACGGAGCTGGCATCGACACAGAGTCGGTAAGGTAAAAAAAAGTTCATCAGCACGGGGCTAGCATCGACACGGAGTCGGTAAGATAAAAAAAACTTCATCAGCATGGGACTGGCATCGACACGGAGTCGGTAAAACATTTTAAAGAGAAATTTCATCAGCACGGGACTAGCATCGACACGGAGTCGGTAAGACATTTTGAAAAAGAAATTTCATCAGCACAGAGCTGGCATCGACACGGAGTTGGTAAAATTTAAAAATGATTTCATCAGCACGGAGCTGGCATCGACACGGAGTCGGTAAAGTATTTTGAAAAAATAAAATTTCATCAGCACGGAGCTGGCATCGACACGGAGTCGATAAAACATTTTGAAAAAAGAAATTTCATCAGCACAGAGCTGGCATCGACACGAAGTCGGTAAAATTTAAAAATGATTTCATCAGCGCGGACCTGGCATCGACACGGAGTCGGTAAAGCATTTTGAAAAAATAAAATTTCATCAGCACGGAGCTGGCATCTACACGAAGTCGGTAAGATAAAAAAAACTTCATAAGCACGGGGCTGGCATCGACACGGAGTCGGTAAAACATTTAAAAGTGATTTCATCAGCACGGAGCTGGCATCGACATGGAGTCGGTATGACATTTTGAAAAAGAAGATTATATTTTGAATTTTGTACACCGATCCATTAAACAATTCATTTATGCAATGATTATCTACGAAGAAACTAAAAGAAATTTTATTAAACTATTGAAAATTGCTTGATAGATAAGATTTTCATTGAATAACTACTTTCAATAACTCTGATTTAGATTTTTTTACATGGACACTTGGATTTGTTTTGATCGTCATCAGGATTGCTAGGACAATTAGGCTTGGTTCTTTTGAACTCTGCTGGTCCATCTGGATACTTTAAGGTGCGCTTGTTCCAAGCCTTCTCAATGAGATGCACTAACTTTTCAATCAATGGTTCGGGAGAAAAGAATTGTTTGTGTTGAGGTAGCAAAAATTCTATAGGTACTCTGTACTGTTCTGGGATCAAGGCAGGTTGGTAAAAAGATGTTTCCTCCAGTCTAATCAAACGGACGTAATAGGATCCTTTAGTACCTAAAACAGGGTAGTCCGTCATCCACCAAGGGCATCTCAAACCAATATGACGGACAAGGCGAGAATCCAACCATTTTCTCCAAACCTTAACTGAGTTGTGATGCACTAACATATTTCTCTTGAAAAAGTGCTTTGGCCTATACTCGAGGGTTGAAGGAATGTCTACAATTTTAAGACGATCGCAAAGCCACATATAAAGTAGGTGAGGGCTTCCTTTGAAATCTCTTCCCTCACCATTTTTTATGGCATCTAAACCTGAGAAGGTTTCAGCTAAAATAAGAGTTACAGGGTTGGCTTTTCTAGAGAGTTGGGAAGCTATGTCTATGAAAGACTCAGGAACGGTTTGACCCTCACTTTTGGATGTCAGTATGTATTGGGCTAGGATCTCTAAACATAACCGATAGTTTCTAGTGGATCTCCAAGCTTCTGGTTTTACATTGATGGGATGACTGCGGGAGTGGTATGGACTCAATAAGGGTACTAAATCCAATCTCTCGTTACAAACTAAGGCCTTGGCTTCTTCCTATGAAATGTTTAGGCCTGTGGCGAGGTCACCAGAATATCCTGTCTTCAATGAAGGCCTGACTAGAGGACCTGAAGTAGATATCCCCATGATGTCACAATAGTCTTCATGAGTAGGACACAAGTGCATATGTACAATGTGCAAGATGTGAAGATAAGGGTTCCGACGCTTAGCCATAGCGTGCAAAAAATTTCAATCTATCTTAAACTCGTGGAAGTACAGAGCGCATCTCAACATGAATTTTCCAAAGTTGAATTTCTTTACGGTGTGCATCCCTGTGATGGTTTTTTTTACCAATTGGTCGATTGGGTTATTGCCTGCAGCCAGCATCCTGAGTTGACACAAAAGAATAGTTTAGTACATTTCCAAGGTCCATGTAAAATTACCTTTCTTTTGAAAAAAATTTTTCTTATGGAAAACACTTTCTTTTTTGAAAACATTGTTTTTTCTAGAGAACACTCCTTTTGGAAATCTACTTTGGAAAATATTTTTCTTTTGTAAACCACTTTTCTTTTTTGAAAATTTGATTTCCATTTTGATTTAAATAGCCCGGCCTATCATGATTATTGGATCGAGATGGACTGGGTCATTATTGAATTTTTGCAAAAAATAGATTCTTTATTGGGTCGGTGCACCATTTTAATTTCTGAAAATAAAATTTTGATCCTTGAGGACAATCATAAACTCTGATCTCATCATTCACATCATTCGCATACATCAATCATCAGGTTCCATTCAATGAACAACCCGAGAACACCCACGATAAGCTCGAGTTGTGACTTACAGGGAAGGTTTCTAAACTCTAAGCTTACTACGTGCAATGCATTTTCATCTGGCCACCCTTGCCCAAGCACACCTATATACCTCTCAAGCGTACTCAATCAGACGGTACGTGGTGACTTGGTTTGATATACCGTATAGGTGATAATCTAAAACTTCAATTCACTTCTCTGAAGTCAAAAAACAGCCAGTTTGATCTCCAGTTAAGAGGTGGCGCACGATGCTGAGCAAGGGCCCACTTAAATACCTCTCGTCTAGAATAGACGTAGTCTATCCCTCATACAGTAGGGTACATCGGGGCATGATCTTGCTTAGGCACCGATTTTGACCAAGAAGTGTAATTGATATACCTAGATTATCTTTTACATACCTATGGGTACGACTCAAGAGTTGTAGCTTTCATAAATGTTTTGGCATCCCACGGGGGGATCGACCATGTACTAGTACTACGTTGGCAATCGAGACATGTGACTGCGTGACTCACAATAGGTCAAAGGCTCAGGTCGCTCCAGCCTAGGTGCATCAATATACCTCTCAGAATCACCTGATCAGATGGTATTGATGTCCCAGTTTGATATACCTTGAGGTATGTGACTGGAGTTGTGGCTTTCATGAATGACGTCACATCTCCAAGGAGATCGGGCCATGCACTAGTGCCACGTTGGCTATTAGGGACGTGCAAGCGTGCAATACAGTAAAGTAGACGTGCTAGTGGTGTGTGCAAATAGGATAGAGTGTGCCCGGGGCATTCTCCAGATGAGTGGGCCCATTGGCCAGATCAAAGAGACCTTAGCTTTTTAGATAATTAGTCCATAAGGGTTGCACATTCATAATTAAGCATCCACCAATCGATTTTTTTTTCATCTTTTTTTTTAAAATTTTACGAATGAACTAATCATAAAAGGACTTCTCTTTTTATTTTTATTTTTTTATGGTCCAACCGATAATCGCTTTGAATTTTCATTTTGATCAATTAAAAAGTGGCGAGCGGTACGCCCTGAGTTTAAAAAAAGATGATCCGTTTGATCTTTTGAAACTTTAAAACTTAAAATAAAAATAAATTCCAAGAGGAAAGTTTCCAAGACTGATGTAAGGAACAAGTTGAGCAAAAAAAAAAATTTTAATTAAATTTTTTTTTAATTAATTTTTTTTTGTGCTCATTTTGAGGCACATTGCCTCTGGTTTTTGGCTTGGGCCAAATTTTTTCTATTTTTTTTATGCACTTTTTTCCTACTCATTTTGTATCGTGACGAGACATCAAACGGAAATGATAGCGTAACCGATAGTAAACAAGCTCAAAAATCGATTCTGACTTGACAAAATATTGCTGACTATGTCACATTTTGAAGAAAATTTTGTTCTACCCCAAATCGATATGCACTAATAGCTAATCGGAGATCCGACGAGAAAGTTACAATCAGTTTAAGTTCGACTGTCCATTCGGCAAAAAAAAGAGAAAAATGACTTTTTTTTTTATTTTTTTATACCCATTTTGAGGCACATTGCCTCTGGTTTTTGGCTTGGGCCAAAAGAGAAATTTTTTTTTTCATTTTTTTGATGATATACATGCTTACAAGGCATATAATCGAATAAAATAATGTAAAAATCAATTTTTTTTTCTTTTTCTTTTTTATATTTTTTTTTTCAAGGGAGTAAATAAATAAAAAAGAAACCTACCTAAAAAAATAAATACAACAAATAATGTTAGCTTGCATTCAATTTTTTTTCTCAAAATGACCGAGTTGACACGAAGGTAGAGCCTTTACTCCCCAGTGGAGTCGCCAAGTTGTAGACACGTGATTTCGTCATTACGACAACCACATCTACGATGGTTTAGAGTCGCCACCATTCATTTTTGTAAGTGGGTGTGAATGGTCACCCGATGTGCATTTTTCAGAAAATGTGACATTTTTGGCGTTTAGTGACTCTCGATGGATAGGAACTAATTGAACCTTGAGATTCGGGGTAAACGGCTCGATTGGAGAAAAGGGAAGGTGTTAGGCACCCTTTCTCCCTACTAAATAGTGGTAACCTCAACTCAACTCGGTCATTTTTTATTTAAAAAGATGTGAAAAACAACGTGCCACGTGGGTGCATATGTACCCTAGATAGGGATTCATTTTCGGCTTGATCATAGGATCATTCCATTGATGGAAATGACCCTTATAAACCTTTAGCCTTGGGGTCCATTCATCCTAAAAAATAAAATGAAGGGGAGAGGGGTGATAGAAGAGGGAGGAGGAGAGGGTGTAGAAGAGAGAGGGGAGGGAGATTGTCTTGAACCCACCTTGTACCTTCTTTCTTCTATTCTTCTTCTTGAGTCCTTAGTATTTTATAAAAATACAACTCTTGTATGGTTGAAGGAGTAGAGAAGAGATAATGAGAGAGATGAGTGTAGTATGTGATTTTTTTTTTGTGTATGGTGATAGAGAATTGGTAAGATTTTTCTTAGTGAGAATGGTGATAGTTGTTAGTAGTTAGAGTTGGGGAGAATTTTTGTAGTGAAAGTTGGGCGTTTTTAAGAAGAGGAGAAGGGTATTTATAGATGTTGAGGAGTTATTTTGGGGGTAAAGTTGGGTGAAATGAAGAAAAATGATAGAATGGTTATAAGTTTGAGAAAGAAATGGATGTAATTTAGAGGAGATTGGAGGGTATTTAGGGAAAGAGGGTTAAATGGGTTAGTTTTGACCCAAATGGTTTGGATCCTACCCTACCTATTTGGGTGGAGTGTTTGGTGAGGTGAGTTTAAGATGGTGGTTGAGATTAAATGGTATTTAGTTTAAGAGAATGGAGGATTTAAAAAGGTGGTTGATGATATTTTGGGAGGGTAAGGGAGATGATGCCATGTGTCAAAGTGGTTGGAAATGAAGGGTTGAGATAGGTTGATGGGAGAGGTTGAGTGTTTGACTTGAGAGGATGGTGTAGGTTTAGGTTGTAGATGTGGGTTTTGTAGGAAATGATGAGGGTAGATTAGGGGAGGTATAGGTTAGGGCACAGGTTGATGTATTTGATTTGAGAGAAAAGGTGATGGGTTGATGTGTGGGTAGATGAGGTTTAAAGAGAATTAATGGGGTAAGTGGTTGGATGAGGGAGGTGAGATGGGGTGATGACATGTGTCATATTTGATTATCAAGATGGTGATTGGTTGATGTGGGTAGTGGTTTGTGGGTTAGGATTATGGTTTGGATAATGAATTGGGTATGGATAATGGTTTGTGGGTTTTTAGTGTATTGGGCTTGGTTTTAGGAGGGTTGTGGGTTATTTGGGCTTGGATGGGATTTGTTTTGGATTGGGTTTTCAATTGTAGGTTCATTTTAGGGTTTAGGTGATATGGGATCGATTTTAGGTTGAGGGTAAGGTGAGAAATTAATTTGGGAAAGAGTTGAAGGCTTTGTGGGGTTTGAATGGGCTCAAGGTGTTTGCGGATTCGGAGGTGGAGTGGTGGAAGGTAGATGAAGGGTAGGTATCCCAAGTCTCACATTTTTTAATTTATTAAATTTTTTAGGATTTCTGACATTATTAAATTAATGAAAATGCCACATGTTGGCAACTCGGGCTTTTTAAGCCCGTTGGTGAACTTCATCGAGCATTCGGGTATTCTTAGATACAAAGGCGGAGCGGTGAGGGTTGGACAAGTGGAGGATAGGTCAAACCCCTTTGGTGGGTCCTTTAGACCATTGAGAGGTCTCAGGGGCCTTGGTTCGATTAAAACATCATTTTTTTAGTGATTTGGGCTTTTGAAGCCCATTGGCCAATTTTGTCGAAAAATCGATGTTTTGAGTGGAGCGGGGTAGATGGGAGCATGCCGAGTCCTTTTGGTGGGCTCTCTAGACCATTAGGAGGTCTTAGGGCCTTGATACTATCAAAATTTCATATTTCGATTGATTTGGGCTTTTGAAGCCCGTTGGCAATTTTTATTGAAAAATCTGTATTTTTGGGCCCTTTCGAGTATGGGCCCGTTCAAATTGGGGTGTCTACATACGGAAAATACCATTTATGGGTATTTCAATCGAGATACCTGAACAGGGTATTAGTTCTTTCTCTCGTTCTTGATTAGGTTGGAATGGAATGATGAATCTATTTCTTCGCCTCTTTGCCACTAAATCAGAATTCTCGTGGAGAATGGCAGGATATGTGAAATTACAATGACCTTTGCATATGATTCGATCAGGTCCTGAATAATCCAGAATCCTCTTCGCCTTTTTACCAGAAGGATCCGAACGAAACAATTTATGTCTCACTTGATCATTAGTCACTGAGAGGTTAGAAATATATCTTCGTTCGAGAGAAAAAGAATTAACATTCATTTGATCTTGATCCATAAATGACTTGTTTTTGGTAGGAGATGAACATTACCATATGTATATTCGGGTGCATGGTACACATTAGTACTCCAGTGCATTTCTCCCTCTGAGTCAGAATAAATATGTTTTCGAACCCTCTCTTTAAAATTCAAGTTGGATGTTCCCGCGCGAATCTCAGCAATCACTTGTTCTGATTCTACATATTGATCATTTTGAACTAAAAGAAAAAAAATTGGTGGAATATTCACATTATAGAGAATATCCTAACTTTCAACAATTACATATAAAGTCTAAATAACATAGAAAAACAGTATGTCCAAGATGTGTATGTAAGGAATGAACCAAATCCTCATTGAATTTGATTTTTCCATTAAACGCGTACATGTTTTGTAGTTCTGCCTATGTATACTCTACCAGTATGAAAAGTTCCTCATGTTTGTTAAGTACCCTACTGCTTCTCCCAATTCGACCAGGTCGCCATGAGTGGGACTCCGACCATAACATAATCGACAGATCCAAGATGTACTCCTGCAAGTAAAGGGGGTTCGCAGAGATATTGGTTGTGCTCGAAAGGTTATGAATCGATTGACAAGTCCAATCCCAATATCTTGATTTCTAACGGCAATGCATCGTGAACCCATATATATATCGTCTGCTAGTACACGACCAATTAATGTTTGGATAAAAATGCTTTCTGTCATCATCCCATTTCGAGGACTCACAGAAATACCTCGGATGGTGCCACAATCTGTTCTACGTACAACAATGTGTTGAACTACTTCAACAAGTCTGCGCGTGAGGTATCCAGCATCTGATGTTCGCACAGCAGTATCCACAACCCCTTTGCGGGCTCCATAGCAGGAAATAATATATTCTGTTAAAGAGAGTCCTTCGCGTAAATTGCTTTGAATGGGTAAATCAATCATTTGTCCTTGGGGATCCGACATTAATCCTCTCATACCTACTAACTGGTGTACCTGAGATGCATTTCCTCTAGCTCCCGAACTGGAATAGAAGGGTTAGTTATAAAACAAATTAGGATTTATTTCTTGTCGCAAATATTCACTTGTAGCATACCATATCTCAATGGATTGGCGTAATTTTTCTACCGCATGTACATTCCCATAATGATGGTGCTTTTCCAAAATCAAACTTTGTTGTTCAGCATCTTGGACTAGCCATCCCTTAGAAGGTATTGTTAAAAGATCATCAATTCCTAATGAAATGGATGTAGCAGTGGCTTGCTGGAAACCCAGAGTCTTTACTTGATCCAGGATGTGTGATGTATATGCCATTCCAAAGTGATCTATTAATCTGCTAATAAGTCGTTTCATGGCAGTTCCATCTATCGCTTTATTGTGAAAGACCAGATCGCCCCGTTCTGCCATAAATACCTCCATATTCCGCTGAGTAGGATTCGACAATAGGTTTGAGTCAGTGATTCGAAGACTTCCTTTCCTCGATCTTGATTCGCGCAGGTATCAGTATCATATAATTACTTAGCTTACGTACTGTATGAGCAGGCCCGGCAAAACCCTTGTATGGCTTCTTCGATTTCTCGATAAAAAGAAATATGACCAACAGTGGTTCGAATGTATATACAAAGGATTTCTTTTTTGATATTTCTTACTATTAGATAGTGCCCATAAATCTCATGATAGGTACCCAAAGATTCATATTGAACTTCGATAGGAACTTCTCTTGATGCAATAACGCGTTGATCTAGTCGCCACCGGAGCCACAAAAGACTATCTAAATTGATTCGTTTCTGCCGATAAGCTCCAAGTGCATCATAGGAACTGCAAAAATAGGGTTCTTTTGTATACCTATTATAGTTATTATCGTCAATTTTTTCATTTTGATAGTTTCTGTGATTACATGGATTATACCTATTTGCACAAATCCCTCGACGATTCCCGATCGTTAATATATCTTAGGTTGACAAAGCCTATCATCTCCTTGTAGAACTTGGGCGATCAAGTGCCTAAACTTTGATCTCGATAAAGTTGGTGAAAATACAAATTACAATTCTCGATGAATTAGAAGAGATCAGAAATGACATGTATGATTATGCTAAACACTACAAAAAACGTACAAAATTTTATCACGGTAAGCACATTTTTCAACAAAATTTCAAGTCTGGTAAGAGAGTTTTGTTATGCAACATAAAACTCCACCTTTTTCTAGGAAAACTCAAGTCTTATTAGATTGGCTTATATATTATCCAAATAATTTACCCCCATGGTGTTGTTGAAATCCTTAATCCTAAGGATAGATCCACTTTTAAAATGAATGGCCAGTGCTTCAAATCGTATCTCGAGTGTGTACCACAAGAAAAAAAATTTCTCCTCGATGATCTAGTTTATCAGGATCAACAGAGTTTTTGTCTAGCTGAAGACATTAAACTTAGCGCTTTTGGAAGACAACCCATATTTTTTGTTTTCGTTTTTAGTTGTAACTTGTATAGTTTAGGATGTTTCTCCCACTTCAAATTCAATTTCTATACTAAAAAAGTACTAGCAACATTAGTACAACTCCCACTATCAATAATCAATGTACATACTTTATCCTTCACGTGGCATCTTGTGTTAAAAAGATACTCACGTTTCTCCTCATCTCCTTCATCCTTATGTTGTATACTTAAGGCTCTCCTTGTAACAAGCAAATCACCGCGCATAGGTTCTTCCACTTCATCATTAGAACAATTCTCTAATGGTGGCATCTCATTGTCACTTGAGCTAACACAATCAATTTCTCCATTTTCCTATACAATCATAACCCTTTTGTTTGGGCATTCAAAAGCAATATGTCTGAATCCTTGGCACCTAAAACACTTAATTTCACGTGACTTAGTAATAGTTTTTGTTTCGTGTTTATCTTTAGGAACAGAAACTGAATTATTCAACCTTGCTTCTTCTTTTGATTTAAAAGTGGATTTGTTATCCTTCTGATTTGATTTCCATGGCTTACTAGAGGATGAACTAGATCTGAACCTTTTAGATTTGACTTGCTTCTCCACTTTAATGGCTTTGTGCAACAACTCCTCCATCTCTACGTAAATGTTGCAACTCAACCACCTCAGCAATCTCCTTGTTCAATCCGGCAATGAATCTAGCTATTGTTGCTTATGTTCCTCTATGTTTGTTCTAATCATGGAGATTTCTATCTTCTTATAATAATCTTCTACACCCATGGAACCTTGAACCAACCCTTGTAATTTTATATACAAATCTCAATAGTAATTGCTAGGTATAAATCTTTTACGCATAATTGACTTCATCTCTTTCCATGATCGAATAGGCCCCTCACCATTCCTATGCCTATTGATCACCAATTGATCCCCACCATATACATGCATAATTTGTAAATTCCACGGTGGAAAGCTTTACTTTATTATCCTCGGAATAATTGTAACAGTCAAATACGTGCTCAACTTTTCTTTCCCACTCTAAATATATCTCAAGATCATTCTTATCTTGAAAAGTTGAAATCATCATCTTTATGCTACCCATATTGTTATCTCCTTTGAAGTCAACCTTCTTGTCACTTCTATAACTTGTTCTCTCCACTTCGGAATTAGCTTCTTCATCTTCTTCGAATTCATGTCTTCTATATGATTTAGACGCATAAGAGGACTCCATATTATCCAACCTTGAATTCAACAATTTGAATTGATCATGGACAACTTTGATGAATAATCGCATATCGATCTCTTGTGGGTCTCCTCCCTCTTACTCATATTTTCAAAGCTATGCTGTCCCCTTTTTTTTTCGATGATGATCTCCCCCTTCCCTTCTACCACTCGAAGCTTAAAACCAACCTCCTTTAAGGTACTTAATAAAAAACTAGAGTTCAACCATCCCAAAATTCGGCATTCTATGTTTATACAGCAAAAGAAAATTCTGTTGTGGCTGAAATTTAAGAAAGAAACGTTATGGACATGTTGCTGTGGTTTTCCAATGAGGTAAGTTTCTGCTTTAGATTTTTGAATGTAACACACCGATTCAATAACTTTCTAATGAGAACAGCAACATCAATGGTAATGTCCTTTTTGTTATGATAGATTTGTTCTTGAACGATAATCTGATTTCAACTCTAACATTGGGATTGGTTGATTAAACTATAGCAAGCGGTTAGTTCTTGATCATGTAAGAACAAATGTCAAGAAATTAAAAAAAAAATTCTAACAATCTCAGAAACATAATGTAATGGTCGAAGTTGACGGTGGATCAGCAAGAACGATCGAGTTCATGCAAGAAGACGTTATGTCTTTATAAAGAACATGTGATCTTTAGAAGGACGTTTCTGAAATCTAAGAACGTTATGTCCTCCTTTTTTTTTTTTGATATTTCAGCAAGAAACCTAAATATAGAATGTTGGTCATGAGTTTCCAGCAAAATGGATCAGCCAAAAAAACGTTGTGAATAATAAGAAACCATCAGAAACATTGTGAGTTTTTATTATTTTTTTTGTTGAATTTGAATTGGAGGCCACCCAAATCTTCGAAGAATTTCTTAATTTATGATGTTCAGCAGAACGTTAAATCAGGTGAACATTACCCAAATCTACAATTAGAACTATTGGAATTTGGTGATACCAAAAGATTCCAGTAGATCTTTTGTTCTTGAATATGTAAAAAAAAAAAGAAATTCAAGAAGATCAGTTTGTGCATGAACATGTGAGAACTTTTTGACGAGTTGTGGAAGAACGTTCAACAAATTTTTTTTTTTAATGAAACTCCATTAAAAAAAATAGTAATGAAATTCAAAGAATGTTCATGGTTTTTCAATCAAGAATGTAACAAAAATGGTTTTGATATAAGAAAAACCTTCTTTCCAGCCACCATTGGCTTGAATTGATCTGAATTTTTGTTGGGGAGTAAGTTCTACTTCGTTTGATCTCCAATTTGAATGGCACGCTACCTCGATCTTCGAAGAATTCTCTCAATGATGATCTTTAGCTTTGATAGCAAATGATATGAACCCTCTTGATGTTCTTTTCTAAGAGCCCATGCAACTCAAAGGCTTGAACATTCTAAATTGCTTAGGAACCGATTGAAGATGATCGGATTAGAACCTCAAGGAAACTAAGTCCTTGAAAACCCAACCTTGAGATGCCACAAAGGATGATCACTCCCTTAATAAGTCAAAGATTCATGCACTCAAACAAGAACTCATAAAGAACGCAAACAAGAACTCATGAAGAACTCAAACAATAACACATGAAAACAAAACAAACTTCTTGAATAAACTTAAAAAATCATAAGAATCAAATTTTCTGCAAAATATAACATAGGTGTTGTTTTATAAGTAAATTAGATTGAGGATTGGGCCTAATTACCTAATTGGTCCTTAGAAAATTAAAGACTAAAACTAAAGACAATTAGAACATAAAATGCCCAATTAACCCTTGCATCCAACTTCATCTTCCAAATCAATCTCTTGCATAAAAAGATAGTTGACCATCCTTGGTGAAGCTTTGATATCTTCAAATTTAGCTTTAGAATCTTCTAGAGTAGCTTCTTTGTATTGTACTTCCACAATCAAGCCTTGTAATGCCTCTTTTATCCTCTTTGTCCTTGCCCTAGTCATTGAACCACCAATTCCTTACAATGGTTCTTGAGAAGACTTGGAAATATCAACTTGAGTTATTGGTCAGCAACTTGATCTCCATTATTTTTGAGATCGAAAGGCATAACCATGTAGTGAAAAGTACCCAAGGCGTGATAAATGCGATTTTTTCTTGGTCATCTTATGTCATCTTGATTTGATTGTGACTAGATAAACCATCCATAAATGAGAGCACATCATGCCATGTCCTGATGTGTTATCAACGAGTGTGTCGATGTACGAAATTGGGAAACTAGCTTTGTTCAAGTCTCGATAATCTACTCATATCTTTACTTTTCCTTATTTCATTAACACTGGTACTATGTTCGCAAGCCATTCTAGATAAGTTGATAATGGTTAAAATCCTACTTGAATCTATTTTGTCACCTCGTCTTTGACTTTAAGAGTCCAATCCGATTTCAATCTTTTGAGTTTCTGTCTAATTGGCCTTGCATTGGGAAGAATGAGTAGACCATTCAAACACATTTTGGTACTGTCAAGGAATTTAGTCATTTTTATCTTTTGGGTTGGGGTTAAAAGGGATCCAATTTTGACTACTTTTGGGTCATCTTCGGAGTCAAGATTTACTAAGTTTGTTTCCTCAACATTTGCTTGATGCTCTTTCTCATGACATTCTACAAGTTTTTCCAACACTTTTGGCATGTCGACATCATGTGTATCAAACTCTTCCTCGATCTCCATGAGATCTAAGTTGGATTCGAGGTGGCAATCATTTAATATCATATTTCTTGATTTAGACAATTTGCAAGCTTTTGATTTTTTTAGATTTATTAATAAGGATGGACCTTTTTAACAAATTCCCTTCGAGGACAAAGGCCTATTAGGATCTTTAGGGGGAAATCAAGAAACTAACAACATTTTTTTAAGCCATAGTGGCCCCAAAGGTAATTGGAACGATGACCCAGTTACGAAGAATATTTGCTTATTTCGCAAGGTAGACTATTGAGGGGGAGGGTGCCTCTCCCAATTCAATCATGATAACCATCACGAAATCGTAATGGTCATCTGATAGTGATACCTTTCTAAGGGGAAGGGATTCAACAGAATCCTAATCATCACTGGGTGTAAAACAAAAACCTCCATTGTTGACATCATCCATTTTCCCGGGCTTTCTTTGCCTAAAGTCCCCCTTAAATAGGCTATTGATGTCATCCTCAAATGATAGCTCATATTCGAGGAGTACTTCTGGCTCTTTCTAATCTTATTGTGGTAGCTGCGTTTGTTGTTCATCTATTATGCTGTCTTCACTGATCATCGTATAAGTCAGCACAGGAAAAGTTTTCCTAATGTGCGAAACCTTCCCAAGATCCCAGATCATGGGTTCAATCCCAAATCCAATTAAAACTGAACGAAAAAAATAACTTTAATTGTCCAAATTTAAAAGAAACTGAATAATCCAAACTATCAAATCTAGATAAAGAAACTAAATTCTTAGATATGGTAGAAACATAAAAAATGCTTTCCAAATCCATCTAATGACTAATTTTCAATATTAAGCGATAGGTCCTTACAGCTAGCACTTGCGCTCTAAAATGGTTTTCCATGAAGATAGATTTTTCATTTTGCATTGGTTTACTACTTGAAAAAGAATTTCTACATTGAATTCGTAATGTGAATTATGCTCCAGAATCAATCCACCAAGTATTAGAAGGTACTTCAACTAAATTTGATTCATAACATACAAAAGAAAGACATACATTTATTTTCGAATCATATTTTGCATTTTGCGCAATCCTTCTTTATATCTTATCTTGTCACAAAAGTAGTACTTGACACCATTGTCGTTCTTCCCTTCCGTCTTGTGAACACAAGATTTTTCATTTTTGAATATCTCTCCCACTTAGGATTTTGGAGTAGTCAACATTTTTTTCGGAAAAAGGTGTGAATGGTCACCATGGTTGCATTTTTTGAAAAAGGTATTATTTTGACAATTGTCCAACCTTGGATCTCATACGAATAGGGTTTATTGGTCTAACCTTAGATCTAGGTACAGGGATCCATATTAAGGAGTAGGGAAGGTGTTAGGTATCCAACTCCCTCCACCGTTAGTAGTAACCTCAGATTCGATCATTTCAAAAATAAAATAAAATAAAAAAGAAGTGTTGGAAAAATCCAATATGTGCCCTCAAGTGCGAAGGACTTTGATGTTGGTTTAAACCATTAAGCACACCCTTATTGAAAAATGGGCCTTTTGATGGTCAAACCTTTCATGGTGTGTGCATAGGTCTAGAGAAAGGGGAGAAGTAGAAGAGGGAAAGTTAAAGGGGAGAGAAGGGGTATTATTTGTTTATTTTTTATCCAAAGATCTACCTTGTTCTTCTTGACCTTCCTTGATTTTCAAAGAGATTCTTCCTTGACTTGATCTTGGCTTACTTGAGAGTAAGTAGTAAGTTGTAAATAAGAGAGTATTTTTTCATTGGTTGGTTGTATTGAAAATGATAGGGGTTTTATAAGATTTCGAGGGTAATTTGTAGGGGTAGAATTGGGTAAATTAGTGAAAAGGAGTAGAATGGTTTGAAAATTGTGCGAAAGGGTATTTGTAAATTGAGAATAGTAGGAAGGCATTTGTGGATAGGAGTTTAAGTAGATCATTTGTAACCTAAATGGATTGGATCTTTCAATCTTTTTGGATTGAGTGTTAGCTAAAGTGAAATGAGTAGTGTTTGATTGAAAGAATGGGGGTAGAAGAGAGTGGTTTGTTGATTCAGTATTTGGTGAAGTTAAAAGGAGTGGTGTTTGATTTAAGAGAATGAAGGTATTTAGAGGGTGGTTGATTAAATTTTGGGAGAGTGAAGGAGGTGATGATATATGTCAAGATGTGTGAAAATCAGTGATTTAAACAAGTTGATTGGAGAGAATGAGTATTTGATTGGAGATGAGAAGTATGGGTTTGGTTTATAAAGATGGGTTTGTAAGGAATGATGAGGGTAGGTTGGAGAAGGGTATGAGTTTGAGAAATAGGTTGATGATTTTTTTAGAGAAAGGTGATGACTGTAGGTAATTGGATGAGGGAGGTGAGTTGAGGTGGTGACATGTGTCCCACCTTGATGATCTTAGATGATTGGTTGTGATGTTGGGTTTATGTTGAGAATTGGGCTTAGGTTGGATAATTGGGTAGTGGGTTGAATAATAATGGATGATGGATTGAATCTAATGGTCTTAGGTGGTAGGTTGGGCTTGGGTATAATAATAAGTTGAGTTGAATTAGATTTGAGTTAGGGTAGGTTAAAAAGTATAGAGTATAGAGTGGTGAGGAAGGTTTGGGTCCTGGGGCCATGTGGGAAGGGCCTTGGACTATTTATTGAAAGAAAAAAATAAAAGTTTTTAAAGGTTTGGGCTTTGGGGCTCATTCCAATTTTTATGAACTTTAGGGCATTTTGCATTGAAAGCTTGGCAAAATTTTGGTGTCTACAGTTGTCTTCTTTGCAAGAATTACGTGCAAATAACTGTAAAGAATAAACAAAACCCTTATTTGTACGGACCCGAGGATTTTATTCAAACAAGTTCTGAAAACATCGATTTGGTTTGACGAATTTGATGACAAAAAGTGACTACCTAAGCACGGGGTCTGATAAGGTGAGCCTTTTGATTTCCTCGACCTCATGGTGTAGAGCTTATGTGATGTCTTGGATTTGTAATAATTTTGGTGAAAAACTTGGAAACGAGAGTTTTCTAACGAGTCTTAGATAAATTTGAATTTCGTTTTTGCAAATATGCTATTTTTTTATTTTTTTTTATTTTTTTGATTTATTTTATTATTTATTTATTATTATTATTTTTTTTATCTAGTCTATTCATGGAACACGGACTGATAAAACGTTATTCAATCTGTGCATGATCCACAGATCTGGTTTTAAAATTATTTGGTTTGTGCATGATGCACGAATTGTGCAAACTTACTTCAGTTTGTGCATCATGCACAGACCAGCACGTTTTAAACTTCAAGTGTCACACCTAGACACTTCATTTGGCCATTTCATTTCAGTTTCCTCCTAGTTTTCCCATTTCCATTGTTTTTTACTTCATTTTGCTCTTTGGTTGTCGAGGAGATTCTCGTGTGAACCTTTTGTATGTGGAGATTTAGATTTCGAGCTCTTGCTGCATTCTCGAGACTTTCTTCTCAGATAGAGGTTGGTTTGTCTTTCTTTCTTTTAGATTATTTTCTTTTGATTTGCATGACCACTTGTTTCGAACAAATTATGATAAACACAAACCTTGTTTATACGCATGCTTGCTAGGATAGCTTTGTCTTTATGCTTTTGCTTTGTTTATTCTTCTAGAAGCCTCTATTGCATGAAAACCTTTGTTGTATGCTTCTTACGAATGCTTATTTTACCTTGTTTACTCTTTTTGGAAGTCTTTATCACATATGCTTTTGAATCATGAATTCTTCGTTGTCTGCCCATTGTGATTTCCTCGTATTGCCTTGCATGCTATCTTTTGAACATGCATCCCTAGAAATCATAGGTTTCACTTCGAATGTTGGGGCGACTTTAAGTACGGGTGTGATTAGATTGGTATGGATTTTGGAATATGAGTGGGGGATATGGTTAGGTCATTGAGTGGAATGGTTCGAATGATTCTAGGGTAAGTTTTTCGTTGGGCTTTTTTGATAGGTTGGAATTGGTTTTGTGACGTTCGAGGTGCTGAGGTGTGGCCATGAAGAAGGATTAGGTTGAGCTTTTGGTTTGTCAGGTTTGTCTAGAATGATTTCCTTTGGCCAGGTTAAGGTTTTGGTTGTTAATGGGTTTAATCCAGGTTAGATTTGGTTTTGGTTGTTGCCTTTATCAAGTAGTTGGTTCTCTCATGTAGATGGTGCGTACCCGAGGGAGTAGGGCAGCCTTGATTGGTGAGTCCAGGGGTAAGTCGACCTCGAGAAGTCTGTATGAGCAGGACACTATTCGGGCATTGCCCATAGAGGAGGCGACACAGTCTTCAGCGAGCTGTACATCTTTTGGAAGCTAGGCTGAGGTAGATATTTCCCGTCGTCGTGCTACAGTTCGACGGATCTTGGGAAGAGCAAGACAGGTTGTGGTAATAGTGGTAGTAGTGGCGGTCGAAGGAGCTTGCACTACTATACTAGTCGAGGCTTGAGAGGGCGTAGCGGACACTCCCTTTTTTATTGGAATGTCTCGATGTACGTACGGATAGATATGCCAACCTTTTATCCATCTAGCAACTACTAGGGTAGCTGGAAGACTTTCATGATGGAGTTCACGCCCTTCACGGAGGACTTGATTTTATTTGGTTAGGCACCTACTAGTGGATATGCCAACTACTAGTGGTTTTGATGAACAAGAGGAAGTTGTCTGTCTGTTCTGTAGGCAAGTTGGGTCAGGATATGCTTGTTGATTAGGTATATTGGTTAGGCACCTTCCAACCTTTGGCTTCGTCAATTTATTCCTTTTCACAGAGTTGCTTTGCCATATTGATTGGTTTGACCAGGCTACTCATTACATTATTCTTCGTGTGTTGAGGAAATTTGGATTCCCTTTTTGTGTAGATTTGGTTCTTTGATCATTTGGCTTCGACTGCGACCATTAGTCGTCCTTTCAACATCTATGCTGATCTAGTGGTTTTGATGAACAAGAGGAAGCTCCCTGTCCATTCTGGAGGCAAGTTGGTTTGGTTCAAATTTGCAAGATATGCCCGATGATGAGGTATGTTGGTTAAGCACCTTCCAACCTTCGATTTCGCCTGTTCTTTCCTTTTTACTACATTGCTTTACCACATTGATCGGTTTGAGTGGGACTACTCACTACATCCCTCTTCATGTGTTAAGGTAATTTAGCGAAGATCAGGGCATAGTGACTCATGGAGATTTTGATGAGTTGATTGGGTCATTTTCTCATTCTCATCCCTCGTGGAAATTGCGTAATCGACTAGAAAAAACATGGAAAAAGAAGGTGACTCTCGACCACCTTATATTTCCTAGCTATTCTTTTTTGAATTATCGGCTTTAGTTACAACAACAGATTGTTGAGAGGGCTCGTGCCATGCGTTCGGTTCAAGTGATGTCTTCTTGTTCTCTTGTTTTTGACCACCGTGATTAATCGAAAGAAATGAGGATGTCTCACAAACTGATTGAGAGGCTTTGGCTATGTTCTACAAATGATTTGAAGACCCAGATAACTCATCTTGAATCTTTGAGGTGTGAGGAATCTTCCATCCTGAGAGTTGAGATTAATGATTTGCGGGAGAGGTTTGCTTAGGATCTCTGCTTCGATGTTTTCATGTTTTACCTGGTGAGTCGTGATACTTCGGATGCTGAGGTAGTGATGATGGGGCAAGCTGCCCGAATTCGTGCCTTAGAAGAGAGACTTTATTCATTTCTCATCGAGACGTGTGATTGGCACCATATATATATTTTTTGTATTTTCTTTTTGTCAACAAAGAATGTAATGTGAAACTTTTTGAAATGAAAAGAAATTAGGTTTTTTATTTACTTAGCCTGAGTGTATCTATTGGTTTGAAACATGAAGTTTGAATAAGTCCTAGATTTTTCATCGTCAGCCAAAATAGTAGTTTTGAAAACGTTTGCATTTTTGTGATTTGTCTTTGTTGAATAGATATTGTAGATCCAAAATATGAAAAAAAAATTAGAGACCTTTTCTACTTCAATGATTTATGTGTTTCTACCAACTACCAAAGGTATAGATTCCAAAGGTATAGATGTTGGTAGCTCTTAGGCTCCTTTAGAGTCATCCATAGTGCTCTACTGAGTGGATATTGATTAAGCACAGTAGTTGGGATCGTCGTTCATAGTTTATATTCTTGTAGGCCAGGAGTTCATTTTTTTAATTTTTAATTTTATTTTTTTTTAATTTTTTTTTGTTTTCCCTTATTGCCCCTGGTGCTAGTTACGATTTTCACCAAACTTGGTTTTCACATTTTTACGCATCGACGCCCTTTTGGATTTTCTTCGTGCCGGTGGCTTTGATCTTGTTATAATCTAATTCTTTTACTCATAGCACTCTTTCAGATTTTCACTATGCCTTTTCAAACTATGCTTGTATTTTTTTTAGATTTTTACATTATAATTCTTGCTTGGAGTCTCCATGTCTTTATGGCTTGATGACTCAAGTTGAGTGATAAGATCGATGACTCTACTTTTGTAGTGACGCTTTTTTTTGAGTGATCGATTTAGATTCTTCTTTTGAGTTTTTTGACGACTTCTCGTGGTTCGACAACTCAAATTGAGCTGCAAGATTGGCTACTCTACGCTTCAAGAACTCCTTTTTCGAATATCTGATCTAGATTCTCCTCTCGAGTCTTCCAACAACTAATAAGACTTGAGGTCCGAATCAAATTACAAGATCATTGGTGCTGCCATCGTCATTGTAATGCCTTACAACATTCCCTGGTTCGGAATGAATTTTGGTAGATCGAAACATTGATTATTAAGGTAGTGAAAAGAAACAAAAAGATTCAGATATGGATCTGTCTAAAGTGGGTTAGACATGGGGTTTGTCTATTTTTATGTCGAAGAGGTGATCTATGTCTCCTCCCAACGTCTCTCAAACTTGTTTAGGCTTGAGATTTGGGTCAAGCTCAAGACCAAGTTTTCGAGTTTTTTATTTTCTTCATTTTTTTGTATTTTTAGTTGTTTACAGTTTATCCTCATGCAGGCCAGGAATACTTTGATGCTTTTGGTTTTTTGGCTTTTTGGTTTTTTTTTTTTTTTGTAATGTTGACTTGTCCCAGTCTTAGGTTAAAAATGAACATGATGGCTAAAAAGGGATGACTAGGGTTGGTTAGTTATTTTTAGGATAATAAAGATGGTCTTTCATCATCTCAAAGCCAGATCTCAGGCATGGTATTTCTTGATAGTGTCAGCATTGATCAGTTGAGGAAAGACTTATCCATCTATTTCTGTAAGAATCAGAACTGCTCTTGTCATTGCCTTCTGCACAATGAATGGTCCCTCCTAGTTTGGTCTAAATTTTCCTCTAGTGTCTTCTTTGATAGTAGAATCTTTTTCAAGACAAGTTCTCTTGGTGAGAAATTTCGAGGTTTGACCTTTGCGTTGTAAGTACGTGCAATTCGTTGTTGGTAAATTTGCCTATGATAGATAGTTGCTAGCTGTTTCTCCTCTATCATATTTAATTGATCGAATCGATCTTGAACCCATTATGTTTCATCCAACTCTACTTCCTTTAAGATATGGAGGGAGGAAATCTCAACCTCGTCGGGTAAGACTACTTCCATTCCATATGCCAATGAATATGGAGTTGCCCCAATTGATGTTCGAAATGAACTCCAATATGCTTGGAGGGTGAAAGGCAACATGTTGTACCAGTCCTTGTAGGTGACTGCCATCTTCTCGATGATTCTTTTGATATTCTTGTTAACAGCCTCAATTGCTTCGTTCATTTTTGGTCTATAAGGTACAAAGTTATGATGAGTAATCTAGAAGTCTTTGCACATTTTTTTCATGTCTTTGTTCTTGAGATTTTTGAAGTTGTTAGTTATCATCCTATTCGAGAGACTATACCAACAAATGATATTATTTTTAATGAATTTTAAAACACTGTTTTTTGTGACATTAGCATAAGAGGCTGCTTTTACCCACTTTGTAAGTAATCAATAGCGATCAGGATGAAACAATGTCTATTTAAAGCTTTTGGTAAAATCTGTCCAATGATGTCCATGCCTCAAACTCCGAAGGGCCAAGGGGTAGTCATGTTGTGTAGTTTCGAAGGTGGAGCGTTGATCTTATTGGCGTAGATTTGGCAGATATGACATTTACGGATATGCTAATAGCAATCACTTTCCATTGTCGTTCAGTAATATCCCACTCTCATAATCTTCTTGGCAAGCATGTGACCATTCATGTGAGGTCCGTATACTTCACCATGTATAGTCTCGACCAGTCTTTTAGCCTTTGCTTCTTCAACGCAACAAAAAAAATCTCATTACTTAAGAATAATTGACTTGCCAATCTTTAGATGGTTCTTTGTTCGTTTGTTGTTACATCTAATCAGAGGGTTCGATTTTCTAAGTATGCCCTGATGTCTGAGTACCATAGTTTCTCGATTTCTACTATATCATCACAAATCATGAAAATTCAATTCGAGCATAGTGATCATGACATTTTGACAAAATCTCTTAATCTTACTACCATGCAATAAAATAAAAGGAAAAATAAAAATAAATAAGAGAGACACATAAAAATATGCAATATGCACAAAAAGAATAAAATAGAAAAATAAAACCTACGTAAAACAAACATCCTTTTTGACCTATTGATCTAAAAAAAACATAGAAAAAGGATATGAACTAAAAGCATTTCCTAATCCTATCAATGAGCAAAAAAATAAATAAATAATAAAATATGAATAGTAAAAAACATTCTATTAATCCTATTGATATGAAAATAAAAATACAAATAGGAAAAAATAAATAAATAAACTTACCTATAAAGAGATGAATGGATCTGATTCCTTCAGGTATGATCCGAAGACCCGTGAGTACTCATTGCTATGGGGATGCAAGAGATGAGGGCAGAGAGAGGGGTGTTCCTATATGCACAGTAACAATGTTGCAACAGTAACTTAAAAATACTGGCTGAGCAAAGTATGGCTGTGTTGGGATGTGGTTCAAGATGAAGGATGTGAAGAAGGGGCTGTGTTGCGACAATGAATTGAAGGGGATTGGATGGTGTAAAGGGGCGTGATAGAGAGAGGACTGAGGAGGGCTTTTGCAGTGAGTTAACAAAAAGATGTGAGATGTTATAGGGGCTGTGCTGAACGTGAGAGGGAGGAGTCTGGCTTGAAAGTTGTTGCAGATTTATGGAGATGATGGAGAGGAGGACAAAGAGGCTGTATCAGACGTTAATGGCTGCTAGGATAGAATAGAAAATGGGAGACAAGAGGACTGCTACTAGAAGGTTTAAAGAGAGGAAAGGGGCAGCTGTAGGGACGTTAAAAGGAGACTGAAATCATTAGTTAAACATATTAATAGGAGGCTAAACCGTGAGTTTTTATGCTGATCTCAATTGTGGAGAAAAAATGGAGGTATGTGGGTGGTTTTAATAGTAGAAAAACTAAGAGGAGAGAAGGTATTTGGGGCTGTTGCTGGGGCAGTAGGTATGCACAGGTAGGTCCTCTTCCTTCTATTCTTCTTCTTTTTCTCTTATTCGCCTGTTTGATCTTTGATCATTCTTCACTTATTCTGCTATGTGGGTCATCCAAGAAATCAGGGAGGGAGATAAAGTGGACGTGCAGCACAGAGAAAGGCTGTGAGAAGAAAACGTGGAGAGGAGAGTAGGCAAAACGTCTGTCAGTCCAATGGAGAATAAGAGATGTTCTGTGGAGAGAAGCTAGCCCAAGGACATTCCAGCGGAGAGACGAAGGAGACAAGAGAGATGAACCTCCGAGATAGCAGAGAAAGCGTTGAAGGAGAGAAGAACCGATCTCTCCCCAAGAGAGAAGACCTTCTCTTTAATAGAAGCCAACTTGCTATTTTGAATTTTCCTTCTTTGAATAGTTTATTTCTTTTTTCTTCTCTTCGAACATTACTTTTCTATTTTAACTTCCTTTTATGAGAATGAAAAAGGGGGGATCCTACGCTACTCATGGTACGATAATTCTCCGCCACTGGGTTGTGATTGGTTGATTTAATTTTCCTTCCATTGGTTAAGTTTAGAGTTTTAACTTGGGTTATTTTTAAATTGGTTGATAGAATTTGAATTTAATTTTAATGATTGATTATTTGAAAATTTTATTTTGGTTGATTGAAATTTTTTATTATTATTATTTTTAATTTGAAATTTTTTGATTGGATTTAATTTGTTGATTGCGTTTTGATTTTAATTTGATCAGTTGGATGATTTTTAATTTTTTTTTGATTAATTTGATTGCTTGATTTTAATTATTCGATTTTTTGGGATTTGAATTAGATTTTAATTTTTTAATTAGGAATTAAATTTTAAGTTTTAATTGTTTAATTTTAAATTTGAGTTTAAATTGTTTGGAATTGTTTTATTTGAATTGTTTAATTTTTCAATTTGAATTTTATTTTTTAGTTGAAATTGGATTTTTAATTAGGTTTGATTTTTGTTATATTTTCCTAACGATCGAGATCTTTAAGTTCAATTTGGTCATTTTTATGATTTTTCTTAAGTTTCTCTATTTTTGTCGATTTGGGTCCCATTAGACTCGAAATCATGTTCTGAGTGCAATGGAGGTACTTTCGAGATCTTTCGGAGGTCTGAAATTTATGAGGGGTATTTTCGTCATTTTATTAATTTTTACGAATTTTAGCGTGAGGTTTCTTTCAGTCCTGATGTGATTATTTCTAAATTTCAAAGTCATGTTTTCTTAGTGTAACGAGGTTTCTAGGTTATCGAACTGCGTAGCGAACCTAAACGTACATGCTTGCTAAATCGGGTGTAAGGTGTAGAGATCCTAAGAGTGCGTAAATTTCTATGTCGAGTCGTAACGAGTAGGGGAGATGAAAAGATTGAAAATAGAGGGAATCAGGGATAGTACTCACAAGCCTTCGAGTTCTTTATGATCATCATTAGGAATTCACAGTAACCGGGTGACGAATTGTCGAATTAGGCAAATGCAAAATTGGGGTGTCTACAGAAAGTCATGAGGGAGGTTTAATGGGTCATTTTGGTGTCCTAAAAACTTTAGATATATTACGTGAGCCTTTTTATTGGTCTCATATGAAGCATGACGTGCAATCTGTTTGTGACAAGTGCATTACATGTAGGCAAGCAAAGTCTAAAATTAGACCGCATGGCTTGTATACCACTTTGCCTGTACCTAATCAGCCTTAGATTGATATTTCTATGGATTTTGTTTTAGGATTGCCAAGGACTCAAAATGGTAAAGATAGTATATTTGTTGTTGTTGATAGGTTTAGTAAGATGGGCCATTTTATTGGATGTACTAAAAGTAACGACGTAACACATATTGCTGATTTGTTCTTTAAAGAAGTAATTCGATTGCATAGGATACCTAAGTCAATTGTTAGTGACAGAGATGTTACGTTCCTAAGTTGTTTTTTACGCACTTTATGGACTAAATTAGGAACTAAACTTTTATTTTCTACTGTTGCACATCCTCAAACAGATGGTGAAACTGAAGTAGTCAATAGAACACTTACTACTTTGTTGCGTGCTATCATTCAAAAAAATTTAAAACAATGGAAGAAGTGTTTACCATATATTGAGTTTGCATATAATAGGACTATTCATTCTACTACTTCATTTTCTCGATTTGAGATTATTTATGGTTTTAATCCTTTAATGCCTGTGGATATTTTACCTTTGCCTACTAATGAACATGTTAATCTTGATGGTAAGAAAAAGGCAGATTTTGTGAAAGATTTACATGCCAAAGTTCGAGCCAACATTGACAGGAAGAATGAGCAATATGCTAAGCAAGCCAATAAGGCCTTATGCACTTGCATAAGGAGCGGTTCCCTACCCAAAGGAAATCAAAATTGTAGCCTCGAGAAAATGGATCATTTCAAGTCTTGGAATAGATGAATGACAACGCCTACAAACCAAATTTGCCGAGTGATTATGGTAATATTAATGCAACTTTTAATGTTGTTGATTTATCCATGTTTGATGTAGGTGATTCGAGGACAAATCTTTTCGAAGAGGGGAAGAATAATGGAGATCTCGTTGTTGACCAAATAATTCAAGTTGATGTTCCCCAGTTTTCATTAGAACCATTGCAAGGAATTGGCAGACCGATGACTAGGGCAAGGAGAAAAATGATGGAAGAGACATTACACGGCTTGATTGTGGAAGTACAATATAAGGAGACCATCCTAGAAGATTCTAAGATCAACTTTGGAGATGTCAAAGCTTTAACAAGGATGGTTAACTATCGTTTTGTGCAAGGGAGTGATTTGTAAGAATAAATTGGATGTAAGGGTTAATTGGGAGTTTGATATTCTAATTGTCCTTAATTTTGGTCTTTTATTTCCAAAGGACTAATTAGACCCAATCTTGATCTAATTTGTCTATAAAAGGTCACCTTATGTTGTATTTTGGATACAATTTGATAATCTACATTTTATTTGTTATTTCTTTGAAATTTCTTCAAGAAGTTTGCTTTTGGTTTCATGTGTTCTAGTTTTTGGGTTCTTTATGAATTCTTGAAGGAGGGCATAAATCTTCGACTTATCAAAGGAATGATCATCCTTTGTGGCATCTCAAAGTTGGGATTTTAAGGACATAGCTTCCTTAAGGTTCTAATCCGATCAACATCATCTTTTGTTTCTACACAACTTTTGTTTCCTTCGAATTAAAAGATTCCTAGAAGAGATCATCAAGAGGAGTTTCCAAGAGGAATCATATCATAAGAGGTGTGATTACTTGTAATGATTGGAGTGATTCTGCCTTTTCCTTCCAGTCCTAAATCCTATTTGGGTCGGTAGCCCAGTTTTTTTCATTATTCGTCCAATTATCATGATCGCTTTTGACAATTTTTCTCTTGCCCTTTCTTTTCCTATTACGACTTGGTTGACAACAGTGAACTAGTAAGGGTAGTACATTACATTGTATTTAGTCATTTCCATATCTATGAATGGTACATCCGGAGTTCGGCCAGCTGAGATTAGGTTCTCTACTAGAATTGATATCATTTTTTGTCCCATCATGAACTTGACCCTCTAGTGTAGAGAAGATGGCACTGCCCCTACAATTTGAATCCATGACCTCCCTAACAGAGGATTGAACATTACAAGTATATCTATGACTTCAAAGGTAACTTCAAAAGTACAAGGGCCTATAGTGACTGGCAAATCAATTTCTCCTAGAGAGTCTCTTCTTTAGTTGTTGAATCCTTGAATTACCTTGTGGTTAGGCCTAACATGGGACCAGTCTATATTTAGCTTGTGAAAAGTCTCTAAAGAACAAACATTTAAGGCCAAGTCATTATCGATTAGCAATCTGATAGCTATCATGCTTTTACACATAATGATGATGTTTAGTGGTTCAATGTGTCTGCGTCCTTCCTGAATAAGTTCACTTTCTGTGAAAAAGATCGAGTTGGAGGCCATGATTTGTCCCACTATCTGCTCTAATTGTGTAGGGAAAATGGTTGTCGGTACGTGTAACTCACTCAAGACTTTAAAAAGTGTCTGTTGATGTTCTTCTAAGTTTTGCAAGAGACCCAAAATGCTAATCTATGCCAAGGTCTTGTTTAGTTGTTCTACTATGTTGAATTTACTCTTGTGAATGAGGTTGATGAAGTCTATTACCTCTTTGTCTATCGTTTTAGGTTCCTATTTCTTTTCTGCCTTTTCTTACCCTGACCTGTCTTCCCCAAACATTTTACCTTTCCCTTTCTCCTTTCTCTTTTCCTCATTCTCTTCTATCATTTCTTCCTTCTTTTCTTCGATCCTTACCACTTTTCCCAATGTCCTGTGCCATGCCCCAATCTTGGTCATGTGATTAATATATGCTACCATAGCTTTCTTCATTGGTTTTACTCTTATTGAAGTGATGATGGTCATTTCATAGCTCCACAGGACTATTTGATTGGAACTATATGAGAAAGGTTTGGAAGAGTATATGGTTATGGGATGACTAGTGGCGGTCGAAAGGATGAAGCATATGATATGTGAAGAGAATTCTGAGGGTTGGGAGATACGTATGGAATGATGACTGGAGGTTAGATAGTAGAACATGTGGGTTGGTCTTCGAAATAGATGGTGGAGTTTATAATATGTTACAGAAGAACATTAATAGTTGGCATTGCTGGCTTTTTAATTAAGTGGACTTTGACTCTTTATCCTATTGGAACTGTCAACGTTCAAGGGTTGAAGTCAAATTCCTCTCTTACAACCATGTTTACTAGGGTCCGTTTCCTCTTCTATTATGGGTAGGTAAAGGGTTCTGATGTTTTATTGTGGAGCTTGGTTTGCTAAACCATCCAATATGATGGCCTTTTCTATCAATCAGATTATCTACCTAGTGTTTGAGCTGCCAACAATGATCAGTAGAGTGCCCTGGTACACCCCATGTGAAACTCGTAGAAGAGGTTGGGATGAGTGCAGGGTACACCCCATGTGAAACTTGTAGAAGAGGTTGGGATTGTACCCGATCCCTTAACAACTTCTGGGTTCGGTGGTCTCTTAATGAAGTACTCGCCCTGGAGTAATGTGGAAAGTAGTTTTGATAGCATCATCAGAAGCCTGGTGAATAGGGATTGATCATGCTAGGTCTTGCTTATTGCTTCTGATCGAACTGTGGAGTTTGCTATACTAGCAAAAGTTGTGGAGGAATCATTCGAAAGGGATTTTGTGGCGCTGAAGCCTAGGTAACTCGAGGTACTGGCATCCAAAGGACTTGAAATGCCTATTGCCTCTGATCTGGTGCCTGAATAAATAACAGTTGGCTGGGTTGCACATTATTGATTTGAGTCTCCTTTCTTTTCTTGACCAAAGGAATTATTTTCTTTTGTGTCGATGTTCTTACTGCTGCACTTAGGGTCATGAAATCAAATATTAGACTGATTTAGATCCCGTCCTCGACCCGATCTGCTACTTGAACCAAATTGGAGAAAGTGCCCGTGGTATGCCCCATCAAGTGGATATAGAATAAATGTCCCCATGTAGAGATGAATATGGTATTCATCTCTTGCTCGATCATAGTAGGCCATACTTGAGAAGTTGATTCTCGTCATCTTTGGGCATATTCCTTCACTATTTCTCTCTATTTTCTCATCATCTTTACCATGTCGTTACGATCCAAACCAACATCTATGTTAAACCTATAATTGTACTAAAACATTTCAATCAAGTCCTGCCAATTTTTTATTAGTGAATGATCTAATCCCAAAAATCATTTAAGAGCCAGTCATATCAAACTTCTCCTCCTAGATCTGAATATTGTATGGCTTTTCTAAGTGTTTTAAAGGTTTTTGGGTGTTTTTGGAAGATTTATGGGTGCTTTTTGTGTATCCGCTTCTGATATCCAAGATGAGGTATTCTCCTCCTAGATCTGAATATTGTATGACTTTTCTGAGTGTTTTAAAGGTTTTTGGATATTTTTGGAAGATTTCTGATGTTTTTTTAGTAAAAAAATAGGGTTTGGGTGTTAGGTAGGGACTTGGGACTTCAGATTTAGGGTTTTGAAAAGGCTGAAGAGAGTTTCTGGACTCTCTTTCCTAGGATTTTTCCTGACCTATGAGATTAGGTTGTGGAGACTCTTTTTTATAGAGTTTTTTTGGGAGTTTTTCAGTTTGCTTGGTCTTTTTATGTTGTCAGGGTTTAATTAGGGTTTTGAATTAGGATTTTGTATCTTGCGTACAATGAAAGAATATAGTTTTTAATTTTTGGAGATCCTCCCTCATTATATTTTTAATTCTTTGGAACCCCCGAATGGAGGGATCATTCAATAAATATTATGTGGGGCCCATTAAAAATTTGACCCATGGGCTTGATATATTAGTTTTATTTTTCAAATTTTTAATTCAATTTAGTAGGATTTCACTTTATGTTAATTAATATTTTAATTATTAATTTACAAATTTTAAATTTTTAAGATAGAAAAATCACCATTTTTCCCTTAAAGAGGGCTTTTGAGTTAAGAGGTTGATTTTCAACGTTTTTGGGATGGTTTGAAATTAGCTTTTCGTGAAGAATTCAATTAATGTATCAGTTTGTGTCACTTATGGGTTTTTAGCATGAAATGATCGTGGACCTTTGAAGGGCATTTTCATAATTTTTTCGAATTTGGTAAAAATTTACGAAATAGTTTATTTAGTTTTAGTTTGTTGTTTTACGTGTTCGAAATGATTGTCTTAAACATACTGTAGGCTCTAAGAATGTTTTGATGTTAGGGGTATTTTGATAATTTGATTAATTTCTAGTGATTTTTCTCATAAAACTTCATTTTGTCTGAAAATGATGATTTCTATGTTTTTGGGTCATATTTTCCTAATGTAGTGTGATTTCTAAAGTTTTTCTTGAGATACCTCATCTGAACTTCTGAAACATATCTAGTAACAAATAAAAAAACATTGGAATATTCATTCATTATTTGGAACCGTCATAATCAGGTTGACAAGTTAATTAATCTGGTAAGTACAAAAATGGGGTGTCTATAGATGCCCCTCTTTAGTAGAAGGTTGAAGCAAACTAGATACAAATCTACTTTAGTAGATAATGCAATATCCGAATGCCAAAGCTATTGATAGTTCAATTTGTAGCCTGATTTAGCATTTCGTTGGGACGTTCGGATCTTTAATAGTGAAACTCTCCCTGAACTAAAAAGCTGTCAGGTCCTCGAGCCTGAACTTTCACTGACAATGTCAAATCCTTGGATTTTGGAAAATTTTTCTTAATTGACGCAAATGTAATGAATGTGCACGTATGTGCAATAGTGTAATGATGATTTTGAAAAAGTACACCTCCATTTTGCGTATTCATAAGAAAACTAAGATGACTGAGCGAAATATAAAATCTAGGCAAAACTTGAAAAAAAAATTGAATTTAAACAAAACAAAACTCAAGAAAATTTTGAATGAGTTCTGAGACAAATATGTGTAAAAGTTAAAGTCCTACTCTACTTACCCTAGGTGAAAGAGTAATGAACTTATTTTTTGGGTGTCCTATTTTACCTACTCGAGGTGAAAAAGATATGAACTAATTTTTTGAGGAATCCTACTCTACCTACTCGGGGTGAAAGAGTAATGAACTAATTTTTTGAGGTATCCAACTCTACCTACTCAGGGTGAAAGAGTAATGAAGTAATTTTTTGAGAATCCTACTGTACCTACTCGAAGTGAAAGAGTAATGAACTAATTTTTTGAGAATCCTACTGTACCTACTCGAAGTGAAAGAGTAATGAATTAATTTTCTGGGGAGTCCTACTCTACCTACTTAGGGTGAAAAAGTAATGACTAATATTTTGAGGAAACAAACGGGGGTTTAACACCGCATTTCATTTTTTTCTTTAAAAAAAAATAAATGTTGGATTTTATTAAGGTCCGATCAACATTTTAACTTTCTTTGAATCTCAGGAGTTTTCAAAATTACTATCAAGAGGTTAACTTTTAATTCAAAGTTAATCTTATCCTTTTGGGTTAAAATTGATCAAGCTTCAAAATAAAATGCCTTTATTTTGACAGGGAACAGTGCACTAGGTATAATTGAACATAGTTTGAAAACAAATGCCCTTAGTGTAAGGGGGAAATTGTACTCTTTAGAGAAAAGAAGTACTCTTGTTATGAAATTTGAAATCTTTGATTACTGCAAAAGTAATAAAGGTTTAACTTTTAATTTTGACCTTTTATATTGAAGATTTTTAGTCAGGCTCAAAGAAATTGAAACAAAATATTTCTTTCTAAAATCCGAAGTAGAATCTATTCTTTCTCCCTATCAGTTTACTTAAGGACATGGCTTTTTAAATCAATCATAGATGAGATACTTGTATCCACTGAGTCTATATTTGGTTCAAACTGGGTGTTAAAACTTGATTATTCATAGTTCTGATGTTTCAGTTCGGACCACCTTTTAACTTTTTAATGCAACTGAGATTTTCTTTTACTTTTTGGTTGCTCTAACTTTTGCCTAGATTGCCTTTTCAGATTTTCAATCTAGTGAGCATGCTCTAGCTTTTGCCTAAATTACCTTTTAAGATTTTCAATCTAGCAAGCTTACAATTTTTTTTTTCTTTGCTCTGAATGTTGTCAAGGTCATTCTTTTGGATTTTCAACTTTGCGAGCTTGTGTTAATTTTTGTCTAAGTGACCTTTTCGGGTTTTTAATCTAGCAGGCTTTTCTTCTTTACTCTAATTATTGCCAAGGTTGTCCTTTCAGATTTTTAGTTTTGCGAACTTGCCTTAATTCTTGTCTAAATTGCCCTTTTGGGTTTTCAACCTAACAAGCCTCATTTTTTTCTTTTTCTTGCCCTTTTGAACTTATGGAGTTATTATCTGATCATGCTTTGCTACCTTCCTTGACTTTTTCGTATGATACTTAGGAGGACTTTCATAGGTAAGCTTAGGATTGGACATGAAAATAAATGAATTTTGAAGTTCGAAAATCCAAATGCCCCTTGTGTAGCATTTCTTTTAAATTGATTTCTTTTTCTTTGAATTTTCTTTCCCATTTTAACAATATATATTTTCTGAATTTTCTTTCCCATTTTGATAATATTTCTTTTAAGATTTTTTTTCTTTGTGGGGGAATATATATATTTTTTTATTTTGACGTGGTCGAGTCTAAAGTAACTTCTCAAGTTTCCTACGTACCACAGAATTTTGGGATCATACTATAAACGTAATTCAAATTATTTCCTTCCTTGGGTTAGGTAATCGAGCTGAGAAAGAAAAAAAAACTATTTTTAAATTTTTTTTTGACAAAGGCTACAAAGGGCTAAGAAGGAAAACATTGAACTTGGTAATAGGGAGATTAGTTCGACAAAAAATGACCTCCTTAAATGTAATACTGCTTGATCTGGTCAAGGTTTGTTGATTCTCCTAATTTAATTCCATCATGATCTTGAAGTCTGATTGTTTTTCCAAGTAGTATTTTCTTAATGATTGAATCTCAACAATTGGGCTCAGACTTCCTCTTATGGTCAAAGAAAAGTACTCAATTTTTTTTGAAGTCTGATGGTTAAATATTTGACTTGTAAGTTGCGAGATTTGACCTTGTCAAACATGCGAGTAATTCTTCTTTGATAAGTTTACACATGGTATAAAGCTCTAAGTTATTTTTATTCAATCAGGTTTAGTTCTTCATACTAATGATAGACCCAGCCTGTTTCTAACAATTGACTTTCCATCAAGACCTTGAGATACAAGATTTTCATTTCAACTGGTAAGATTACTTCCATATCATACACTAAAGAATAGGGAGTGACTCCAGTGGAAGATTGTGTTAAAGTACAATATGCCCCCAGTGTGAATGGTAACTTTTCTGATCAATCTTGATGTGATTGACACATTTTTACGATAGTGATTTCAAGAACTTTGTTGGCTAATTCAACTACTCCATTAATCTATGGATAGTAGGGAGATGATTTCTGATGCAAGATTTTGAACTTTGAACATAGAATAATAACCTAAGCTTTGAAGACGACACATTATTAAAGATCAACTCAAAATATACCCCCCATTTCAACTGATAATATGTGCTTGAATGAACTTTGCAACTTGAGATGTAGTCAGGATAGCGCTGATATATTTCGTAACATCTCTATTAATATTTTCATTTTATCGGACGAGTATCTATTCTGTGTCGGAGATCACCAAAACTTGCACCTAACATATCTTCATAAGATCACGTCAATAAGTCTTTTGAAGTTTCTGAGTAAATTCATTATCTCCTCGTGTTCTTTTAAGGATAAGATGATTTCTATTTGAATTTTTTGAAAATTATTTTTTTATTCTAAGAACAATGACCTTTGCTTCCTTGATTAGAGGATGAACACGACATTTATCTTCTTGTTCAAGAAAGAAATCTATCATTGAAGTCAAATTATTAGTTCATTCGTTAATGCGCGATGGGGCGACAAACACCTCTATAGACTTGACAAACTAATTCGACTCAACAGAAAAAAGAGTAGACTCGATCTATAGAAAATATGACCATACTGAATTGATAAAAAAACTTGACTCAAGTTAATCCAAATAACTCATGAAGGATAATTATCCACATACAACGGGCTTGACTATAAATTGAAGACACGAGATATTACTTACAACCGATAGGATTGAGGCATTGTGATCTTCAGGGAACAATTGGAAAAGGTTGAGATATTCTGAGGACTTTTCTGATAGTAGACTTGATGTTGGCATTTATTCTAACTGATCGAACTGGTGATCCTAACAAGATGGTGAGCGATTGAGCTTTGATACAATGAAAACCCTAAGATTCTATCGAATGGGAATTTAATCAATTTCAGTGTGATGAGTGTCTCAAAACACTGAATTATACGTACATTTCCCAGATATTTTTTTAAATTTTTGTCCCTATTTCTCTGTATTAATGTAATAATCATGATAAGCCTCGAAACATCATGTTACATGTTATTAGAAGATAATTAAGCTTAATTATACATAAATAATTTTATTTACTAGATAAATCTGATTACGTGTGTTTCTTGTGTAGAAAATCAGCATTTTGGAGTCAAAATCTCATGGCAAAAGTAAGTATTTAGGTCCACTTTGAAATGTCCTAATCCTTTTGAATGCCCAAATCATTAACTCATGTTCTTCTCTTTTGTCTTTTTGTGTAAAGAAAAGTAGAAGCTACTTTTGGACTCTTCTACATATATTTTTATCTATAAATAGAGCCTCAATCTCTAAAGAAAATCTCTCTTAGTTCTCTCATCTAAAACTCCTTTAATCTAATGTTATTAGCCTTTTCTATTATATTTTTATATTTTTATTTTTTAGTTTATTTTCTTTTTAGCTAAATAGTCTTGTAAAATATAGAAGAAGAAGAATTTTTTTGTTTCTTCATGAAATGAAGAAAAGTTCTTCCATCTCTTATCTTCTCTCTCTTCCTATGACATTAGGCAAAGCTCTCCTCCATTGGAGAGTGGAAAAGTAAGAGCAAGTTCTTGTGTTGTTTCTAATTTTATGCCTTTCTTTTATCTAAAATGCTTATGAGTTCTCTTTAAGATTTTTTGCACATTTTATTCTTAATATAGATACTTTATACTTAGATTAGGTCAAGATAAAATATGTTAAAAGTAGATAGTTGGTAATAGGAAGTCCAAAGAATTCTATTTTGTTTATTATGTTCCTTTATTTGATTTCATTTGCTAAACTTTTCAATCTAAGGAGGTAACACCAAGCCTTAACGATTGAGTTATAAAAAGGTTAGAGACTAGGAATTGCTCATCAACATGTTATAGGTAGATTCACCTCCAATGGTGCTTTAATTTCATAAGTTTACTTGTTTTTAACTTCATTTAATTTGGTTTATTTTCTAACAACTTTAAATTTTCTTGATAACTTAAAAAAATAGTTTTAATTCCTTTCGATTAATTCAAATTTTATCCTCTTTGCTTAACTCTATTCCCCATTTCTTTTGGGTTCGATCTCCTACTTGTCCTACAAGTAAAGTAAAAATAAGATTAATATTAACTTCGGTGGGAAGAACAACAATAGTCTTACCACAGTATTGCTCCCTTGATAACATTTTAATAAATCCTAAGATTTTATTGAATTCTCTGCACCAATCCATTAGACAATTCATTCATGTAATGATTATTTAAAAGGAAAATAATTCTATTGAACTATTGAACTATTGAAAACTATTGACAAATAATGTTTTCATTGAATAACAACTTTAAATAAATCTGATTTAAACTATTTTTTGCGGCTTACTTTTTTTAGAAAAACATATTTTAGTAATTTTTCAAGATCCATGAAAAAATAAATTCTTTTTTAAAAATCATTTTCTTCATTTTCTTTTTGTTTGAAAAAATATTTTTATTCTTTTGAAATGGGTTGGGACCTGAATTAGAAAAATGTTTGAAAATCATTTTGATTTAAATGGTTCGACCCATCATGATTATTAGATTGAAATGAACTAAGTCATTATGAATTATTGTAACATTTAAAATGAATTATTTATTGGGTTGGTGCACCCACTGATATAATAGCCTTGTGATTGACCTTGTTTTTAGTCATCAATAAACCATATAGAAGATTGTAGTAAAGTGATTTGTAGGGTATCGTTGTTGGTCGGGGATTGCGGGTACTCTTATGTTAAAGAGTCATAACAAATTTTAGTTAGTTTAATTAACAAGTTGGAAACGAACATATTACACAAATTTAAGGGGGTTTCAATTTTGACGATTCGAATTAAAAAAAATAAAAATAAATAAAAATAAAAATAAAAAGAAAGAAATAATAAAAATTAAAATTAAAATTAAAGAAATAAATATTTACAATTGATCATCTTCTCTCACAATTCAGAAAATCAAATTCATTAAATGACTAATCAAAGTGCTTCAACATAGACAACGAATTTCATACCTTAATTACATATCCGAATTGAATCAAAGTGCAAGCCTAAAGAGATCATGCATTTTATAAATTCCTTCTTTAATAAACCCTAAGGTTTTGGAAAAGTCCATCACCTAGTTATTTTGATTAAGCAATCAAGTTAATACTCAGCGTATCCTTACAACTTCTTAAACAAATCATTAAGATTAAAAGGAATTATGATTCAATAACCTACTCCTCAAACCTATGAAAAAGTCCATGGCTAAAAAACATGCAATTTTCAGATCACAACTATTGTTCATAGTTTTTACCACTTTTAAATCATACCCCAAATCAATTAGGTGATTAGAGATACAATTATGGTTTCAATGACAATTAATATCAAAATTTTCAATATAACTGAACTGAAAATTCAGCATACATAATTAAGATCACCAATTCATGTGTCTATATCTCACCAATCTGAAAACATCAATTAATGAACCTGAAAATCACTAACTCATTGAATTAAAAATTTCCAACTAAAGAATCCAACAAGATGTTCTTTAATCCAATAGCAACCAGGGTTGAAGTAATAAAAATAAATAAAAGTCATAAGGGTTACACTTTTAACACAACCAAAGAAGTTTGAGATGTGTTGGTGGTGATGTTCCTTACGGCGATGATGTTGATGATTGAAAATGAATACAAGCAGCAACGTTGTAAACTTCTTGGCAATAACGTTGCTAAAAATTTTTAGCAGTTTCTTCTTTTTGGCAACTAGTCCACAAAAATTCAGCAACTCTTCTTCTTATGGTCGTTAGTTCCCAAGTTTCAGCCCTTCTTTCCTCAAGAAAAGATTAAGATCAAATAATAGAGAGAGAGAGAGAGAGAGAAAAAAAAAATAGAGAGAGAGATCCTCTCCAAGTCTCTTCCTTTTTTTTTCTTTTACACGTTATTTTTTCCTTTTTAGAAGCCAAAATCTCCTAAAAATATTCTAAATCTTATCCTCCAATAATAATATCAAAATCTGACTAATTAAGGAAAAATTTTTAAAAATAAAATAAAGTCCTAATATAATTAGGAAATTGGTGTTTTTAGTTGGAATTTTCGTGCACTAGATTTTGAGACTTTCGAAAATAAACCTCGTCAAATCCGTGTCAAATTTGTATCAAATTCACGTCAACTGTGTACATACAGTAACTTTAAATCCGATTTTGACCTTGATACAGTCATTACCTCTCAAAACTCAAAACACTAAAGTTGTAGATCTTTTTCTTAGCGTTCCATAGCATTTTTAATTATCTCAATCGGAGTTCGGATGAGAGAGTTATGCCCAGATTACGAAGTAATATCGAAACTATCCAAAATCGCCTAATTAATTTCGTTTTGCACTTAAGACCTCCATTTGTATCCTAAATCAAAATAAAAGAATAATGAGTACATTTAGGCACTAAATATGTATAAAGGACTAAATATTAAAGGAAAAAAATATGACATTTTGCATTCTTATCACCTTGAATTAGATTAAATAAAAGTTTGATCATCTTTAGGATAAAACTGTAATTGTATGATCTTAACATTTTGAAAAAACTATTTCCAAAAAGACAACTTGGGAACACTCATGATTAGATTAAATAAGTTCTACTCGTTACCTAGAGGGATATTTCTAAACTCTAGGTTTACTACATGTAATGTAATTTATCTGGCCACCATTGTCCAAATGTACCTATATACCTCTCGAGAGTACTCAATCAAACAGTACGTAGTGACTTGGTTTGATATACCATAGGTATTTAAAGTGATAATCTAAAACTTTAACCCAAATCTCTAAACTTAAAAGCAGTCAATTTAATCCCCAATTGAGAGATGGCGTATGATGCTGAGCAAAGGCACTCTTAAGTCACTTCTCGTCTACAATAGATGTCGTCTATCCCCCTAGTACATGAGGTACAGTGGGCAAGATCTAGCTTAGGCATTAATCTTGACCAAGAACTATAATTGGTGCAACTTAGATTAACGTTAATATACCGTATAAGTACGAGTCTAGGATTGTAGTTTTCATAAATAATTTAATAACCCACAAAGAGATCGACTACGTACTAGTACTACGTTGACAATCGAGACATGTGACTTTGTCATATACAATAGGAAAAAGACTCAGGTTGTTCCAACTTAAGTGCATCGATATACCTTTCAGAGCCACCTGATCAAACGGTACGGATGTCCCAGTTTTATGTACCATGAAGGTACATGACTGGAATTGTGGGTTTCATGAATGACATCGCGCCTCACAAGAAGATCGGACCACACACTAGTGCCACATTGGCTAAAGAGACATGCAAGCTTGCAATGTAACAATATAAACATGCTAGTGGTGTGTGCAAAGTAGGGTAGGGTGTGCTTGGGGAATTTTTCAAATAAATAAGCCCATAAATCAGATCAAACCATGCAACCAAAGATAAATATTGATCACGAAATATAAAAAATATCCATATCATTTAGATCGAGATCAAAGCATGCACATCTCATGTATATATCCATTAATATCATGGCATTTCAGATAGTCACTCAATGAATATAACACAGAATAATCAATCATATCCAACATTGAAACAAGCATAAAAAATTCTTTTGTTTTTCAAAAATAAAAGGATTATTATTTTGTAATAATCTATGATCTAATCAAGGATCGTTTTTAGGTGATCCAAAATAAATCGAGATTCCAATAAATATTGAATTAAGGATAAAATGATAATTGTTGAGATAGGGAGTGATATGTTTTTTTCTTTTCTTTAAAAAACTATAAGAAAAAATAAAAAATACAACCCATAAAAGAAATTTTCTATTGTGTAGACACCCCATTTTTGCATTCACCTGATTAATCAACTCGTCAACCCGATCGCAACGATTCCCAATGATGGGCAATGTTCTACGTTGTTGCTAGACATGCTTCAGAAATTCGGATGAGATATCTCAAACTAACAAAACTGTAAAATCCATGCTACGTTAGGAAAATATAACCCTAAAAACATAGAAATCAACATTTTACAGATAAAAAAAAGCTTTACAAATGATCAAAATACCCCTAACATCAAAACATCCCTAAAGCCCACAGTAAGCTTAGGAAAACCCTTTCGAACACATAAAATAACAAAGTGAAATCAAATAAACTATTTCGTCAATTTTCATCAGATTCAACAAAATTATGAAAATACCCCTCATAGAGTTCGCGATTATTTCATGCCAAAAAAATTCATAGATGACACAAATCAATAATCTCCTTGAATTCCTTATGAAAAATCGATTCCAAAATATCCTGGAACATCGAAAAATCAACTTGAAACTCAAAAGTTCTCTTCGGGGGCAAAACAATAATATTTTAATTTTTAAAATTTTTAATTTTGAAATTAATAAATAAAATATTAATCAATGTAAAGTAAATCTTAATAAAATTAATTTAAAAATCTAAACCAAGTCAATCTCATAAGACTTAAGTCAAAATCCTAATTAAAGAAACCAAATCAATCTCATAAGACTTATGTCAAAACCCTAATTAAAGAAACTAAATCAATCTCATAAGACTTAAGTCCAAAGCCTAATTAAAACCTTAATCTAAAAAGACCAAGTCAATCTCATAAGACTTAAGTCAAAACCCTAAATGAAACCCTAGTCTAAAAATACCTAATCAATCTCATAAGACTAAAGTCAAAATCCTAATTTATCTTATCTAAAAGGAGACTTAGTCAAATTCTAATTCTTCTAAAAAACTTTATAAATAGAAGCCTCCACAACCTAATTTCGTAGGTCAAAGAAAATCCTAGAAAAAAGTTGGTTGAAAAACCTCCCTAGCTTCCCAAAACCCTGATTTTGAGCCCTAACCCCTTAAAACCTTTGTTTTTGTTCATAAACCCCTATAAACTCTTCACAAAACACCCACAAATTCATCAAAAAATTTAGGAAACATTCAGATTAAAGAAGGAGGTACTTCATCTTTAAGATCTGAAGCGTATCTAATGACAGAAACAAAGCGATGAGTATCTTACGAAGAACCATTCTAGCAGTTCTGAGGGAACAAATCGTTGCGATCCTATAGGTATATTTTCTTTTTATCTTTTTTTATTTTATTTATTTATTTTAATTTTTTTTAGCAATGTAATCTTCTTGGAAAATAGTAGAGACCGGTGCTTGCAGGGCGGGGTTGGTGCCTAACACCTTCCAACCCCGTAACGTGATCTCTGGATTAACTTTTTTTGTAGATTAGTTGTTTTTATCCATCTTGAGTCAATGCTCGGTTCCTAAAGCATAATAACTAAGTGGCGACTCCCAAACCTCGAAAATCAAAAGCGGATCTGCACACCCCCCAGATCGAGGGCGCTTTCATATTGTCATACCCTGATTTTGTAATCAAGTAAATAATTAACAAATATCTAGATGTGGTGTGCTAATAGAGGAAAAAAATAATTTTTTAACACCATTGCAACCAAGAGGGGGCTACCAATAAGTCCATTTTCCTTTTTTTTTTTAAACTCAAAGGCCACAATTCCGATTTCATTTGAATGACCTTAATCAAATCACCAGTCATCCCATGATCAGATGGTGAGCAATGACTTTGCATCAAAACCAACATTTTAACCAAGCCATTATTCCTTTTATTGTTCGAGAAGGCTTCAAAGGTTTATGGCATGTTCTTATGAGGCTAATGAGATCGATCTCGAAACATAATTTTTCATCGAATTCAAAACAGAGTAAAATTAACTCTAATTTTAATCCAAAACCAATGTGATTTTTTAATAGAGAATTATTAAAAATACCGGAGAATTATCAGGAAATTCTAAAACAAAGAATCAATATCCATGTTATACACAATTCACTTACTCACATATGCATGGCAATGATGAAAAAATGTATTACCCTCTTGATGGGGTGAAGCACTAAATTTCTAATCATGCATACATGCATCAAGGTTGTGACCTTAAGAGAATTTCATCATGGATCACTTTAAAAGCTCAAACCAATATTTATATCCATAACAAATAACGTGGCTACATAGGTAATCATTTTCTATAGAATGCCCTTAATGTCACGTTGAAATAAAAACTCTTATTTTAAGGAAACATTTCACTCAATGCACAAACCACCTCTAACATGCATTCTCATTTATTTTTATTTATTTTCTTAAGATTTACAAAAACAATGGCCAAGTAAAGTCACTACCTTTGGTGGAGAGGATAGGGATAGATCATGTCTTTTCCAATAAATGAGAGTCACTATAATGTAAAACTAATTTCAAAATCACTTCGAGTGTTTATTCACACTTATTTCCAAAAAAGAATGGTGGCAACTCCGAATAACGCAGCATTGAGGTTCAAAAATAAACATTATCATGTCTACATATAGAAGATCTCAGAAAAATCTACTTGATCCATTTGATCCTAAGATCACAATATCTCATCCACTTCATAGGATTAGAAGAAAAGTCGATTCCTCACGTATTCCTCAGAGACCTGAGATGGCTTAACCTATTGTCTTACCTCAAGTTGTTCAAAAATATCAATGAACTCTAAATAAGTTATTTACCCCTATTACAGTCACTCCTCCTTCATGTGTTGCCTTACTAGCAACTAATGCGGTACAATTTGAAATTTGGACAACCACTATCAATATGCTCCCTAAGTTTTACGATTTCGAAAGTGAACAACCCTACAAACATCTTAACAAATTTCTAACCTTGTGTTAAATTGTTCAAAATGGTCACCTCAATGAGGAAAATGTCAAGTTGAGGTTGTTTCTTCTCTCTTTAGAAGATCATGTTGCGGCATGGTTAAACTCTTTGGCCTCTAACTTGATCAACACATAAGACGAGTTATTAAGAAAATTCATAGCCAAGTTCTTTTCAGTGGAAAAAATAAAACAATTCAAGGACGCCATTAGGAACTTCAAGGGAAGACCCCATAAAGAATTCTCTCAAACTTGAAAAAAAATTTAACGACCTTCTTGTGAAATGCTTACATCATGGGATTGATAAAGCCCAACTGGTTAACTTCTTTTATCGAGGTCTCACTACAGCCTAGTGTATCCTCCTAGTGTCTATGCATAAAAGAAAATTCATGAATCAAACTCCGATTTAAGCTTACGAGTTCCTCATGAAACTCACAAAAAATGCACGAAATTAGATAACCAATTTAGGAGATTTTGATAGAGGTGATTTGGGAGCAAATAAACTAGACATGTATGAGATCAAAAGGGACCCTAATCTCAAAAAATATAATAACTAGCCTAGTTAGCAACATGCAAAATTTGAATAAAAAGTTTGATACTTTCAGTATCGAAACCAACTAACAAGAGGCTACCCCAATTTTGAAAGTCACCACAAAGATCCCTGTCGCATGTCTCCTATGCAAAAGTTTCAACCACCCCATCGAAAGTTGTCCTAGTCTACCCATAGTAAGGCAGAACAAGCCAATGCGATTGGGTCATATAGCACTTTTAGGAAACCCACTCCAAATTCTTTCAGTCAGACGTATCACTTTGATAATAGGTTCCACCCCAATTTTTCATACTTTTAGAATGATCCTATTCAACAGGATGCTGCTCCAGGTTACCAAAAGAGCTACAACATGCAGATTGTTATCGATGCTATGACCAACCATCTTGTTCTTCATCTCATACTTCTGATCAAAGGAGATTGTTATCGATCCTATGACCAACTACTCTCTCCCAGTTGCACAAACTCGTCATTAGAATCAATGATGCCATAGTTGTTAAAGAAAAAAACAATAAATTATGCAACAACAAATACAGACCAACCAGAACCAATAAAAAATTAATCAAGTCAATGTGCAAGCAATCAAAAAACTTGAGGTTGAATTGGGTCACTAGTTATTTCTCTAAAGAGAGAAACAAAGAACAATTTATAAGCCAAACGATGCCCAATATAAGAAAAACTACTCTAAAAAGGCAGTATGAAATTGTGGATAACCAGGTGTACATACCCAACGAGGTCCTAATACAAGGGAAAACGCAAAGTGCACCTCCTACAAAAAAAGAAATCCGACAAAAAGAAATTCCTCCACCATTGGAAACTCAAATAATCATTCCCAAGGCCCCCTTTTCACAAATACTAAAATAAAATAAGAAAGGGAAATAATTGAAAAGGGATTCTTCAAGTATTCAAGAACATTTAGATCAATATCCCTTTCCTAGATGTAATCCGTCAAATCCTTTCTTATACTAATTTCTCAAGGATCTCATTATTGTGCAAAGAAAAACCTCTATGCCAAGAGAGGTTGTGATGACAGCTCACTTTTTTTGTCTGATTCAACAAACTATTGTACCTAAATTCAAGGATCCCGGCTGTCTTAAAATTTTTGTACACATAGGAGAAACTACGATCAAGAAATATTTGTTAGATCTAGGGGTCAATGTGAACCTTCTTTCCTTTTTTGTCTACAAATAATTAGGTTTGGGGGAACTCAAACCTATGAATATCACTTTAAGCTTAGTAGATAGATCAATTAAGATTTCCAAGGGAATAGTAGAGGATGTGATCATCATTGTAAAAGATTTCTATTTTTTGACTAATTTTGTGGTTCTTGACACTAAATCTGTCATCAATCCAAATAACCATGTTCCAATCATCTCTTTGGCTGATACTTCTTAGTCACATCTGATGTTGATATCAGATATTGAAATGGGATTATGACCTTAGCCTTTGGAGACATGAAGGTAAAAATGAATGTCTTCTATAACAAGTTATATTCAACTGATATGGATGATCTAGAAGAAGTCAATATGATCGACACTTTGGTCAGCAACAAATTCAAATACGCAGAGAACATTGACCCGTTAGAAGAGTACTTAAGCCAATTCAACCTTGATTTTGATGAAGAACAATCCATCAAGGAGGTAAACTCCCTATTATAATTTATTCCTGAGATGGATTTTCAAAGTAGAACTTAAAGTTGAGAGCCTCCCCACCCCTTTATACCTTCAGTTGGAGAGATTCCCAATTCTGAATTGAAACAATTGTTGACACGCTAACAAATATGAATTCTTAGGAAATGCTGAAACCTTTCTCGCAATCATCTTGTCCAACTTAGAAAAGTCATAAGAAGTGCAATTACTAGACATTCTGTGCGAACACAAAGAAGTTATTGGATGGATCATAATTTATACTAAGGGCATCTGTCCTTTTGTGATCATGCACCAAATACAACTCAAGGAAAATTTCAAACGTTTGAGGTAGTTCGAAGAGACTAAATCCAATCTTACAAAAGGTAGTCTGACAAGAAGTCCTTAAATTGCTAGATGCGAGTGTTATATACCCCATCTTAAATAGCAAATGGGTTAGTCTTGTTCATACGAGTTTGTATCGACTATAGGAAGTTGAATTTAAGGACACGTAAAAATCACTTCCCTTTCCCATTCATCGATCAGATGTTAGAACGTTTGGCCGGACATGCCTACTACTATTTTCTTGATGAATACTCGGGGTACAATCAGATCTCAATAACCCCTAAAGAACAAAAAAAATCACATTCATGTATCCCTTTGGGACCGTCATACCCTTTTTGGTTTTGCAATGCTCCTGCGACCTTTTAACAATGTATGTTAAGCATTTTTTTCGATATGGTAGAAAAGTTTCTTGAAGCCTTCATAGATGATTTTTTGAATTTTGGACTCAACTTTGACGACTGTCTAAATCACCTAAGCTATATTATACCAAGTTAATTAGGCTAAATTTCTCAACATAATTGTAAACATTAGAAAATTGATGGCGTGTGTTCATTGTACCGGTCAATGATCAACTCATTTGGATGAATAGTACATCACTTAAGCAAGAATGCACTGTAATCAAGAAGTCAAATCAATCAACCAGTCAAAAACTGAGATCTACAGGTCTCTAGAGCAGTGCAACATAGTTAACCCTCAATGTGAGGCAGTCCACCTTGGTTGGATCGTCCTAGAATTGCTCCATTTTGCTTCGCATGTGAGATTATACGCAAGAGTGATAGCGACTATATTTGAATCCTTCTAGAACACCTCAAGTCTATAAATAGATCATTTTTCCAATTACAAAAGAGTCCTTTGGCTCTTGTCCCTTCTTTTTGTCCCCCGATACCCTTGGTATTTTTTCTATAATGTTCATTTTGTAGTTAGGTTTTATTTCAACAACTTCTGTAATTTCTCAAGGAGAAAGTGTATCTTGATTACCATGAATACAAGTGTTGTTTCTTTTAACTTTTTTTGTATCCTTATCATGACCATAGGCTAGACTCCCTCCATTAGTGAGAGAAATGAGTCTAGGAGCAAAATTTAATTTTGTGTTATTTATTTATCCTTCAATGTTCTTTATAATATTTATAGGATTCACTTCAAGGTTTTATCTAACTCTAATGAATCAAAGCTTTAGTTGAACTTATACACCTTATATGCTTAACCTAGATGTTTATATTTAGATAAGGTCAATATAAACATGCTTAAACTAGATATTTGGTGGAAAGGATTTCACACATTAGTGGGTGAAGGAGTCCTAACTATAGTATTTTCTCCAAAAACCTTCATGTCATATTTTCCAACTCAAGGAGCTTACACCAAGCTCTTGTGGTTGAGTGCAAAGAATGATAAATTCAAATATAGTTTTATGTGCTAATCCTAAGTTACTCTACTCATTAACGATTTTATCTCTTTTGTTTACGTAGTATAATTTTCTCTTCCATTATTTTAATTTTCTACAATATTTTAATTTTCATTTTGTTTTGCGAAAATACAAAATAAGTTTATATTGTATCTTAGATTAACATCATTTCTTACTAACTTGATAACATCCTCCTTTCTCTTGGATTCGATTTCTCACTTACCCACAAGCTAAGGAAAGTATAAATATTAATTTCTGATGAGATGACAATGACAACATCACGACACAGTGATGTCAGTGAATAATGCCTTGAGATTTTCACAGAAGCTTTGCGACTAAATATGTTTTGTATTGAATTAGGTTTTTGATATTATTGTATTCATAGAAGGTTTTCAAACCCTAGAAATCCTAATCTAGTCGTTTTGAATAGGAGACCAGACCAGGGTTTAAGATATCTAAAAAAGTAGGAATTTTTCTTTCTCTTGTTTTCCTTTTAGTTTTTGTTTATAGTAGAAGCTTTATAATCAAGGAAAATTCTGCCAATTTCATAAACAAGATCAATAAAGAAGACCTTCCCATTCTCTCACCTCAATTTCCTCTCTCTTTTAATGTTTATTTTATTTACTATTCTTGCTATAACTATTGACTAAATTCCTCATTAGATCGGTTGAGGAAGTCTGAGCAAGTTTTTGTTAATTTATTTTTACTATTCCCATAATAATGTTTTATTGTTTTATTGTGAAAATTCTTAAGTAAAAAATTATCAAAAATAATATTGATTGTTCTACTGTTTTGATGGTTTATACTTTAATCAGTTCAAGATAAACCATACTTCACAAAGAACACTTAATATTTCTCTTATAATTTCGACTTAAGAAGTTGATTACATAGATTAAAAACCCTTTTAAATAATAACTGATTAATTTTTCGATTCACAAATATTAGTTTTGTTTAGTAGATCGAGATAAATAAAGGATAGTAAAAATATTATAAGAACTTACAATAGTGGACCAAACCAATCTAACCTTCATCAGCTCGTTTCTGCTCAGAAATCATACCACTTGGTGATAAGTTGACGAGACAACTTTCATGTTGTGTATCCATCTTCTTCTCAAAATTATGCTATAGCCTGAGTCGGCATCAATAATGATGAATCTTGTCATGATGACCTCCAACCCAACAACGACCGGAAGTGCGATCTCTCCAATAAGGATGATCGAAGCATCATTGAATTTGAACACTGTCGCCTTGGCTAGCTCAAGGCTTTCCGATATCCCCATCTTTTGTGTGGCCTCCAAGACAGATTATCTACAACATTGTTTGCATCGATCAAAATTATACGTAAGTCCACTTTCCCCACCAGAAGTGTGACCACCAAGGCATCATAATGGGGCTTAGCTACTCTTCAGAGATCCTCTCGTGTAAGCACCATTGTTTTATCTCCCCATACTAACTCTGGCAGACGTGCTACATTTATCGATGTTTTGACTTGGTATACCCCGACCTCATGTCGAATCTTCCTTACCATGGTTTGAGCAATGTTCTAGGTCTGATCTTCTGAACCGTATACTCTTGTTATTATATGTACAACCCTTCATTCTTCATGCACTTTGTGTCTTTCCTCTCTCAAAGGCAGTGGTGGTGGCATTTGTTCTTCCTGCTTTTGTTCCTCCCTAGTGATTGCTACAAATCTCCTGAGCTTCTCATCTTCTATTATATCCTAAATGATATGCCTTAATCTATAATAATTGCTGGTTGGATGGTCCTCCACACCATGATAGTCACAATAGGGCTTTTCGTGCTTCTTTTATAGTCTTTGGGTGGTGGTTCAAACCCTAGATCATTTTGTATGTGCCTCAAGATTTCAGACATTTCCGCATTTAATGGGGTGTAGTATCGCTTTGGCCCCCATCGTGACTTTCCCTTTACCTCATTTTGTATCTTCTTCTTATCATATTCTTCACTTAATTGTTCTTGCTTCTTGGGAACTTCTGGTTCTATTCACCTGTATCGGCTACCCCCTATTCTTCATTGATTCTTCCACCAAGATGTACTTCTCTACTTTAGCATACAAGTCCTCCAATCGTGATGGGTTGGTCTTAATTAGCGATTCATGCAGACTTGTCCTAGGAATTATTGCCGCTACATAAGCTACACATGTTGTTACTTCGTCTAGGTTTTGCACCGCTAGTATTCGAGTACAGAATCGTGACATGAATGCTCGGATACTCTCTCCATTCTCTTGTCATAGGTGGAAGAATGTATTTACTTTGACCTTCCTCTTCCTTAAATGTATGAATTGTCTGACGCAAGTTTTTCCTAACTCAGAGAAGCCTTTTATCGATCCCAAAGGTAGCCCTTGAAACCAAGATACATCTCCATGCCTTAGTGTCATTAGGAATAGTTTGTAGAGCAACGAGTTGTTGTTATGGTACAATACCATATGATTTTTGTAGTGAAGGATATGCTCCATTGGGTCCCTTGTCCCATCAAATATCTCAAATTTTGGTGGATGGAATACTTTCAGGGCGTCAAATGCCATTATTGCTAGTGAAAATGATGACCCTCTGTATTCCCAGATAATATTCTGAGCATGTCGGCCTGCATCCCTTTCTCTAATCTACTCCCTGTCCCTCCTCCACAACAACTCTTCCACTTCCTCCTAAGTCATAAGATTTCGGGCTTTTGAACTCCCCTACTAAGTTCCAATTCCTGACGAATTTACCGTTCGATCGATCTCTGTTTGATCTGCTACAGGGGGTGGGGGTTCTTGTCCTGCTCCTGTTTCTCCCCCAATTTCAGTTCCTTTACTCAACCTTTGTCTGAGTTCTTCTTTCTCCTTCCTAATCGCCTGAATTTCATCATTCTGGTGTTCGAGCCTTTATTGCATCTCTACCCTCATCTCCATCAACATGCGGTGTACGTAAAGGGCATGTGGTTCTTGGGGCGGATTTGCTGATCTATCAGGTTCCTCTTGTCTCGTTCTCACCATATTGGTTACTTTTCCTTACTCGATTGCTATGGACAAAAACAAATTGTACATGCAAAAATTACTCTACCTTGATATCTATGATGATGCTTTTTGATCTCCACTCTTCGTGCCCTAGGTATGCCTACAACAACACCTCTCCGACGTTCAAATCATGATTTTGTATAAAAAAAAATAGTATCTCCTCTTTTTTTAGAAAAGATTGCATATCTTTTAGTGCCTTGTGCCTATGTACTTGTAGGGGCTTCCTTCCTTGATTTCTGTTCAGGTGGTTCCATTCGATTAGGGACTTTTCTTGATTCCCGTGAATACAGTTAAACTCCTTATTTAATAGGATTTGAAACTCTCAAACTTCAATTATAGACCCTCAGAGCTCGGTTGAAGGCAACGACCAACTTTTCTTCCTTCTCTGCTGATTCAGACACTCAACTAAGTTGCCTTGAGATTGCCACACGTCACTTTTTTTTTCCTTCAAAAAATACCCTCCATATATATATATATATATATATATATATAGGGAGCGGTTCAACAGCCCTAAAGTTTGCCAAACATTGTGCCAAACATTTTTCAAAACATGGGTTAGAAGCTTTGGAATGAGCTGATTTTTTGTGAGGATCATCTCTATGATGAGGAGATCATCCTCACCAAAACTCAGCCTATTCCAAAACTTTTAACCCCATCAAAAGTGATTTAAAAAAATTTGATGGTCCACGATTCTTCAACTTGTAAACTGGGGTTAGAGCTGATTTTTGGTGAGGATGATCTCTTCACTGTATAGATCATCCTCACAAAAAATCAGCTTATTCCAAAACTTCTAACCCCATCAAAAATGATTTACAAAAAATGTTTAGCACAATGTTTGGCAAATTTTAGGGTTGCCGAACCGCTCCCATATATATATATATATATATAGGGAGCGGTTCAACAGCCCTAAAGTTTGCCAAACATTGTGCTAAACATTTTTCAAAACATGGGTTAGAAGCTTTGGAATGAGCTGATTTTTTGTGAGGATCATCTCTATGATGAGGAGATCATCCTCACCAAAACTCAGCCTATTCCAAAACTTTTAACCCCATCAAAAGTGATTTAAAAAAATTTGATGGTCCACGATTCTTCAACTTGTAAACTGGGGTTAGAGCTGATTTTTGGTGAGGATGATCTCTTCACTGTATTGATCATCCTCACAAAAAATCAGCTTATTCCAAAACTTCTAACCCCATCAAAAATGATTTACAAAAAATGTTTAGCACAATGTTTGGCAAATTTTAGGGTTGTCGAACCGCTCTCATATATATATATATATAATATATATATATATATATATAATATATATATATATATATATATATATATATATATATATATATAAATATATGGGAACAGATTCACAGACATTTAAGAAAACATTTGAGAAAATCATGGTGCAAACCTATTAGATCTTGAGTGTTTGGACAGTTCAGATTGATTTTCTTATGAGAAAATTACTTTACAACTGTATGATTCAATAAGAAAGTTAATTGCAATTACCTCTTTCATAAAATATTTTTTTTTATTAACAATTAACCCCAATCATCATATGAAACTCAATTCTCAAATAAACCAGATGGCATAAATTTCTATCGATTGTTTGGGCCTGCTCTCTCCCATTGAAGATTTCTCTCTCACCACTATGGTAGAAAGGTTGTAACCTTCGTCATTTGGGAGGAAAAAGGGTTAAAAGAGTAGAAGAGCCATTGAAATTCAATCTTTACCTACCCACATTGTAAAATTAAGGAGGCCACACTCCCGATGCCATTGATCAATTATCATTTGAGGGAAAAAAGTTAAAATTGAAGGAGTAAAAAATAAACATCGAACTGATTTTGTGCGTTGTATCACAGAATGGTAGGCCCAATGTTCATGACCAATCAAAGTCCCAAAGAATGTATCTTGTGGGGGTCATGGAATACTCTGTTTGCAACCAAGTTGTATCTAATGCATATTCTGGCTTAACATGCCATAGTCAATCATCTCTCTGCATAGTGGCAATTGCTAAATATGTTCATGAAACACACTAGAAATCAAATAATATAAAGAATTTACCTTTGTTTCTTTCAATAAAATATTAAACCCAAAAGGCATCAACACATATTTCTAGTACTCGACCTAACTTACTCAACACATTACATAATTTGTGTTGTGGCGTCCATTCCATTGACATTCACACTAAGAGTTTTATACTACAGTTTAAATTTGAAGAGTTTCCAGATATATCAGCATGTATAGTTATTTTCATATTGTCTTTATTCATGGGTCTGTATTTGCTTTGAACTTAGTAGTTTTTAAGGGAATCAATAATTGATTTTGGATCTTGATGAGTAAATGTATATTGTATTACCTTTAGCCTCTTTTATTTAAGTTGGACTTGATCTTCCTAAGCTCTTTTCTATTTTTAAACTTGATTAGAAGATCTATTTTAAACCAAAAGTTGGGCAAAAATGAGTTGAACCACTGAATATGGTAACAATGTTACCTTTCAATCTCAATATTATATATTCCTCAACAAGGCACTGTGCTCTAAGGTTGTTTATGATTTCTTATTGCATATGAAGGCCAGTGTCATGGCAGCCATTGTTATTTTCTTTCCATCAAACACTTGTGTTCATCAAGTATTTTAGTCAGCATTTGTTCTATCAGAAAACTCTGCTTGTATAAAGACAGATTTTGATCTTTCATTTCATTCAACAGAAGATGTAGTTTTGTACAGAATTGAATGGAGGAAGAGATGTGTTCCTACCACTTCTTTATCTAGAATCGAGTATTCTTTGTTTTTGAGAAATAGTTCGCTTGAAAAATTGTTTGTGGAGTAGATGTTTTCCCTTCTATCAAACTTGCTGTAATGTTATTTCATTAATATGGAAACTCTTGAGGGGTCGATTGCCTCTTTGAGAGGTAAAATCTCCTAAAGTATATATTCCCCAAGCTTTCTTTACTTAATCTACTAAACCTCTAAGGAAGAATTATGCCTCATGGTCCCCTTGGATGTAGCCTTGTCAATGCAAAAAATAATATTTCATCTCTTAACGCTTTTTTTTTGTTCAGGTTTGTAACACTTGTATTAAATGAATTACAGAGGTTCTTATAAAGAAAATCATCGAAGAATTTGTTTAATTTCTTCTAAGACTTGTACCCTGTGAAAGAAAGTTTTCTTTGCTATTCTTAAAAGTTTCTACTATTTGTTTTAAAAAAACAAACTGTATCAAGTTTCTTTTAATCTGTGTGTGTAAACTTAGTAAAACTTTTCTTTTTTTCAGATTTGCTAATCTATGGATAATTTTCTTATAAAACCTATCCAAGAACATATTTCTTTTCATTTTTTGTTTTTGAAATTTTTTTTTTTTTTTTTAAAACTAAAATAAAAGAAATTTTTTATTATTATTTATGGTCTAATCAAGAGTTGGTTTTGGGTGACCCACAAATAATTATATGAGAAGAAGATAAAAATAAAAAAAATTATTTTCTGCTAACGGCACACCAGGCATAAAAATACTTTTTATTTTTATTTTTATTTTTGTGACTTTTTTTCTTGGAATTCTCTCCTCATCACGAATAACATTAAAAAAGATATTTTTTTTTTTTGTTTCTTAGCGCATCACTTACAAATAATTCTATAAGAAAAAGATGAAAATAAAAAAAATTGTTTTCTGTTAACGGCACACCACTCATAAAAATACATTTTTTTCCATTTTTTTCTTGGAATTATCTCCTCATCACAAACAATATTAAAAAAGACAATATTTTTTTATTTCTTAGCGTAACATTTACAAATAATTATATAAGAAGAAGAGAAAAATTAAAAAAATTATTTTCTGTTAACGGCACACCACGCATAAAAATACATTTAAAAAAATATATTTTGCGATTTTTTTCTTGGAATTCTCTTATCACGAAAAACATTAAAAAAGATCATTTTTTTTGTTTCTTTGTTTCTTAACGCATCACTCACAAATAATTATATAAAAAGAAGATGAAAATAGAAAAATATTTTATGCTAACGGCACACCATGCATAAAAATACTTTTTTTTTTAAATTTTTTAATTCTTTTGCTATTTTTTTTCTTGAAATTCTCTCATCATCACGAACAACATTAAAAAAGAACATTTTTTTTGTTTCTTAGAGCATCACTTACAAATAATTATATAAGAAGAAGATGATAATAAAAAAATTATTTTCTGCTAACGGCATACCACACATAAAAATACTTTTTTTTTTTTTAATTTGTGATTTTTTTCTCTAAATTCTCTCCTCGTCACGAACAACATTAAAAACGACCATTTTTTTTGTTTCTTAGTGCATTACTTACAAATAATTATATAAGAAGATGAAAATAAAAAAAAATTATTTTCTGCTAACAACACACCACGCATAAAAATACATTTTTTATTATTATTATTTTTTGACGATTTTTTTCTTGGAATTCTCTCCTCACCACGAACAACATTAAAAAAAATCATTTTTTTTGTTTCTTAGTATATCACTTACAAATAATTATATAAGAAGAAGATGAAAATAAAAAAAAATGATTTCTGCTAACTATGCATCACACATTAAAATACTTTTTTTTTGTTTTTTCTTTCGATTTTTTTCTTGAAATTCTCTCCTCATCACAAACAACATTAAAAAATACATTTTTTTTTATTTCTTAGAGTATCACTTACAAATAATTATATGAAAATAATAAAAAAATCTTTTTCTGCTAATGGCACACCATGCATAAAAATACTTTTATTTTTTGATTTTTTTCTTGGAATTCTCTCCTCATAACGAACAACATTAAAAAAGACATTTTTTTTGTTTCTTAGCGCATCACTTATAAATAATTATATGAGAAGAAGATGAAAATAAAAAAAAATTGTTTTCTACTAACACCATACCACCCATAAAAATACTTTTATTTTTTTAATTTTTTTTTTTTGCGATTTTTTTCTCTAAATTCTCTCCTCGTCACGAACAACATTAAAAACGACCATTTTTTTTGTTTCTTAGTGCATTACTTACAAATAATTATATAAGAAGATGAAAATAAAAAAAAATTATTTTCTGCTAACAACACACCATGCATAAAAATACATTTTTTATTATTATTATTTTTTGACGATTTTTTTCTTGGAATTCTCTCCTCACCACGAACAACATTAAAAAAAATCATTTTTTTTGTTTCTTAGTATATCACTTACAAATAATTATATAAGAAGAAGATGAAAATAAAAAAAAATGATTTCTGCTAACTATGCATCACACATTAAAATACTTTTTTTTTGTTTTTTCTTTCGATTTTTTTCTTGAAATTCTCTCCTCATCACAAACAACATTAAAAAATACATTTTTTTTTATTTCTTAGAGTATCACTTACAAATAATTATATGAAAATAATAAAAAAATCTTTTTCTGCTAATGGCACACCATGCATAAAAATACTTTTATTTTTTGATTTTTTTCTTGGAATTCTCTCCTCATAACGAACAACATTTAAAAAAGACATTTTTTTTGTTTCTTAGCGCATCACTTATAAATAATTATATGAGAAGAAGATGAAAATAAAAAAAAATTGTTTTCTACTAACACCATACCACCCATAAAAATACTTTTATTTTTTTAATTTTTTTTTTTTGCGATTTTTTTCTTGGAATTCTCTCATCACGAATAATATTAAAAAAGATCATTTTTTGTTTCTTACCGCATCACTTACAAATAATTTATTTTCACAACTCGCTACCCATGCATTGGTTGGTTAAGACTCCTATATACTCCACACCCGAATTCACACAAATGCAACTAGTTTGGTGAGAACATGAAGATCCAAAGAGTAGGAACATGCCAAATTTCAGAATTTACATAAAGTATCACTCCAACCAATTGTTTTGACATCTTACAAAGCAATAACCCATTCAAAAAAATGAAAACAAGCCCATCATTTTTCCAGAGCACCAGCAACACCCAACTGAACAACAGAACAAGCCAATCCTTTTGCCAAAGCATCACCAACACCCAACAGAACAACATTTACTCAATTGAGCCATAGAAATTAAAGGAAAACAACACCACCAACACCCAACAGAACAGTAGAACATCATTCACTCAATTGAGCCATAGAAATTAAAGGAAAACAGTGGTTGATACTAGATTTCTACTATTGGAGGCCTCTACTAAGTGCAGCAAATATATTTCTCAACATAAACACATTCTTCAACCTGTTGCAGCTTTCTACAGGCCCATTCCATAGTCAATGGATCCCAACCCTTATTGGAGGCCTCTACTAAGTGCAGCAAACATATTTCTCAACATAAACACATTCTTCAACCTGTTGCAGCTTTCTACAGGCCCATTCCATAGTCAATGGATCCCAACCCTTAATTAATAAACTTGAAAACTATTTAAAATTGATCCAAAATTTTGCATAAGAAAAAGAAAGATATCACAATCTTGAAATGTCATTGAGAAAATGCTTATATGATCAAAAAGTGTACTCGTGCTGTTATATTATCATAGCCTTGAATGGCTAGTAAACTGACCTGTCCAACAAGTGAAACTGGTGGCGATGTATGCTTTTTCACATTCTTATAAACATCTTCAATGCACTTGTAAAAGTACCTGGAAGAAAGGCAAGCCAAACTAATGTAGAAACTGCAACCTACAGTACAAACCATTAAGTGTTCAGATTTAGAAATACATAACTTCAGGCAATTTTCAGATACATATCACAATGAAAGCTTACCATGAAGCACCTTATCAAGAAACAAGTGTAGCATATTCCAATCACAAAGCCAACCTGCCAAAACCATGAATTTAAGCGTCAAAATTGTGGAAGGGACCAAGAGCATCAAAATGCTTCATAAGTGAAATTCAGATTTTCTGAAAAGGTCTTGGTTCACTAATTTCATATCACCTAAATTCATATACTCCCCCACAACGAGAAAAACTCTAATCAACAATGACCTGTAAAGAAGAGTTTAGCAATCTCCACAGCAATGGGCTTTTGACTTAATTGTGAATATACCCAAATGCATACCTATCACCATAATACAATAATAAGTGACAAAGGGCACAGTTAACTGATAGTACCAAAAATAGGTTTATTTTTATATATAGATTTTGCCCAAATTGAATAATATATTTGATAAAAGAAAACAAGATTTCTTCCTCACCTATGTGAAGTATACAAGTCCATTGATAGCCAAATATGCAGGTCTAAGTTTATTTATGAGAAGGCTTCTTGCCTGAAAAAAATAAATATCCATCACCATTGGCTCTGGCATGAATATCTTCTTGTAGAGGTTGTGACTTATGAAAAAGCGAATACATTACCTGGTGCACTTAATATCTTGTTCTCTCTGCTATCTAGACTTGACCTTTAAATTCTATTTTTTTTAATAACAACAAATTTTATTTAGCAATCGATAAAGGCAATGTTATTTTAAAGGTATTTTGTGACAAAGATGAAGAGTTCTCTCACAGACTCACACTATCAATTAATGGCAATTTTCTTTGATTTCTTAGAACATCTATAATATATTTTCATGATCTCTAGAGCAGGTGATGTGAGCTGGTGAGCATTGTGGAATTACGTCTATGGCATTGCAAAAGGTGGTTTCCCTCCATTCTATTATGGTCCAAACATTGCAAAAGGTCACCATTTACCATAAATTAGTTGATGAAACATAAAAAATAAGACTTAGGAGACTAAGTCGCTCCGACATTGTAGAAGGTCACCATTTTTCATAAATTAGTTGATGAAAAATAATGGTTTAAATTAATAGAACCTTCTTATTCAGTTGGTTATTGTAATTCATCCGTACATGCATGATATTCCCCTACATCATATGAAAAAAAGGAAAAAAGCAAGCATGTGATGTTCAACTCAACATAAGTTGATATTTATCTTATAAATATGAAATTACTTACCTTGGGTAGATGCAATCATCTTCTTTTTATTTGAATTTTCAGGATAAATTCGTTTGTCATGGCCGAACTTTAAACATAATGCACATTTCCTTTTGTTCTTCGGTTGGGCCAATTCAATACTGCTTTTCAATTTACCAGTATTGAGAATCAATTATTTTTCCTTTTCATCTTTCTTCCTACCTTTCGTATGAGAAATATTGGGATCCAAGAGTAACACTTGGGACAACTGAGCTTCATTATTCGCAGACTTTCTAATGGAGATCAAGTTGTTGACAAACTAACTCAAGTTAATGTTCTCAAGTCTTCTCAAGAATCGTTGCAAGGTATTGGCGGTCCAATGACTAGGGAAAGGACAAAGAGGATGAAAGAGGCATTGCAAGGTTTGATTTTGGAAGTACAATACAAGAAGGCCATTCTAGAAGATTCTAAGACCACTTTGGAGATGTCAAAGCTTCACCAATGATGATCAACTATTTTTTTGTGCAAGGGAGTGATTTGTAAGAAAAAATTGGATGTAAGGGTTAATTGGGAGTTTGATATTCTAATTGTCCTTAGTTTTGGTCTTTTATTTTCAAATGAATAATTAGACCCAATCTTGATCTAATTTATCTATAAAAGGGCACCTTGTGTTGTATTTGAGACATAATTTATTTTACAATTTACATCTTATGAGTTTTGAAGTTTATTCAAGAAACTTTAGTTTTGTTTCATGTGTTCTTATTGGGTTCTTTATGAGTTCTCATTCGAGTTCTTAAAGAAGGGCATGGATCTTCGACTTATCAAAGAAGTGATCAATCCTTGTGGTGTCACTAGATTGGGATTTCAAGGACTTAGTTTCCTTGGGGTTCTAGTCTGATCAACATTTTAAAATTATTTCTAAACAATCTTGAACATTCGAAGCCTTCTAATTAAAAGGGTTCCTAGAAGAGATCATCAAGAGAAGGTGTGGTGCCCCGCCGAATGCTAACACAAATCCCCATGTCAGATCTTGAGGTATTATGTAACACCTCGAAATTTCGGCATGGTCTCCTCTGTTTATGTTAGCATTCCAAGGCGTTCAACCTGCACCTGATAACCGACATACAATCCTGCATACATATATAAAATATAATACTAGCGGAAGCTTATATACGTCTAATAACATACGAAAGATCAGAGTGCGGAAGAATAACTAGAACACAGGATTATACAAAATTTCTCACTCTAACAGAACTCCTAACACTTAAGACAGAATCTATAAAACTATTTGGGGGAATTGACACCACTAGGGGGTATAGCCCTAGTACTTACCAGGTGACGAATTCTGGTTGTCTATCTAACCAACCAGATGATCCTCATTCGTACTCTATACTTGCCTCGCCAAGCTCTGAATCTGAAACTAAAAAAAAAATGGAGAAGGAAAGGGTGAGTAACAATGGTTACCCAGTAAGGAAGCAACAATTTCTGCCAATAACCTCTCCTAACATGAACGAATAAACATACTGAATCATTTTAAAATAAACAAAATTTTACAGAATAAACTACGATTAACTGGTACATATAGCCAGGGATGAGTAACAAAACATTTTAAAACTGACATCACATCAATCAGCATTACTCACTATAACATTTTCTTTTTATACAAATCTAATTGATCAAATGGAAACATTAAACATGCATTTCATTTTATATATCAAAATAAGCAACAGATACATAATACACAATGGTGGAGTATTGGAATTAGAGAGTTGGGATTCACGACTGGATCGCTCCCAGTCGGGACATGATGTTACAATTTCTCTCTGGTTTTTAGTTCCTGATTTTGTGGCTGGCCGGCCGCTGTTTATCACGTTTGGTTGACCATTTATCCGGCTTAGGCTGGCTGTTTGACGTGACCGTAAGCAATGGGTCTCTTTTCGATGTGTTAGAACGTTCGACTACTATAAATTGTTAGTGATCACTGACCAATCATCTTCGTCTATGCCTATCAGACGTGCATGTGATTCCCAATATACAAACCATTCGTATACGACCACCTTTACATTACAAGTTCACTGGTAAAGATAGAGAGGAATAAACCCGGATTCCAGTTGTGACTCCATTCTCATACGCGTCCCATACCACGTATGAGCTTGGCGGTCCCTACCGTACATCCTAGGATAGTACACCACTCCGGATGATATGCGCACTATCCCTTCAGGCATTCACAAACTCTTTAACAGCTCACAAAATAGCTAATATGTATATTATTTTCATTTGAAAATAAAAAAGAAATTAACAATACAAGGTTGAGAATGGATATCCAGTTTCCTACCATGCAAGTGTGGCAACCCGGCCTAAAATAAATAACATAACGGAAAAGTAAACAGCGCCTCGCGCTAACAGAAATGAAATAAACATGCAACCAATAATATTATCCCTGGATATCTGTTCACCAACCTACACATAGCACAACAACGTAAAATGCAAACATCACCCCTCGGGTGTGACTCTGACATTTTACCGTTTCATACCCTTTTTCCCTTTTTTCGATTTTTACAATTTTCAATCTCTTTAATAAAACATCCATTTTCTGATATTCATCAACTCAACATGAGTTAATTGAATAGTAAATCGTTTTTCTAACTATGAAATTCATTTCTATCAAAAACCTTGAAAAATATACAAAACTTATATTAAAACAAGGTCCGAGCGGTGCACAGGACCCAACTGGCAGAAATAACCCGATAAAATATCCTACCCACGTATAATTTGTTAAAAATACAATTAAACATATCAAACATGCAATTTCTGGCGTGAATTTTTAAATAACATAAGAATTCTATATTTTGGAAACTCACCACAAATTTTTAATAAAATTCTAAATGCAATTTTCACAATCTACGATTACTAATAGAAATTGAGAGTTCCTTACAATCACTAGGCGACGGAATTGAAGCACGTGCACGGAAATCGAGGCGAACGGTGCGGAAATCGAGACGAATCAAACTTCGAAGCGACTGATTTTCAAAACCGACCCGGTGGTTTTGAAGATCTCGATGTGCTCGTCTCTTCTCCCTTCTACGGCGAAAGACGGTTTGACCCCGAAATCGATGAAAACCAAGGTCGAAGTTACGAAAATCTCCGTATAAAAATACGGCTGATTTTTGACTATACGAGGTGAAAAAGACGAGAAAACGGAAGGAATTTGATTGGGTTGTGTAGAGAATGAGGCTGCGGATGTTTCTCCCTTCTACGTCGGAAGACGATTTGACCCCGAAACAGACGAAATTCGAGTTCAAAGTTTCAAAATTTTCGTATCCAAATACGGCTGATTTTTGACGATATCGGGTGAAATAGAAAGTGAAACAAAGAAAGGTTGGGTGGGTTTTGTAAAGAACGTAACTGCGGATCTTTTTCCCTTCTGCGGCGATCGTCGACGACGAACCGTTTGCGAAGGATCTGAGGTAGAACCTCGGTGGAAAAAAACAAAATTTCTTTTTTCGCACGGCTGTATGGATGAGTTGGGGAGGATGACATATAAAAAAAATTTTAAATATTATTTATATTAAATTTGGGACGAATTCGACATTTTATCAATTGTTTTGATCGACAATAACTTGATCATCCGGACTCCAAAACTGATGAATGAATACTCTATTTCGTCTAATTTTTCATTCTGGATCTAATAGTATAGTTAATTTCTATAAATTTTATCTCTAACAAAAATTTACATTTTTGGCCTGAGGTGACCCCTAAACCTGATGTCGTTTTCGTTTTTGGCGATAATTCGACTTCTTGATCTCCAAAAATGACAAATAAATAGTCTATGTTGAATAATTTTTCGTTATGAATCCAATGGTATGATTGAATTTTAAAAATTATTCATCTAACAAAAAGTCACTATTTTAGCCTGGTCCGACCCGGTAATCGAGGATTTTGCAACTTTTATATTTGGACTCGTATTTGAACGTGCTTATAGGCTAAACTATGTTTTTCGATCATTTTGAATCTAATGGTGAGGTCAGATTCCATTAAAAATGATCAGAACAAGGTCGCACAGTTTTACCCTAAGTCCCACTTTTAAGATTTTCTTAAAATTCCACTATTTATTTTCCTCGAGATACGAATTAAAAATTTTGGGTGTTACAGAAGGTCTTAATCCAAGAGGGTTCACATCATTTGGTATCAGAGCATCAAGATTGCTGGAAAATAGATCATTATTGAAGGAATTCTTCGAAGATTTTGGTTTGGACGACATTTGAATTGAAGAACAACGGGGGTAGATCTTGCTTCCTAACAAAGTTCATATTAAATAAAAAACCAAAAGGTTGCTGGAAAATCCAGGTTATAGAATTCTAACCCGTTCTTGTGACGTTTTGATGTTTTTTTTTTTTTTAAAACTCATGATTCTCTTGCTACAATTTCAACAACAACCAAGTGTTGTTAAGGAATTTTTTTGTCTTCTTGGCTCAGTTCTTGTTTTCTGATTTTTGCATTCAATATAAAGATTACAAAAAAAAAAAAAAAAAATCATCTGCTGGAATTTAATTTCAACGTATTTGCAATTCAATGACGTATTTCCATGGCCATTCATTAGATTACGTTCTTGTGTTCTTTCAACAAAACCATTGTTAATAGTTTTCATGATGATTGGGGTTTGTTGTTGACGCCGTCTCTTACAACTCCTATTGCAAAAATCACAGCAACATGTATATTGAGATTGAATCCAAATAAAATGTTAATTTTCCTTTGCTGCATTTTTTTATTTATTTATAACATTTACTTGGTTTATTTTTTTATTTTATTATTATTTTTTTTTTTGCGGAATTCCGCCATTAAAGAAGACCAAACCATCGTCAAACTTGCTGAGATTCTTGTTTTGTTGGATTTCTTAACGTCCTCAACTATTTTTTCTTTTTTTTGCTGATTCATAAAAATTGCTCCCAATTTTCAATCTTACTTAATCCGTTTATGTTTCTGAAATTTCATTCTGAATTACACAATTGTTGATCGATTTTCTTCTTCTTCTTTTTTTCTTTTTTAATGTTTTGAAGAACAAAACATCAATTGGTACAATCATCTTCTTGCTGTTCTGTGTGCAACTGTACTTCTGCCACTAAAGAAGATGAATTTCTTGTTAATCTTATTGTTAGAAAATTCATAACCAACGTGATTCAGATTAGTCACGACGTTCTCATTATTCAATGCAGTGTTGTTTCGCTACAATTTTTTTGTTTTTTTTAATTCTCAACTAATGAAAGTAAACCATCTATTGGAATCCCAGAACAGATCTGTCCAACAAACGACCTCATCATGACAAGTATCTCTCTTTGGTTTTTTTTTCTTCTTTATTGTTTCAGTCTTGTAAGACCTCACCTTTGACGTTAGAAACGTGGTCCAAGAAGCTCTCTTTGAATTCTTTACTGTTACAGTCTTGATATTGATTCAGTCTTTGAATTCTTATATATATAGATATATATATATCTATATATATATATATATATATATATATATATATATATATCTATATATATATATATATATATATATATATAAAGAGGGCTGTTCAGGTGTTTTCTTGCGCGAACTCAACTTCGGTCTTGCTGATTTGTCATTGCTGGAAATTTAGAATTTTGTTTTGTGATGAATATCAGATATAAAAAAATCGATTAATATCATATAACATGTTGATTTCAGTTGCTGAATTTCAGCAACAACATTCTGTTATAACCTCCTATTGTTGGAAATTTTTTCACCTGATTTATTGTATTACCGAAGATCATACTTGACTTGTTACATTCAAAAAAAAAGAAAAAAACGTTGATGTTAAATCGCTGTAATCTTTTCCATTCTGTCTTTGGTTCGATTGATGTAAATTCAGATCGGTCACAACGTGTGACATGCTGAAAATTTAGATCAGTAACCTCAGATCAAATAAACGACATCATCCTTGGCGTTGCTATTCTACAGCAACGTGTATATTGAGAATTTTTTGCACTGTTCTAACTTTTGTCTACCATATATATATATTTTTGTTGAGTTCTTGTTTCTGTTTTACGATTGTGTGTATCTTGCGATTGTCTGAATTCGATTATTCTTGGATGTGTTACCTACAAAAACATTGATTGTGTTTGCTGAATTTCTGCCACAACGTGTCTATACAAATATACTACATTTGTTTCTTAATGTTCATCACGTTCTCTTCAAAAAAAAAAAAAAAAAGGATTGTTAGTTGCTGTTTTTAGTTATAGGAAATTGATAATTTGGAGTTGCTAACTTTAAACGGCCATAACTTTTGATCCGGGTATCGGAACGACTATTAGTGCATATCAAATCGAAGCTCTTTTCGATACCTACAAGTTGAACCAGGCATAGCCTCATTCCACACCATTTTGAACCCCAATTCCATCATTTTCATCACCTTCCAAGACTTACAAGATTGTTGTGTCTTTTGTTACTTTCGTTTATTTAAGTTTACAGGTTCAAACCATGAGTAAGAAAGGAAAAGAACCACATGAGACCGACATGAAATTATTCATCAAGACCGTTCATTCCCAATTTAAATTATTGAATTCAAGGTTGGACAATATGAAATTCTCTTATGAATCTAAACCATATCGAAGACATGAGTTCGAAGGAGAAGAAGATGCTCATTCTGAAAAGGAGAGAGTACATTATCGATGGGATAAGAAAGTTGATTTCAAAGAAGATAATAATTTGGGTAGCATAAAGATAACGATTCCTACCTTTCACGGAAAGAATGATCCTGAATTATATCTGGAATGGGAAGGGAAGTTTGAGCACGTTTTTGATTGTCATAATTATTCTGAGGATAAAAAAATAAAGCTAGCCGCCGGGGAATTTTCAAACTATGCCAGTATATTGTGGGATCAATTGGTGATCAATAGGCATAGAAATGGTGAGAGAGACCAATTCGGTCATAGGATGAGATGAAGTCAATGATGCGTAAAAGGTTTATACCTAGCAATTACTATAGAGATTTGTATATAAAATTGCAAAGGCTGGTTCAAGGTTCCATGAGTGTCTAGGATTATTATAAAGAAATGGAAATTACCATAATTCGAGCAAACATAGAGGAAGATAGAGAAGCAACCATGGCTAGATTCATTACCAGATTGAACAAGGAGATTGCTGATATGGTTGAGTTGCACTATTATGTGGAAATGGAAGAGTAACTACACAAAGCCATTAAAGTGGAAAAGCAAATCAAGTCTAGAAAGTTCAGATCTGGATCATCTTCTAATAGTCCATGGAGACCAAATTGGAAGGACAACAAGATCTCTTTCAAACTAAAAGAAGAAGCAAAGTTGAGGAGTTCGATTTCTGTTCCAAAAGATAAACCTGAAACAAAGTCTCTAATTAAGTCATGTCAAATTAAGTGTTTTAGGTGCTAAGGATTTGGACACATTGCTTCTGAATGCCCAAACAAAAGGATTATGGTTGTATTAGCAAATGGAGAAATTGAAAGTGCTAGCTCAAGTGACAATGAGATGCCTCCATTAGAGGATTGTTCTAATGGTGAAGTAGAAGAGCCTGTGCATGGTGATTTACTTGTCATCAGGAGAGCTTTGATTATACAGCCTAAGGATGAAGGAGATGAGTAGCAACATGAGCATATTTTTCACACAAGATGCCACGTGAAGGATAAAGTATGTACACTGATTATTGATAGTGGGAGTTGTACCAATGTTGCTCGTACCTTGTTGGTAGAGAAGTTGAATTTGAAATAGCAGAAACATCATAAACCGTACAAGCTACAATTGCTGAATGATTGTGGAGAAGTGAAGGTAAACAAGCAAGTTCGGGTTCCTTCTCAATAGGCAAGTATGTGGATGAGGTTCTTTGTGATGTGGCACCGATGCATATTGGTCATATATTGCTCGATCGACCATGGTAGAGTGAATGAATAATCAAAAAATTGTATTGGCCCCTCTCAAACCTTTGCAAACTTATGAAGACCAAGTTAGGTTAGCAAGTGAGTGCAAGAAGAGAGAGAAACAAAGGTGTGAGCAAAAAAGAGAGCAAAGTGAGTAACATAGAGAAAAGAATAAAGTACTGAGTGTACTTGCTGTAAAACATGATGTTAAAAGTGTAATAATTGCAAGGCCACAAGTACTAGTACTTATGTACAAGGATGTTTATTTTTCTACTAACGATCTTAACTCATCTTTGGCTAGCGTTATTGTTTCCTTGTTACAGGATTTTGAGGATCTTTTTCCCGAGGAGATTCACCATGGTTTACCTCCTTTAAGAGGAATTGAGCACCAAATAGACTTCATACCTGGTTCTGCTATACCAAATAGACATGCTTATACAGCTAATCTTAAGGAAACAAAGGAGATACAAAGGCAAGTGGATGAACCATTGCAAAATGTAAGAGAGAGTCTTAGTCCATGTTCGGTTCCAGTTCTCTTAGTACCAAAAAAAGATGGAACATGGCGCATGTGTGTGGATTGTCGAGCTATTAACAAGATAACGGTAAAATATAGACATCCTATCCCTAGGTTAGATGATATGTTCGATGAATTGCATGACTCTCATTTGTCTTCTAAAATTGATTTAAAGAACAGATATTATCAAATTCGCATGAAAGAGGGAGATGAATGGAAAACTGCATTTAAAACTATATATGGATTGTATGAATGGTTAGTAATGCCCTTCAGTTTAACTAACGCACCTAGTACATTCATGAGGTTAATGAACCATGTCTTGCGTGCTTTCATGAGAAAATTTGTGATAGTTTACTTTGATGATATTTTAGTCTATAGCGAAAATGTGGATGACCATATGAAGCATTTGCATGCTGTGTTTAGTGTTAAAAGAGCACCAATTATATGTTAATCTTAAGAAATGCACATTTTGTATGAAATCTGTTGTGTTTCTTGGATTTGTTGTTAGTTTGCAGGGGATTAGTGTTGATGAGGAAAAGGTAAGGACAATAAAGGATTGGCCTACGCCTAAGAATGCGAACGAGGTAAGAAGTTTCCATGGTTTAGTAAGTTTTTATTGAAGGTTTCTTAAAGAGTTTAGTTCTATTGTTGCACCTTTGAATGGACTTGTTAAAAAGAATGTTGTTTTTAATTGGGTTAATGTGCATGATCAGGCTTTTCAAGCTTTGAAAGATAAGTTAACTAATGCACCTTTGTTGTGTCAGCCTAACTTTGATAAAGCTTTTGAAATAGAATGTGATGCATCCGAGATTGGAATAGGAGCTGTTTTGATGTAGGATTCCAAACCAATAGCTTATTTTAGTGAAAAGCTAAGTGGAGCAGCATTGAATTATCTTACTTATGACAAAAACTTTAGGCATTAGTGAGGACTCTTCGAACATGGTAACATTATTTATGGTCGAGGAAATTTATCATTCATTCTGATCATGAGAGCTTGAAGTTCCTGAAGACCCAAGGTAAGCTTAATAAAAGACATGCTAAATGGTTGGAGTTTATAGGAACATTTCCTTATGTAATTAAATATAAATGTGGGAAGGAAAATGTTGTGGCTGATGATTCTGATTACTTACTTCATTACAAACTAAATTACTTGGTTTTGAATTGCTTAAAGATTTGTATGCCAATGATTCTGATTTCAGTCAAGTATGGAATGCATGTGCTAAGTGTGCGTTTGGTGACTTTTATGGGCATAAAGGATTTCTCTTCAAGAAAGATAAATTGTGTGTGCCTATTTGTTTTGTTCGTGAGTTATTTGTCAGGAAAAGTCATGGGGGAGGTTTAATGGGTCTCTTTGGTGTCCTAAAAACTTTAGATATATTACGTGAACATTTTTATTGGCTCCATATGAAGCATGACGTGCAATTTGTTTGTGACAAGTGCATTACATGTATGCAAGCAAAGTCTAAAATTAGACCGCATGGCTTGTATACCCCTTTGCCTATACCTAATCAACCTTGGATTGATATTTCTATGGATTTTATTTTAGGATTTCCAAGGACTCAAAATGGTAAGGATAGTATATTTGTTGTTGTTGATAGGTTTAGAAAGATGAACCATTTTATTTCATGTACTAAAACCAACGATGCAACATATATTGCTGATTTGTTCTTTAAAGAAGTAGTTCGATTGCATGGGCTACCTAAGTCAATTGTTAGTGACAAAGACGTTAAGTTCCTAAGTTATTTTTGGCGCACCTTGTGGAGTAAATTAAGAACTAAACTTCTATTTTCTACTGTTGCACATCCTCAAATGAATGGTCAAACTGAAGTAGTCTATAGGACACTCACTACTTTGTTGCGTACTATCATTCAAAAGAATTTAAAATAATGGGAGAAGTGTTTACCACATATTAAGTTCACATATAATAGGACTATTCATTCTACTACTTCATTTTCTCCATTTGAGATTGTTTATGGTTTTAATCCTTTAACGCCTGTAGATATTTTACCTTTGCCTATTAATGAATATGGTATTCTTGATAGTAAGAAAAAGGCAGATTTTGTGAAAGATTTACATGCCAGAGTTCGAGACACCATTAACAGGAAGAATGAGCAATATGCTAAGCAAGCCAATAAGGGCCGCTCAAAAGTTGTTTTTCACTCTGGAGATTGGTTTGGGTGCACTTGCGTAAGGAGCAATTTCCTACCCAAAGGAAATCAAAATTACAGTCTCGAGGATATGGATCATTTCAAGTCTTGGAACGGATCAATGATAACGCCTACAAACTAGACTTGCCAAGTGACTATGATAATGTTAGTGCAACTTTTAATGTTGCTGATTTATCCTTATTTGATATAGGTGATTCGAAGACAAATCTTTTCGAAGAGGGGGAGAATAATGGAGATCATGTTGCCGACAAACTAACTCAAGTTGATGTTCCCAAGTCTTCTCAAGAATCGTTACTAGGAATTGGCAGTCCGATAACTAGGGCAAGGACAAAGAGGATGAAAGAGGCAATGCATGGCTTGATTCTGGAAATACAATACAAGGAGGTCATTCTAGAAGATTTTAAGACCAACTTTGGAGATGTCAACTATTTTTTTGTGCAAGGGAGTAATTTGTAAGAACAAATTGGATATAAGGGTTAATTGGGAGTTTGATATTCTAATTGTCCTTAGTTTTGGCCTTTTATTTCAAAGGACTAATTAGACCCATTCTTGATCTAATTGGTCTATAAAAGGGCACCTCGTGTTGTATTTGAGACACAATTTATTTTACAATTTACATCTTATGAGTTTTGAAATTTATTCAAGAAACTTTAGTTTTGTTTCATGTGTTTTATTGGGTTATTTATGAGTTCTCATTCGAGTATTTGAAGAAGGGCATGAATCTTTGACTTATCAAGTCAAGGACTTAGTTTCCTTGGGGTTCTAGTCCGATCAACATTTTAACATTGTTTCTAAACAATCTAGAACGTTCAAAGCCTTCGAGTTAAAAGGGTTCCTAGAAGAGATCATCAAGAGAAGGTCTTAAATCAATTGTAGGATCTGACATTACATGAGGTTCAAGTTCACTAAGTTTTTTACACATTTCATCGTAATTATCTTGTAATAATTTGAATCCCTCGATTGAAGATGCAGCCATGCATGCTAATTTGATACCGAATTGATACAGATATTCAAGTCTCATTTGTTCAGACTGTTCTTTCTCATCACCCATTGTAAGTTAATCCTTCACTCTAAAAGTGCAATTAACTTCTTTCGTCCATCTTTCCAAAATAAAGTGAGATGATATAAAATCAATGTCATAACGAAGAAAATCTTTTAGAAAATGTCAACAAAGTATTCCCATAAATTCGAATTTTTTGCATTGGCACGTACCCTTGTATGTTTCCAAATTAAACTCAATCACAAACTCCACGGGTGCACCAAATTTAGTTTTCATAATATACGATCGATATCCACCATCCATTACTCATTCTGCTTCAATTTTATAATTTGTCACATTCACCCATTCATTATTGAATTTTTCAAAAAAATTCCTGGTTTACATATTTGCCTCATTCTTCAGAAGTAATTCGTTATCTATGACACATCAAAACCTATGTTCTGAATGAAAATCTTCTTTCCTCTCATCATTTTTATTTTTCTTCAAAGCTTGCTCAAGCTTAATAATAAATTCTTTAAGATTTAATCTCGAAGTAACAAATCCATCAAAAAAAGAATTAGTACTTTCACTACGGCCCGTATTATTCATACAGGTTAAAAAAATATTATGATTATAAACAGGTGTCCACGACTCCCGTATTTGAAACAACTGTTGTAGCCATTTATTCTATTCCAAACCATTTTCCTCGATCACAACCTTCCACCCCTTCTCAAAATCCTCTTCAATGTATGTCGACCAAATACACTTTTGTATTTTATTCTTAAATTCAAAATTCTTAAAATATACATGTGGTAACTTCTCAACTAACTTCTTCTCGATGTGCCATATATAAAGACGATGACGCGTATTTAAAATTTTTTTGGTAATCGCATTCCTTATTGTCAAATCTTGATCGGAGATTATTGATTTTGGATGTCATCCTCCCATTGCTTCTAGCCAAGTCTCAAACAACCATACGAAGGTCACCTCAGTTTCATCTTGTAGAAGTACACCCCCAAATTGTATAGATAGCCAGTGGTGATTTACTCCAGTAAAAGGGGCGAATGAAATATCATACTTATTTGTACGATAAGTTATATCGAATGTCACCACATTCCCAAAAGATTGATATGCCATTCGAGACCTAGCATCAACCCAAAAAAAATTAGTTGCCCTCCCATCGTCATCACACAATATTGCATAAAAAATTACGGGTTTTCAAACTATTTCCATTTGAAGTACATGAGCATTGATTGTGCATCTCCCCCTTCTAACTGCTTGTGTCTAACATTTCTCAAATAATTGTAATAATCCCTATTATCAAAATCAATCGTATCACCACCAAGGATTGCTAAAACTTTACTAACTGACAGATTTTCTCTTTGGAATGCGTCAACTAAATTTTTAGCTGCTTTTAGCATGTTTCTATTTGACCTCATACTCATTCTCTTCCCTGGTGTAACTACCTTGTGATTATGGTTGTTTTTGAAGACCGTAACTTTTCATCGGGTAGTATATACATCATGTATAATTCGTATTGTCGCTTGACATCCACATTTAATAGTTGAAGTACTCTTACTTATCTTTTTCACGATCTCGTTCTCAATTGTTGCCTCAGTTTTTTCCATCTTTGGTGTGTATTTACCTTGACGTGAACAAACAAATGTCAGTCCGGTTACCTCATTTGAACCCCTTTGTGACTTCGTAGTATCTCGAATACAAATTCAAAATCCATTTCGACGTCCATAATCTTCATATTAAAAGAAATTCCATTTCTTTAGTTGGAACTGACGTTTTTCACCATCTGCATCGTCTGTTTTCTCATATCCAACGTTTGAGAAATGTCTGTTTCTCACATGGTTTTCAACACGTCTGTCAAACCACCCTCTCTCTCTTTTTTCTCTCTCTCTCTCTCTCTCTCTCTATATATATATATATATATATATATATATATATATATATATATATATATATATATATTATATATATATATGGGTTGGGTTCCATAGACTCACATTACGACTCACATTGCGACACATCGTTTTGTCTTATATGGGCAAAAATGTTTGGAATGGGCTGATTTTTTGTGAGGATGATATCTATGGTGAGGAGATCATCCTTGCCAAAAATCAGCTCATTATGAAACTTCTAGCCCCATGTTTACAAGATGAAAAATTTTAGACCGTCTAAATTTTGTAAATCAATTTTGATGGGGTTAGAAGTTTTGGAATTGGATGATTTTTTGCCAGGATGATCCCCTCATCATAGAGATCATCCCCACAAAAATCAGCCCATTCCAAACATTTTTGCCCATATAAGACAAACAGTGTGTCGCAATGTGAGTCGTAATAGGAGTCGTAATAACACTATCCTATATATATATATATATAGGATTGGCTTCGGAAGACAAGCATCTCTACTCACATCTGTAAAACCTCTTCAATTCGTATCTCGAGGAAAAATAAATATCGAAATTTTAAGAAAATCTTGAAAGTGGGACTTATGGGTAAAACTTTAAGATGTTTTTGGTCATTTTTAATGGAATCTGACCTCACCATTGGATTCAAAATGATCGAAAAACATAGTTTAGCCTGTAAGCACGCTCAAGTGCAAGTCCGAATACAAAAGTTACAAAATCCTCGATTACCGAGTCGGACCAGGCCAAAATAGTGAATTTTTTGCTAAAGCAAGAATTATTAAGATTCAATTACACCATTAGATTTGTAACGAAAAATTATTGAACGTGGACTATTTATTTGTCATTTTTGGAGATCAGGAAGTTGAATTATTGTCAAAAACAAAAACGACATCAAGTTTAGGGGTCACCTCAGGCCAAAAATGTAAATTTTTGTTAGAGACATAATTTATAGAAATTGACTACACCATTAGATTCAGAACGAAAAATTAGGCGAAATAGAATATTCATTCGTCATTTTTGGAGTTCGACGGTCAAGTTATCGTCGATCGAAAGAATAGGCGAAATACCGATTTCGTCCCAAATTTTATATAAATAAAAATAAATTTTTTTTAAAAAACTCATCTTCCCCAACTCGTCCATACAGCCGCGATATATAAACAAAAAATTTGTTTTTTCTTCGATCTTCTACCTCAGATCTTTCACAAACGGTTCGTCGTTAACGACCGACGCAGAAGGGAGAAATGTCCACAGCTGCGTTCTCTACAAAACCCACCCAACCTCTTTCCATTTCACTTTCTTTTTCATCCAATATCGTCAAAAATCAGCCGTATTTGTATACGAAAATTTTGAAACTTTGACCTCGAATTTCGTCTATTTCGGAGTCAAACCGTCTTCCGACGCAAAAAGGAGAAACGTCCATAGCCTCATTCTCTACATAACTCACCCAAATTCCTTTCGTTTTATTGTCTTTTTCATCTCGTATCATCAAAAATCAATCGTACGTATATACGGGGATTTCGAAACTTTGACCAGGGATTTCATCCATTTCGGGGTCAAACCGTCCTCCCCCGCAGAAGGGAGAAAGGACGACCACATCGAGATCTTCGAAACCACCGGGCCGGCTTCAAAAATCAGCCGCTTCGAAAGGTCGGTCCGTCTCGATTTCCGCGTCGATCGCCTCGATTTCAGCGCACATGCTTTGATCCTTTCGCATAGAGATTGTAAGGAACTCTCAATTTCTATTAGTAATCTTAGATTGTGAAAATTGCATTTAAGATTTTATTAAAAAAATTTTGATATATTTCCAAAATATAGAATTCTTTTATTGGAAAAATTTTGAGATATTTCCAAAATATAGAATTCTTTTATTATTTAAAAATTCACGCCAGAAATTACATGTTTGATATGTTTAATTGTATTTTTAACAAGTTATACGTGGGTATGGTATTTTAACGGGTTATTTCCATCAATTGGGTCTTGTGCACTACTCGGACCCCGTTTTGAAAAACAATTTGTATTTTTTTTTATATTATTGATAAAAATAAATTTTTCAGTTGGAAAATGTGATTTAATATTCAATGAACTCATATTGAGTTGATGAATATCAGAAAATGGATATTTTATTGAAGAGATTGAAAACTGTAAAAATTGAAAAAAGGGAAAAAGGGTATGAAACGGTAAAATGTCAAAATCACACCCGAGAGGTGATGTCTGCATTTTACGTTGTTGTGTTGTGTGTAGATTGGTGAACGGGTATCCAGGGATAATATTACTGGTTGTATGTTTATTTACTTTCTGTTAGCGCGAGACGCTGTTTACGTTTCCGTTTTGTTATTTATTTTAGGCAGGGTGGTCACACTTGCATTGTAGGAAACTGGATATCCATTTTCAACCTTGTATTGTTAATTTTTCTTTTGTTTTCAAATGAAAATATTATATATATATATATATATATATATATATATATATATATATATATATATATATATATATATGTAGCTATTTTGTGAGCTGTTAAAGAGCTTGTGAATGCCTGAAGGAATAGTGCGTCATATCATCCGGAGTGGTGTACTATCCTGGGATGTACGGTAGGGACCACCAAGCTCATACGTGGTGTGGGACGCGTATGAAAGTGGAGTCACAATTGGAATCCTGGTTTATTCCTCTCTATCTTTACCAGTGAACTTGTAATGTAAAGGTGGTCGTATACAAATGGTTTGTATATTTGGGAATCACATGTACGCCTGATAGGCATAGACGAAGATGATTAGTCAGTGATCACTAACAATCTATAGTAGTCGAACGTTCTGGCACATCGAAAAGAGACCCATTGCTTACGGTCACGTCAAACGGCCAGCCTGAGTCGGATAAATGGTCAACCAAGCGTAGTAAACAGCGACCAGTTACAAAATCGAGAACTAAAAGTCAGAGAAGAATTATAACATCATGTCCCGACTGGGAGCGATCCAGTCGTGAATCCCAACTCTCTAATTCCAATACTCCACAATTGTGTATTATGTATATGTTGTCTTATTTTGATATATAAAATGAAATCCGTGTTTAATGTTTCCATTTGATCAATTAGATTTGTATAAAAAGAGAATGTTATAGTGAGTACTGCTGATCGATATAATGTGAGTTTTAAAATGTTTAGTTGTTCATCCCTGACTATATGTACCAGTTAATCATAGTTCTTCTGTAAAATTTTATATATTTTAAAATGATTTAGTATGCTTATTCGTTCATGTTAGAAGAGGTTATTGGCAAAAATTGTGTTATTCTTTACTGGGTAACCATTGTTACTCACCCTTTCCTTCTCCATTTTTTTTAGTTTCAGATCTGAAGCTTGGCGATGTAGGTATAGAACACGAGTGAGAATCATCTGGTGGGTCAGATAAACAGTCAAAGTTCGTCACTTGGTGAGTATTGGGGCTACATCCCTCTAGTGGTTTAAGTTTGTCTAGGTAATATTATAGATTTTGTTTTGAGCGTTAGAACTTTTGTTAGAGTGAGGAATTTTGTATAATCCTATTTTCTGGTTAGTCTTTCGCAGTCTGATCTTTCGTACGTTATTAGACGTATATAAGCTTCCGCTAGTATTATATTTTGTATATGTATGCAGGATTGTATGCCGTTTATTAGGTGCAGGTTGAATGCCTTGGAATACTAACATAAACAGAGGAGATCATGCCGAAATTTCGAGGTGCCACCTAGTACCTCAAGATCTGACATGGGGATTTGTGTTAGCATTTGACGGGGCACCACAACATCTCTACAAACTAATTCAGTCGTCGGATATACGTGAGATTTGCGGTCCAGATCGTTTGTTACTTTACAAACCTTTTTAAACAAACGAAAATTCCTAAATTGCAACTACCTGTCTGATCTGTCTTCTATTTGAGTCACTTCCTCTTCAATTCACTCTTCCTATTCGATTCACTCTCTTCAATCTGCTATCAAAAATGAACTAATCTCTTCGATTCACTCTCTTTCCCCAAAAATGAAGACAGATCGATTCGATTCAATCCTCGTAAACACAGATTGAATAGATTTATTATTCGACTTCAGCTCCCCTTCCTTCCTCGTTTGCTTCTCTCTACTAACGACGATGACGACGATGAAGCTTTCTTCCTTCCTCGTTATTCGTCTACTTCTTTTTCACACTCATCTCTCAAGTGATCTGCTGGAAACGGAATAAAGTTCGTCTTCTCCCTTCCTCTTCGTTTGTGAAGGCATCGACGAAGGTCACGGCTTCATCCTCACTATCTTTCTAACTCGTTCCGAAGAAACCTTAAACTCGATCTCTCTTAAAGGTAAGAAATCACAAAACCTTAATTACTTTTTATTTTTCAATTTTTTTTTTAATTTCCTGTTCTGCTAAGTTTTATATATGTTTAATCTGAAAATTTTACAACCCGGATGCCACTTTTATTTGTTTAATTTGAAGAAATGGGTTCGAATGGCAATTCGTATGTGTTTTTATTATAAATGCCTAAAGATATTGATCCCAAGAACTTTGAAAAACCTTTTTGATTGACCCTAACATGAAAAATCAGTGTGATTGATGATTTCTGGAACTGTGTTTTGGTCGTTGGATTAAAGGATGATTAAACATTTGTGTGTAGTATAGGGGTCAGATTTCTACATATTCAATGCACTGTGCAACCATTTATTTATTGATTATGGAAAAGATCAATCAATTAGTTAAAAATCACAATTATCATTGTACATAGTGGATATAACATACAGGATACCTGAATCACTCTTCAAATATTTGATTGCTTTAGCATTTTAGCAAAGGCTCCATTGAAGGATGTATATATTTTTTATTTAGCTTTCTCCCACAAGTATCATATAGTTAATTTGCTAATCTCAAGCTATGAGACAAGGAGCACTTGGTTATGTTCCTCTAATGGAGATCGAGTTGATGTTACCAAGTCTTCTCAAGAACCATTGCAAGGAAATTGGCTAGGACAAGGACAAAGAGGATGAAAGAGGGATTACAAGGCTTGATTGTGGAAGTACAATGCAAAGAGATTGCTCTAGAAGATTCTAAGACTAAATTTGAAGATATCAAAGCTTCACCTAGGATGGTCAACTATCTTTTTATGCGAGGGATCAATTTGGAAGATCAAGTTGGATGCAAGGGTTAATTGAGAATTTTATATTCTAATTGTCCTTAGTTTTAGTCTTTTATTTGCTAAGGACTAATAAGGCCCAATCCTCATCTAATTTGCCTAAAAAAATAGCCTACATGTTATACTTGACACAATTATGATTCTTATATCTTTGAAGTTTATTCAAGAAGTTTTGGTTTTGTTTTCAAGCATTTTTTATGAGTTCTTGATTGAGTGCATGAATCTTCGACTTATCAAAGGAGTGATCAACCTTTGTGGCACCTCAAGATTGGGGTTTTAAGGACATAATTTCCTTAAGGTTCTAATTCGATCAACACCAATTTGTTCCTAAACAATTTAGAACGTTTCAAAGCCATCAAATTCAAGGGTTCCTAAAAGAGGTTGTCTAGAGGGATTAATATCCATGGAGATCATCTAAAGGGGATCATATCATTTGGTATCAGAGCAAGAATGATTGTTGGAAAATAGTTCATCATTGAGGAAACTCTTCGAAGATTTGGTTAGCGCAACATTCGAAGTGGAGAACAAAATGGGTAGATCTTGCTTCACAACCATACATTTACACCAATTCACAACCAAGTATTAGTGGAAACACCAGGCTATAGATATCAAAACCCTTTTTTTTGTTGCGTTCTTGACTATAGGGAAACATTCTTGTTACGTTCTTGAATTGGAAACCATGAACATTCTTGCTGAAATCTTCTTGCATTATGCTCATATGCTAAATTAACAGCATTGAAATTCAACATATTAAGGTTTTTAACTGTTGTAATCTGGTTCTCTATTGGGCTGAACTCTTTGCTGAAAACAAATCTGAATTGAGATTGTTCTCTTTTAATTCTCTTTAACGTATTGCTGAATTGAACTGAGATTGTTCACAACGTTTATCTTTAAAAAAGAAAAAACACGATATCTCAAGAATCATTGGATTACCATTCAAGAACAAACCAAAGTTATCAAAAAATGATTTGTTGCTGGGTTTCCTTGAAGATGAACATGAGTAAAATTTCCTTGAAGATTATCTTTTAGTCTATTACAAAATGGAACCTTATTCACTCAGATTTGGCAATGGTTCTGAGGTTAATATAGGAGCTATTTTTGAAAGTGGGGTAAGGGAGACTGGCGGAGATGGTGTAGAGGTTGATGGGGGAAAGACTTTTGATAGTAATGGGAAAAATCAGGTTTTCAACAAGGCCTTGAGACAATTAGTAGGGCGATAAATGGATGACCGTCTAGAGAACAGCAAGGGTATGACCTAAAGAAGAGGGAAAATGGGGAAATTAACTTGGGGCATGACTCTGAGGGAGGTAACCTAACCAAAGGAAATGGGGTAGGTGGCACATTATCATGGGCTGGTGTGGTAGGGAATGCTGCATCAGGTAGGGGACTTAAGGAACTAACATTTTCAGAGCCAGAGAACCGAGGAGGTAAGGTGTTTGTCAATATTCCTACTTCAGCTCTGAAGAAGGGGAGGCACTTTGGAAAAACAACCAGGTGGGACACTTTCTCAATTGTAAACTTCCATTCAGTGTAGTAAAGGGGACTGTGGAAAAACTATGGAAACCCAGGGGAAACCTCCAAGTTTTTTCGGATGATAATCGTCTTTTCTTCTTTAAATTCAATGACGAACAGGATAGAGAAGCGGTTCTGCAGAAAGGGCCTTGGTTCATTGGGGGGGAAATTGTTAGTTTTAAGAGCTTGGGAACCCTGTATTGAGCTAAACAAGAAAGAGGAATCAATTATACCAGTATGGGTGAGGTTCCTGAATCTACCAAAGCAATTTTGGACCCCTACAAATTTGGGGATTGTGGCAAGTGGAGTGGGCAAACCATTATACCTGGATAATGCAACTGAGAACCTTTCAAGGCTTTCTTATGCTAGGGTGTGCATTGAGATAAATGCTGAAAAGGAAATCCCGAACGCAATCTTCATCAATATGGGAGAAAATAAGGTGGCTGAGGTAAAGGTGGTGTGTGATTGGATGCCACCAAAATGTTCGCATTGTAAGATTTTTGGTCACTCTGATGCAAAATGCCCATTGAAGATGCCAAAAACTAAGAAGGAATGGAAAGCAATATCAGAGAGGACAAATGGGAGGGAGGAAGCTTCAGAAGTAGTCAACACTATGGTAGCATTAGAAAGGACTAATGGAAGGGAGGATACCTCAGAAGGTGTCAACTCAATGGGGCATGAGAAAGGAGAATGGGAGACAATAGAGAGGAAGAAAGGAAAGGGTAAAGTAGCACAACAAGTTAGAGAGGAAGAAGTCAATAAAGGGATGCCCGAGGGGAATGAAATCTCGATAGCAAGTATGGAACCAAGGAACAATTTGGATGAGGACAAGTCTGTCACGCAAGGCAAAGGGAAAATGACTATGGAGAACAGCCCAGCAGGGAAAGGAAGTTGCAATAGTCCTGGGGTAAAGGGAAAGAGGAAGAATAGCCAGATAGTAGCCAAGAGCAATAGATTCAGTGCATTGCATGATGATGAAGCTAGTGAAGAATTAAAAGTTAGAAATGTGGTGGTGGATGAGAAGGACAAGAGAGACAAGAGCTCCACGGGGTCCATCAGGGATATCCTTAGCAAAAGGGAGGCACTTTTTACTATGGGGATAGCAACAAGTCAGACAACAGGTGACCACAGTAAGGCAGCCACAGGCTATGGGACCCAGGAAACTGACAAAGGTGTTTAATGTCAATTTCTCTTTGGAACATTAGGGGTCTCAATGACCCGCTAAAGCAGGCAAAAGTAAGGAAATTAATAGATAAGCACAAAGTTGCCATTATGTGCATTGTGGAAACAAGAGTTAAGAAGGTAAATCAGGAAGCCATCCTTAGGAACTTATGCCCATCTTGGGCTGTTTGCGATAACTATAATCATAGCAATGGAGGAAGGATGTGGGTGGTTTGGAACAAGGAAATAGTTAGCTTGAGGGTCTTGCATATGTCAAGCCAGATCATCCATGTGTATGTGGACAGAAAAGATTGCCAAGGTTTTTTCCTTTCTTTTGTTTATGGGTCTAATAGTAGGCAACAAAGGAAGGAGTTGTGGGCTGACATGGAATTTATTAGTAGTAATATGAGAGCTCCTTGGGGAGTGCTGGGTGATTTCAATGTGGTGCTGCATAGTGATATTAAGGTAGGGGGCAGATCTGTGCAAAGACATGGAAGTGAGGAAGCTAGGCAATGCTTGGACTTGGCTGGTTTGCTTGACCTAAAGGCCGTGGGCTGTAGATTTACGTGGTGCAACAAACAAAATGAAGGCAGGATAGTCTCGAAGATTGATAGAGCAATGGGGAATCCTGAATGGATCGATGTTTTTTCGGAAGTTCAAGCGGAGTTTCTCCCTAGTGGGATTTCTGATCATAGTCCAATCCTTTTGAATATGTTGAGAGTGAGAAAGGCAACTGTTAGATCCTTCAAGTTTTTCAATTTTTGGGTTAATGATGATCAGTTTCTTCTTCTTGTTAGGAAAGCGTGGGACATCAAGGTGGAAGGAAACCCAATGTTTAGAGTTATTAAAAGGTTGAAGCTTCTCAAAGGAGAACTTAAGCAATGGAGCAAACTAAAGTTTGGAAACTTATCCATGAGAGTTTCAAAAGCCAAAGCTGAGTTGGATGAAGTGCAAAATAGAATTCAAACAGAGCCTCTAAATGTCCAGCTAGCTCTAAAGGAGAAAGCTGATGTCCGTGAGTATGCCACCCTAGCCAGACATGAGGATCACGCCTTTAGGCAGCAATCTAGAGTGAGCTGGCTGAAGCTTGGGGACAGTAATACTTCCTTCTTTCATCAGTCTTTGAAGGTCAGGAGATCGAGGAATGTATTACCAGGTTGAAGAAGAAAAATGGCAAATTTGTTGATAATGAAGATCTCATTGAAGAAGAAGTTGTGGAGCACTTCAAAGACATTTTAGGAAAGGACAAAGATAGTTTTCAGCAGGGGAACTGGGACTTTGCTTTTAGTAAGATCCTAACTAGTGACCAGAGGGTTAGGTTGGCTAGGCAGGTCTCAGACGAAGAGATTAAGGATGCTTTATTGAGCATTGATGGGAATAAAGCTCCAGGCCCCGATGGGTTTTCAGCGGCTTTTTTCCACAAAACATGGAGCATTGTGGGGAAGAAAGTTACCTTGGCAATTAAAGGTTTCTTCAAGAAGGGGGTTTGATTAAAGAACTAAACTCCACAGCCATCTCTCTTATCCCGAAGGTCCCAATGCCGAGCTCCTTGGATGATTTTCGGTCGATCTCTTGCTGCAACGTCCTTTACAAGAGTATTTCCAAAATTCTGACCAACAGGCTTAGAGAGGTGATGCCCCGGATAATCAGTCCTAATCAGAGTGCCTTCATCCTTAATTTCGATTGCAGACAACATTCTGCTGTCTCACTAGATTATTTGGAGCTTCCACTTAGATAAAGGGTCGCCTAAAGCGGTTGCAAAGATTGATCTTAGGAAGGCGTATGACACAGTTAAATGGGAGGCAGTGCTACAATGTTTAAAACTGTTCAAGTTCCCGCAAATTTTTATACAATGGGTTAGAAGCTGTATCACGCCCACCAGATTCTCGGTTTCAATCAACGGGTCTTTGAAGGGTTATTTCTTAGGGATGAGAGGTCTTCGCCAGGGAGATCCTCTATCCCCCTTTCTTTTTGTGATGATCGTGGAAGTGTTGTCAACTCTCTTGGCTATGGAGGTAGAAAGTAAAATTTTGGAGCTCCATCCTAGGTGTCGCAATCCTCAGATTTCTCATCTATGTTTTGCTGACGATTTATTGGTTATGTTTAAAAGTTCCCCCAGGTCAACGAAAGCCATTTGCTCAACTCTAAAGCGATTCAAAGACATGACAAGGTTGGAGATGAACCCATCGAAAAGTAGAATTTACTTTACAGGCACAAATGTTATCACCAAGGATATAGTTATTAAAAGTTTGGGTTGCAAGGAGGGCATGCTTCCGATGAGATACTTGGGCGTTCCATTGGCTTCAAAAAGAATGTCTTATGAGGACTGTCGCCATCTGATTGAGAAGATTTGTGCACGTGTTCAAGGCTGGAAAGGAAGATTTCTGTCATATGCAGGGAAAGTGGAACTCATTCAATCGGTGCTGAACAGTATGGCTTCCTATTGGGCTAGTTTGTTCATCCTTCCTAAGCGAGTTTGGAAGGAGGTGGGGCAGATTTGTGGGAAATTCTTATGGTCAGGTAACGATGGCTATACCAAAATGCAACCCATTAGCTAGGCTCAAATTTGCAAGCATAAACAGGAGGGGGATCTTGGGCTGCGAAACCAAGAAGTCTGGAACAAAGCAGCCATCTTACGCCATGTGTGGAGCCTTGCCTCAAACCAGGACAGTCTGTGGGTTAGGTGGGTGAACCATAATCTCATTAAAGATCGGAGTTTCTGGACCTTGAAATGCCCAACTCAATGCTCGTGATCTTGGAAGAAGATTCTAAACTCAAGAGATGCAGCGGAAGGACTGATCAAACATCAGATAGGTAAGGGAACAGCAACGAATCTATGGATAGAGTCGTGGCACCCAGAAGGAATCCTTGAGAAACATTTCCCTAGCGAACTCCGTTATGACTCTAGATTGAATCTCCGAGCAAAGGTGAGCACTATTATTCAAGATGGCAAGTGGAACCCTCCAATCCGCATGGTTAGAGCCTTAGAACACATATGGGCAGATCTGGACAGAGTTGAGATTGATGCTAAAGAAGACGACAAGGTCAGGTGGGTAGGCAGTTCGACTGGAAATTTCACAATATCTTCAGCCTATGATCACCAAATGACTCGTGGTCAATGTGTTGGTTGGCGAGAATTGGTTTGGTGTAAGAAAGCCATTCTTAAACACAAATTCACGCTGTGGATGGCTGTGATGGGCAGCCTAAAGACGCAAGATTGGTTGTGATCTAGGCACATTATCTCAAATTTGGTTTGTTCCTTTTGTAACAACAGCAATGAGAGCATAGAGCATATATTTATGGGATGCAGGTATGCTAGAGAGGTTTGGAAGAGGGTGCTCAAAAAGTCCCTTGTAACTAGAGCAATAAAACCGTGGGCACAAGAATTGGATTGGATGATCACTAACTTCAAGTGTAGGGAGCTCTCCACGGAAATCAAACGAGCCTCTTTCAGCACCTTTGTCTACCACATCTGGAAGGAGCAATGCAAGAGAATATTTAAGAATAAGAATTCTAACGAGGACGTGCTAGTGCAAGTCATTGTCCAAGATGTGAGAATAAGGTTTAGCGAAGAAGATACAGTGGTGGAGGACTTGAGCTTCAATAGGAGCTTTTTATTGAGTCATGGGCCATAAAAGCTAAATTTAAAATGGCGATCCCGAAAACCTGCAGATGGAGTCCCCCTCCGACTCTATGGTGGATGATTAATTGTGATGGCTCATTAAGAGGTAATGTAGGGGGAATGGGTGCTATAATTCGTGACCACAATGGAGACATTATATGGGCGGCGGCAAAAGGGGAGAGAGAGAGATGAGTGCTAATCCATGAGCTCCACGCTATTCACATGGGCTTAGAAAAGGCTGTGGAACTAGGAGGGCAAGCTGTTAAAGTGGCTTCAGATTCAAAGGTAGCTGTGGAAGCGTTGAAGGGACAAATCACACCTCCTTGGTACACTGAAAGAATTATTAGGGAGATTAAGGAGTTAAAGGCTAAGGTTAGAGAATATGATTTTTTGCTTACTTATAGAGAAGCCAATCGCTCAGCGGATTATCTAGTGGGCTTATGTAATTTAGATTCATACGTGGAGATCCTATTCGGGTCGATTCCTTCTGGCTTAGCTAAGCTTGTTAAGGAGGATGCCGAGGGAAGGATGGTCCTTAGGTTGTAGTCTCCTTTTTGGTTGGGGGTCCTCCTAAACCCCAATCACCATTTATCAAAAAACAAAATGATTTGTTACTGAAAACTCAACCACAACAGCCACTTTTTTAAATGTTATTTATTTTAATTTTTTTTTTGAAAACTCAGACCAACGCTTGACATGGTTCATAATAGAAGCAAGACCTCACGATTGCTGAATTCTTGGCTCTTTATTGAGATAAATGTATTCTTACATAAACTGGATCTTCCTTGCTGAATTCTTGCTTTTCTATTTTGTGTAGCCAATATTGATTTGTTTTGTTTCTTTATCTCAGCCACAACGTCTTCAATTTGTTTACAAAAAAAAAAAAAATTACTAATATTATCATTGATTTGTTGTGTGACAACGTATAATGTTCTTGTTGGTTATTTCTTGTTGAATTAAATATAAACATTTGACGTTGCTGCTTTCCTTTGTTGTTAATTTTTTGTTGTGTTGCTCAAAAAAAAAAAAAAAAGAGAATTTCTTGCTGAATTTCAGAAACTTTTGGGCAATTTCGAGGACAACTTGCTGAACTTCTTGCTAATCTAAGTTTGCTTCGACTTTAAAATTCTGATCTAAGTTTGTTTTCTTTAAAAATTGTTTTAACTTTAATGATTTTGATAATTCCATAGCAATCTCGACATTAAATTCTATTTTTTTTCCTGAGATTGTTAGATTCTTATTTCTAATAAGGGCCATACAAGGCACTGGTTGTAGCTTGAGTGATATAAAATAAATAAATAAATAAAAAAGGTGGGGGGGGGTTTCGACATAGTTTTGGAAACATGAGTAAAGAAGGAGGAGACCCATAAGAGACCGATATGCGATTATTCATCAAGGCTGTCCATGACCAATTCAAATTGTTGAATTCAAGGTTGGATAATATGGAATCCTCTTATGAATCTAAATCATATAGAAGGCATAAGTTCGACGAAGAAGAAGAAGCTAATTCCGAAGTGGAAAGAATAAATTATAAACGGGACAAGAGGGTTGATTTCAAGGGAGAACAATTTAGGTAGCATAAAGATGACGATTCCGACTTTTTAAGGAAAGAATGATCCTGAATTATATTTAGAGTGGGAAAGAAAAGTTAAGCACATATTTGATTGTCATAATTATTCTGAGGATAAGAAGGTAAAACTAGCCGTTGTAGAATTTACAAATTATGCAAGTATATGGTGGGATCAATTGGTGATCAATAGGCGCAGGAATGTTGAGAGACCTATACGGTCATGGGAAAAGATGAAGTTGGTGATGTGCAAGAGATTTATACCTAGCCATTACTATCGAGATTTGTATATAAAATTGTAAGGGCCAGTTCAAGGTTCCATAAGTGTAGAGGATTATTATAAGGAGATGGAAATCACCATGATTAGAGCAAACATAAAGAAAGATAGAAAAGCAACCATGGCTAGATTTATTGCCGATTTGAACAAGGAGATTGATGATGTGGTCGAGTTGCAACATTACGTAAAGATGGAAGAGTTGTTGCACAAAGCTATTACAGTGGAAAAACAAATTAAGCCTAAAAGGTTCAGATCTAGTTCGTCCTCTAGTGATCTGTAGAGACCAAATTGGAAGGATAACAAATCCACTTTCAAACCAAACGAAGAAACAAGGTCAAAGAATTCGATTTATGTTCTTAAAGATAAACCCAAAACAAAACCTTTTACTAAGTCACGTGAAATCAAGTATTTTCGATGCCAAGGATTTGGACATATTGCTTCTGAATTTCCAAATAAAAGGGTTATGGTTTTACGGGCAAATGGAGAAATTGAGAGTGTTAGCTCTAGTGACAATGAGATGCCACCATTAGAGAATTATTCTGAAGAAAAAGTGGAAGAACCTGTGCATGGAGAATTACTTGTTACTAGGAGAACCTTGAGTATACAGCTAAGGATGAAGGAAATGAAGAGCAACGTTGATATGATCCACTTTAGATGATCTCCATGGATATGGATTGCTCATAACGATCTCCTCAAGAAACCCTTGAATTTGATGGCTTCGAAACGATCTAAATTGCTTAGGAACGAATTGATGATGATCAGATTAGAACCTTAAGGAAACTATGACCTTAAAATACCATTCTTGAGACGCCTCAAAGGTTGATCACCCCTTTGATAAGTCGAAGAATTCATGCACTCAATCAAGAACTCATAAAAAAGAACACATGAAGACAAGCATAAGCTTGTTGAATAAACTTCGAAATCTTAGAATAAGAATTGTGTTTAAAATACAACATGAGGTACCCTTTTATAGACAAATTAGATCAAGATTGGGTCTAATTAGTCTTCTGGAAATAAAAGATCAAAACTAAGGACAATTAGAATATCAAACTCTCAATTAACCCTTGCATCCAATTTGATCTTACAAATCACTCACTTTTACCAAAAGATAGTTGACCATCCTTGGTGAAGCTTTGACATCTTCAAAGTTGATCTTAGAATCTTTTAGAACAGCTTCCCTGTATTATACTTCCACAATCAAGCCTTGTAATACTTGTACTGCCTCTTACATGCTCTTTATCCTTGCCCTAGCCAATTCCTTGCAATGGTTATTGAGAAAACTTGGGAACATCAACCCGATCTCTATTATTTTGATACCAAATGATATGATCCCCTTTAGATGATCTCCTCTAGAAATCCTTGAATTTGATGGCTTCAAAATGATCTAAATGACTTAGGAATAAATTGATATTGATCGAATTAGAACTTTAAGAAAACCCCAATCTTGAGACGCCACAAATGTTGATCACTCCTTTGATAAGTCGAAGATTCATGTACTCAATCAAGAACTCATAAAAAACTCATAAAGAAGAACACATGAAGACAAGCATAAGCTTCTTGAATAAACTTCAAAATCTTATAATTAGAATTATGTTCAAAATACAACATGAGGTACCCTTTTATAAACAAATAAATTCAAGATTGGGTCTAATTAGTCCTTTAAAAATAAAAGACCAAAACTAAGGACAATTAGAATATCAAACTCCCAAATCCAATTTAATCTTACAAATCACTCCCTTGCACAAAAAAGATAGTTCACCATCCTTGGTGAAACTTTGAAATCTCCAAAATTGGTCTTAGAACCTTCTAGAATGGTCTCATTGTATTGCTCTTCCACAATCAAGCCTTGTAATGCTTGTAATGCCTTTTCCATCCTCTTTGTCCTTGTCCTACCCAATTCCTTGCAATTGTTCTTGAGAAGACTTGGGAACATCAACCCGATCTCCATTATTCTGATACCAAATGATATGATCCCCTTTAGATGATCTCTAGTGATATTCAGCTAGATGATCTCCTCAAGAAATCCTTGAATTTGATGGCTTCAAAACGATCTAAATTGCTTAGGAAAGAATTGATGTTGATCGGATTATAACTTTAAGGAAACTATGTCCTTAAATCCCCAATATTGAGACGTCACAAAGGTTGATCAATCCTTTCATAAGTCGAAGATTCATGCACTCAATCATGAACTCATAAAGAAGAATACATGAAGACAAGCATAAACTTGTTGAATAAACTTCAAAATATTAGAATTAGAATTGTGTTCAAAATATAACATGAGGTGTCCTTTTATAGACAATTAGAATATCAAATTCCCAACTAACCCTTGCATCCAATTTATTTTTACAAATCACTCCCTTGTACAAAAAGATAGTTGACCATCCTTGGTGAAGCTTTGACATATCCAAAGTTGATCTTAGAATCTTCTAGAACAGCCTCTTTGTATTGTACTTCTACAATTAAGCCTTGTAATGCTTGTAATGCCTCTTTCATCTTCTTTGTCCTTGCCCTAGCCAATTCCTTACAATGATTCTTGAGAATACTTGAGAACATCAACCCGATCTTTGTTAAACGTGAGTATATATTTCACACTAGTTGCCTAGTATAACTTTTAATGTTGTTGATTTATCTTTGTTTGATGTAGGTGATTCGAGGATGAATTTTTTTCGAAGAGGGAGAGAATAATGGAGATCGAGTTGATATTCCCAAATCTTCTCAAGAACCATTGCAAGGAATTCGCTAAGGCAAGGACAAAAAGGATGAAAGAGGCATTACAAGGCTTGATCATGGAAGTAAAATGCAAAGAGATTGCTCTAGAAGATTCTAAGACTAAATTTGAAGATATCAAAGCTTCACCTAGGATGGTCAATTTTCTTTTTATGCAAGGGATTGATTTGAAAGATCAAGTTGTATACAAGGGTTAATTAGAAATTTTATGTTCTAGTTGTCCTTAATTTTTGTCTTTTATTTTCTAAGGACTAATTAGGCCTAATCCTCATCTAATTTGCCTATAAAAACAGCCCATATATTATATTTGACACAATTATGATTCTTATGTCTTTGAAGTTTAGTCAAGAAGTTTTGATTTTGTTTTCATGTGTTCTTTATGAGTTCTTGATTGAGTGCATGAATCTTCGACTTATCAAAGGAGTGATCAACCTTTGTGGCGTCTCGAGATTGAGATTTTAAAAACATAGTTTCATTAAGGTTCTAATCCGATCAACATTAATTTGTTCTTAAGAAATTTAGAACGTTTTGAAGCCATTAAATTCAAGGGTTCCTAGAAGAGGTTGTCTAGTGGGATTCATATCCATGGAGATCATCTAAAGAGGATCATATAATCCTCAGTTTGACAGATGGACCACAGTTGCCTTGATTATGTTGATATATAATCTGCATTTTGTAGAACTAATGCCTTTTTTAAAATTAAAAAAAATTGTGAACTCTTGTAATTGTGTTTTCTTGGTGGTTGGTGCTCATCTCTGGAGCTCTTTAAAGAGCCGAATAGAAAAGTTGAGAATAGTTCAGTTCAATATGTAACATGGCAAGTCGACTACACTTCCTCATCTGGGTCAGATCAATTTCCTTTAAACAAATTTCATAATTTTTTTTTATCAATTTTATTCAATTTGGTTCGATTTTTCTAATCACCTAAACATAGATCAGAATTTTTTTTATAATCAATTTTAGGGTATAATTGATTATAGTTTTGTGCAAATTTCAGAAATTTTTTTTATCAATTTTATTTAATTTGGTTTGATTTTTCTAACCCTATAAACATGGAAATTTCAAAAAAAATTTATCAATTTTAGGGTCTATGTGATTATAGTTTTGTCATTTAAGCAAATTTCAGAATTTTTTTTATCAATTTGGTTCGATATTTCTAACCATCTAAACATGGAAATTTCAGAATTTTTTTTTATCAATTTTATTTAATTTGGTTTCCTAATTTTATCAATTTTATTTAATTTGGTTTTGTTATTTAAGCAAATTAAAGAATTATTTTTCTCAATTTTATTTCATTTTTTGTATGGTTTGGGTTTCTTAAGAGTTTATTATGTGGGTGTGTTTATTATTTACATATTCATGATTGAATTAAATAGTCATGCATTACAATGGTTAGCTTCAAGAGTTTCTGAAATTCCAATAAGGGCTGGATTCATAATGGTAGCATGATTCATAATGTAAGGTTTGCTCGAGTAAGGATTGGATTTTAGCTTTGAGCAAAAGAGTCCTTAGTGGTAGTCTCACCAAGTTTTAAAGTTTGAATATTTGAATCATGTTTGTTGGATGTTATAGAATTGTGATGGTTTTTATTTTTAAGTTTGAACTGAATCGCCACTAATTGAGTTTTAAAGTTTGAATATTTGAATCATGAATGCTTTTCTTTATCTTACACATGCACACACACATCAATTACTGTACTCTGTATAGTCAAAGATTGAGAACACAGGGATCCCTCACCGTGGGACTGAGAACTGTGCGTTCTTCCGGCTATCTATAGGATAGCTTAACATTGCCTCCTAATTTCTCTCTTTGATTATACATTGTGAAAAAATCAAAATATATATGGGATCTCTCACCGTGGGACTAAGAATAATATTTTTATTGTTCTTACTTATTTCGTTACTTTTTTTGTTTATGAACTAAAGATTTTACAAAAGATTGATGATGAGATTGAAGTAGAATATGACATGTTTTGTTCCATGCACTACTGTTGTTATTACTATTGACAGATGGAAGATAACAATTTAAAAAGTGCGAAAGCAAATTGGACACCCAAACAACATGAAATTTGGGTCGAGATATGCTATGAATTAGTTAAAAAACGGAGGAGACCACATAAAGTACTTGATAAGATCGGATATGAAACATTGGTGAAGGAGTTTAAAAGGATAACTGGCGTTTACTATGATAGAGGGCAAATGAAAAATAAGTGGGATAGACAAAAAGGACTTTGGGGACGTTGGAATAAGATTTGCACAAATACTGGCATCTCTTATAATGTTGAGACGGGTATATTAGATGCAAGTGAAGATTGGTGGGATGGGTGATTAGAGGTATATTTTTTTTTTACTTCTTTATTTCATTTATTTAAAATTTTTTTTATTTCTTTTATATATAATTTAGAATTTTTATTTTTTAAAGCATCATCCAAAAGATGCAATATTTCGATCGAAGCCTTTGATGTTTGCGAAGCAATTAGATGTAATCTTTGGAGGCACATATGCTACTCGTAACCGGATGTGGTCGTCTGCATCTGGTACAATGCCATCTACATCAGTAAACCAACCAGATAATCTTGGGGATGATCTAGAAGATGTCATAGAGACCTTGCTCCCGGAGTTTCAGACACCTCTAGGGGATAAGGCTACCACTACTGTACCCCCACCCACAGACCCTGTTCGACGTAGAAGTGGCGATACTCTACAACTTTAGGGTCGTAGGCAAAATATGACTACTGCTATGCGAATTGGCCAGTCATTGGAGAAGCTCATAGATGCAGTTAACAATCAGACATCTACTTCTATCAATCTTACTTCTGTTAAGAAAGGTACTATTCAATAGTCAATCGACCTCTTAGACCAGCTAACAGATATAACCCCTAACAGTGATCTCTATTATTTTGCATTGAAGATGTTTATGAAGAACAAACAATTCAGAGAGATTTTTTGTGGGTTGCGATCAACAAATATTCATCTTAGGTGGTTGGAGAGCGAGATGACTAATTATCTGGTTGGGAGAGATTGTTAGACATTTTTTCATGTTATTTTTATATTATGTTTGTTTTGGGATGCACCTATAGGGTGCAATATACTTGGTTACTTTTATATTTATGTTGGTTTGATGATGCACCTATAGGGTGCAATATACATTGGTTACTTTTTGCACTAATATGATGTAATATACTCTGTTAGATGGATATGTTAATTTTTGTTAGACGTATATTATATTTTCTGTTAGATGGATATTATTTGCACTATTGGATGTTTATTGTGATTAATATTGTGGATAATGAGTTTTGTTGAATGTGGTGGATATCATTTTATTGTATATTGTAAATTGGGTGTATATACAACTAATATGGATCCATAAACAAGTCAAATGGATTTAGATGTTGATACCATAAATACTGTTGATACGACTGATACCATGGATTCAAATGATGATACGAATAATACTGTTGGGTCAAGTGTTTTAAATATAGCCACGAGAGGAGCCATCCTAGGTTCTTTATTTTATTGTGAGAATGTCTTAGATAGGGAGGAACATAGTAATTGTCCATTCAAGGGGATTGATTTTGTGCGAAAAACACTGAATGATAATACGATGTGCCACTCATTGTTTAGAATGGAAAGCCATGTATTTTTGAATCTATGTTCTATTTTGGAGGAACGGGGTCTGCTAAAGATGCAACGATATATTACTATTCAAGAACAAGTAGCGATGTTCCTATTGATAATATGACATAATCAAGGATAAAGAGTAATTGCAGATTGTTTTGTTCATTCACTTGAAACGGTTAGCAAGTACTTCTACATAGTTCTTTTGACGATTGTGAACTTGTCAATGTCCTTAATTGTACCTCCCGACCTCAATGAAGTCTCTCCGCACATCCGTAACAATCATCGTTTTTTGCCATATTTTAAGGTAATTTCTTATATATATACACTTTAAATATATTTTTTTATTAATGTTTATAGATTAATATAATTAAAAAATATGTAGGGTTGTATTGGAGCGATAGACAGACACATGTTAGTGTATTTGTACCAATAGTAGACCAAATGCAATATCGAGGACATAAGGGACTCACGCAAAATATAATGGCAACATGTTCATTTGACATGTTGTTCACTCATGTGGTGGTTGGTTGGGAAAGATTGGCTAATGATTCACGGGTCTTCCTTAAGACATTAAATACTCCCAATTTAAAATTTTCATATCCTCCACCAGGTCTATATTTAAAAGTTTGTCAATTATATATATTTATATTCAAGATTAGGCAATATAATTTTTTTTGGATAATAGGTAAATACTATCTGGTAGATGCTGGGTACCCGCTCATGAAAGGTTATCTCGCACCTTACTGAGGTGTTCGATACCATCTACAAGACTATCGGAGGTCACGGGCAAATGGTCGACAAGAAATGTTCAATCATTTACATTATTTACTTCGGAATGTGATCCAATGAACCTTTGGGATTTTGAAGGCAAAATGGCCTATCTTGAAGATGATGCTTTCCTCTAATTTAGACAAACAACGAAACATTGTTGTGGCCTGCATGGCATTGCACAATTTTATCAGAAAATATGCGATTGTCGATGAAGAATTTATTCGATTCGAGGAAGAAGGGGCAATGGAAGAGGAAGAAGATGGGATCATTGATCAAGAGTATCCAGTTCCCTAATCAGTAGGTCGTCAGAGTCAACAAACAATGAAAATGCATAGGGATTCAATAACTAATGTCATTTTTACTGGTAATCATTGCTGCATTTTCATATTAATTTTTTTACTTTGTATTGCAATTATGAATACTGTTATTCGATGTTGGAATAAAGATTATACTATTTTTAATTATATTTCGAAGATTCTATACTTATTTATTTATGTTCTTTGTGTATGATGAATAACATTGATGGCAAATTATACGTATCCACCATATTGTTCATGTGGTCGAGTGATAACATTAATCACAGCTAAAACAAAAGAAAATTATGGGAGGATGTTTTATAGGTGTCCATCTTGGCAGGTAATATAATATTGATATTAATGTTGGGTGCATATTTATATTTGGTGAGACTGATATTAATTTATGTGTTATTTTACTTTATAGAGACATGCAGGGTCTTTTGTGTGGGTAGATAAAGTTGACATTATCAATGATAATGTTCCTCAATATAAAATAATGGAGTCAAATAAGAAGAATGAAAAATATATTTTGTATGCATTTGTTGGATGTATATTTTTCATATTTTTATTTATTTTAATTTTACTTATTATAGTAACTATTATTATTATGTTTAAATGATGTCGGAATGTAAATTAGAAGTTATGTGGATGTGTTATGTATATATGATGTGATGTGGATATGTTATGTATATATGATGTAATGTGAATGTTGAATTGCGTATTATGCAGGTATTTTGTTTATCAGGAAAATTTCATATGTCCATTTTTAAGATGAAATGCTGCTGAAATTTCTATAGAATTATAAATTTTTCTATATTTTTTTTTGAATTATAAATATTTTAAAATTAATAAAATTATTTTTAAAAATTTTTATATAATTTTATTATATTTATATATATTTAGTGTAATTATATATTTATAAGGGTATTCTGGTAATTTTTATGCATTTTTAGTATTCTATCAACCTTAAGGGTATTCTGGTCATTTTACCCTAAACAACAGATTCTAGAAGCTGTATCAAACAATAATTACCAAATTCTGGTCAACAGCACATCACTTTTACAGCAGAAGCTGACAGCAGATTCTGGCAGCTGAAACAAACGGGACCTTCATGTTCTCCAATAGTGACCGACTCTGTCTTTTTATCCTCTCGATCCTAAATCAGCCCCATCGGTTTGGAGTTTTTGTTATTCGATTTTTTTTAATTAAAAAAAAAAAAGCTGCTTGCTATTAGTAACAAATAAGCATTAGTATGCTTGGTGTGCAGCTAGTAAAAACTCTTTTTATTTATTTCTATCTCCTTCTCTGTATGCACAAAGAAGAGACAGCAAGAAGAAAAAAAGTAATAGAGAGAAACGTCTCTCCCCTTTCTCTCTTTCTCTCTCTCTTTGCATCTTCGTCTCAATGGATACTCTTCAATCCAATCAGCTAAACCAGTTAAAAGACATATTTGGTCGATTTAGATGGAAACCTCACCCATTTAGAATTTGCAGTGCCCTTGCGATCTCTATGATTAAAGTCAAGTGGTGATTAAATTCACGAATTATTGGTGAATACAGATTCAAATGATAACGGATCGATGGTATTTGATGAATTAGTGAAAATTCTATTACCCGACCTGAATGAAGAAGTCTTGATGAACTAAGAACAACTAATGGAGGCGTTACGAACTTGTGATCTAGATGGTAATGGTTATATAACAGAGGCAGAGCTTGCTGAATCATTGGCGAAGATGAGTCATTCATTAACTCACAGAGGGCTTAATTACAGATATGATGAGAGAGGTCGACATGAATGGAGATGGTGTCATTAGTTTGCTGAGTTTGCAACTATTATGGCTAAATCAGCCGTCAATATTCTCAAATGCACCTTCTGATAACCAGCTCCTTCCATTAATACTTCATCAACACCATCAATGAGTTATTAATGGAGTTAAGGTAACGTTTTGGTTCTGTTGACTTCTTATTCCACACCAGCAGCAATGAGTTACTAATGGAGTTAAGGTAACTGTTTGGTTTTGTTAACTTTCCTATGGTCTACCTATTATTTGTTAAGTTTAGGAATTAATGTGTGAGTTGTGTTTGCTGGCAGCAACCAAGAGAAAAAAAAACAAACAAAAGGGTAAGGCTATCCTCACATTTTAATAAGATTTCAAAAGTTGCTAAAGGTCATTGACCTCCCCACGTGGCAGCAGTTTTTTTTATTTTTTTTATTTTTTAAATTAGAATGTTTTGTGTGTGTGCTGCCAACTAAAAAACTAAAATAAAAATGTGTGAGTTGTATGGTGGTGGTGGTATCATGATGTGGATTGTGTGTGTTAGCATGAAAAAAAAAAATGCTTTTCTTACTAATGTAGTAAGATTTCAAATCTTGTTAAAGATTTTTTATCACACCACATGGCATTTAAGAGCATGATCCAATACCATATGCTTATGGCGAATAAAATTCTAAGAATTTTTAAAAGAAAAATTTCAAGAAAATTTTTAAATTTAATTTTTATTTCGAATGTTGATCTTAGTTTTCATCGCCACCAATTTTCAAAACCTTGGATCTAAATTAAAAAATTTTAAATTTTATTATCGGATCCAAATGCTTTCCATCAAATCTAAAAAGGCTATGGTATTGGATTACCGATGAGATGACTACGTTGGTTTATTGACCCTTAGAAAATTTTGAAATCTCTTTGTGTGGGTCAAATTCAAATTAAAAAATATATATAGATTGTGCGTAGATTGATTTATGATTAATTATTTTTGGGCTATCCGGGTTGATTGATCATTTTTGTTTTCTTTTGCCTTATCTTGACTGATTGCCTATCTAATATGTCATGATCTGATTGATATATCTCTATGATTTGCATGCTTTGGTCTCAAATCGGATGTTTTGGATGTTCTTCTATTTGTTGATCGATATTTATTTGATATCCATATTGTGATGATATGACCAGGCCCATGGGCCCTTTGGTTTGGAAAAGGCCCGAGGCACACCCACCATGTTTTGCACATACCACTAGCACGTTTATTTCTTTGCACTCTTACATGTACCATATAACCAACGTGGCACTAGTGCGTGGTCCGGTCTCTTCGGAGATGCGACGTCATTCATGAAAACCACAATTCCAGTCACGTACTTTAAGGTATATCAAACTGGGGCATCAGTACCGTTTGATCAGGTAACTCTGAAAGGTATATCGATACACCCAGACTGGAGCTACTTGAGCCTTTGACCTATTGTAAACCGCACAGCCACATGTCCCGATTGCCAATGTAGTACTAGTATGTGGTCGGTTACCTCGTGGGATGCCAAACCATTTATGAAAGCTACAACTCTTGACTTGTACCCATAGGTATATTAAAGATAATATAAATATATCAATTGCACTTCTTGATCAAAACCAGTGCCTAAGCGAGATCATGTTTCGATGTACTACGGTAGTAGGAGGACAGACTATGCCTATTCTAGAAAAGAGGTGATTTAAGAGTGCCTTTGCTCAAGTATCACGCGCCACCTCTGATCTGGGGATTAAACTGGCTACTTTTGACTTCAGAGAAATGAGTTGAAGTCTTAGATTATCACTTATACGGTATATCAAACCAAGCCGCCACGTACCGTCTGATTGAGTACGCTCGAGAGGTATATGGGTGCACTTGGGCAAGGGTGGCAAGATAAATTGCATTGCACGTAGTAAACCTAGAGTCTAGAAGCCTTCCTATAGGTCACGACCTGAACTGACTATGGGTGTTTCCGGATTGCTCTATTTAATCTAACCAACAGGTAAGTGGGTGGACTGATCCAGACTGTTCAAACTAAACCCATTGTATCTGCCCGACCCAATTGGTGAAATGTACCGATCAATTTGAACCAATTAAACTGATATGATTTCTCTTGGAAACTCCTCTTAATGATTTCTTCTAGGAATCTTTTAATTCGAAGGAAACATAAGTTGTGTAGAAACAAAAGATGATGTTGATTAGATTAGAACCTTAAGGAAGTTATGTCCTTAAAACCCCAACTTTGAGTCGCAACAAAGGATGATCACTCCTTTGATAAGTCGAATGCCCTCTTTCAAGAACTCATAAAAGAACTCATAAAGATCTCATAAAGAACTCAAACTAGAACACATGAAACAAAATAAAGTTCTTGAAAAAACTTTAATTCTCATAAAATGTAAATTGTCAATTGTGTCTCAAATAAAAAATGAGGTGCCCTTTTATAGACAAATTAGATCAAGATTGGGTATAAGTAGTCCTTAGGAAATAAAAGACCAAAATTAAGGATAATTAAAATATAAAATTCCCAATTAACCCTCGCATCTCACTTGATCTTCTAAATTAATCCCTTCCATAAAAATATAGTTGACCATCCTTGGGAAAGCTTTGATATCTCCAATTTAAGTCTTAGAGTCTTCTAGAACGGTCTCCTTATATTGTACTTCCATAATCAAGCCTTGTAATGCTTGTAAAGCCTCTTCCAACCTCTTTGTCCTTGACCTAGCCAATTCCTTGCAATGGTTTTTGAGAAGACTTGGGAACATCAACCCGATCTCCATTATTCTCCCCCTCTTCGAAAAGATTCGTCCTCGAATCACCTTCACCAAACAAAGATAAATTAGTAACATTAAAAATTGCATTAACATTACCATAGTTGCTTGGGAAATCTAGTTTGTAGGTGTTGTCATTGATTCGCTCCAAGACTGGAAATGGTCCATATTCTCTAATATTGACTTCCTTTGTGTAGGGAGCCTCTCCTTACGCAAGTGAACCCAAACCCAATCTCCAAGTTGGAAAACAACTTTTAAATGCTCCTTATTGGCTTGCTTATCATATTGATCATTCCTCCTGTCAATGTTGGCCCGTATTCTAGCATGTAAATATTTCACAAAATCTATTTTTTCCTTATCATCAAAATTAGCATGCTCATTAGTAGGCAAAGGTAAAATATCCACAGGTGTTAAAGAATTAAAACCAGAAATAATATTAAAAGGAGAAAATGAAGTAGTAGAATGAATAGTCCTATTATATGCAAACTCAATATGTTGTAGTAGAAGTTTAGTTCCTAATTTTTTTCATAAAGTATGCAAAAAATAACTTAGAAATTTAACATCTTTATCACAATCAATTGACTTAGGCAACCCATGCAATCGCATTACTTCCTTAAAGAACAAATCAACAAAATGTGTTTTGTCGTTGGTTTTAAAATATGCAATAAAATGGGTCATTTTACTAAACCTATCAACAACAACAAATATATTATCCTTGTCTATAAGTACTAATACTTGTTGCTTTGCCATCATTACACTTTTAACCTCATGTTTTTCAGCAACTACACTCAGTATTTTATTTTTCTTTCCATGTTTCTCACTTTGCTCTACTTTTTGCTCACACCTTTGTTTTTCTCTCTTTTTGCACTCATTTGTTATCCTTGAGAGGGGCCAATACAACCTTTCGATCGTTCATTACAAAAGAATATCAATTTTTGTACCCATCATGCGAAACTCTCTTAATAAATTGCCATGGTCGACCGAGCAATATATGACCAGCATGCATCGGTGTCACATCACAAAGAACCTCATCCACATACTTGCCTATTGAGAAAGGAACCCGAACTTGCTTGTTTACCTTCACTTCTCCACAATCATTCAGCCATTGTAACTTGTACGGTTTAGGATGTTTCTGCTTTTTCAAATTCAATTTCTCTACCAACAAGGTACTAGCAACATTGGTACAACTCCCACTATCAATAATCAATGTACATACTTTATCCTTCACGTGGCATCTTGTGTGAAAAATATGCTCACGTTGCTCCTCATCTCCTTTATCCTTAAGCTGTATACTTAGAGCTCTCCTAGTAACAAGTAAATCACCATGCACAGGTTCTTCCACTTTTTCATCAGAACAGTTCTCTAATGGTGGCATCTCGTTGTCACTCAAGCTAGCACTTTCAATCTCTCCATTTGCCCGTACAACCACAACCCTTTTGTTTGGGCATCCAGAAGCAATATGTCCAAATCCTTAACACCTAAAAGACTTAATTTCTCGTGACTAAATAAAAGGCTTTGTTTTGGGTTTATCATTAGAACAGAAACAAAATTCAACCTTGCTTCTTCTTTTGGTTTGAAAGGAATTTGGTTGTCTTTCCAATTTGGTCTCCACGGACTATTAGAAGATGATCTAGATCTAAAACTTCTAGACTTGATTTACTTTTCCACTATAATGGCTTTGTGTAGTAACTCTTCCATCTCCACATAATGGTGCAACTCAACCACATCAGCAATCTCCTTGTTCAACCCAGTAATGAATCTAGCCATGGTTGCTTCTCTATCTTCCTCTATGTTTACTCGAATTATGAAAATTTCCATTTTTTATAATAATCTTCGACACTCATGGAACCTTGAACTAACCCTTACAATTGTATATACAAATCCCGATAGTAATGGCTAGGTATAAATCTTTTACGCATCACTGACTTCATCTCTTCCCATGATCGAATAGGTCTCTCACCACTTTCTGCGCCTATTGATCACCAATTGATTCCACCATATACTGGCATAGTTTAAAAATTCCACAACGGCTAGCTTTATTTTTTTATCCTCAGAATAATTATGACAATAAAAAATGTGTTCAACCTTTCTTTCCCATTTCAAATATAATTCAGGATCATTCTTTTTGTGAAAGGTCGGAATCGTCATTTTTATGCTATCCAAATTATTATCTTCCTTGAAATCAACTTTCTTATCCCGTCGATAATGTACTCTCTCCGCTTCGGAATGAACATCTTCTTCTCCTTCGAACTCATGTCTTTGATATGGTTTAGATTCATAGGAGGATTCCATATTGTCCAACCTTGAATTCAACAATTTAAATTGGTCATGAATGGCCTTAATGAATAATTTCAGGTCGGTCTCATGTAGTTCTCCTCCTTCCTTACTCATGGTTTGAACCTATAAACTTAATTAACGAAAACAACAAAAGAATACAACAATCTTGTAAGTCCCAGAAAGTGATGAAAACGATGGAATTTGGGGGTCGAAACGGTGTGGAACAAGGATATGCCTTATATAACTTATAGGTCTCAAAAGGAGCTTCGATTTGATATGCACTAATAGTCGTTTCGATATCTGGATCAAAAGTTATGGCCGTTTGAAGTTAACAACTCCGAATTCATTTTTTTTTTTTTTCGATTTTTTTTTCTGTAACTATATATATATAGTTATTTAAATAAATGGAAGACCAACGGCTGAGATAAAGAAAAAACAAGAAATCGTTATTGGCTGTCAATTTCAACAATATGACGTTTGGGAACAAACTAGCTAATCAACAAATACACGTTGTGGCTGAAATTCAACAATAAATAAATGTTTTATTCTGAAATTTCCAACAAGAACAACAATAAAAATAATTGTTTTATTCAATAGATATCTAATGAATGCAGCAACATCAATGGTGGTGTCATTGAAAACTCGATGAGTTTTTGAATAAGAAAAAACGAATTTTCAAGAGTTTAAATAATCGAACTATGCAAGAACATCATACATGATCAAAGAATTTTCGTTTTTCTCTCAAATTCTTTTCTTTATATTCTTCTTTAATGGCGGAATTGCTGTAACACACTTGCTGAAATTTCAACAAGAAAGCACCATCTCTTTTTTTAATTGGCTTGATAGTTCAGCAATAAACCCCAACAATAGAAATGTGGTTTCTAAATTTCCAGCAAGAATACGTTTGTTCTCAATACAGCAACGTTGATTATGTTTGCTGAATTTCCAGCAAAAAAATACGTTTATTCTCAATACAGCAACGTTGGTTGTGTTTGCTGAATTTCCAGCAAAAAAAAATTACATTTGTTCTCAATATAACAACGTTGGTTGTGTTTGTTGAATTTCCAGCAAAAAAAAATTACGTTTGTTCTCAATACATCAACTTGACGATGGAATCAGTGATCAAATTCCATTCAAGAGCAACGTAAACTCAGACAAGATGACTTACCATCAAAATTCGATGAACAACACATACAACAATAAGTTACCGCCTAAACATCAAGACAAAAAAAATCCAGCAAGTTATTTCCTACAACAATCATCAAAATTCGATGAAATCAGAAATCCAGCAAGAAAAAAAATATTTCTGATTTCAATGTAGGGCCATTAAAGAACATTAAAGAACAGCAATAGATGCTTGTTCTTTGAAGTTGGTTGATTAATCTACAACAATCGATTAATTCTTGATCATGCATGAACAATGTTGGTTCAAGAATTTAAGGAACGATATGTAATGGTCAAAGTTGAAGGATCAGTCCTCCTTAGAGGGACATTCTGAAAATTTGATGACGTTAATAAAACGTAGTTCTCTGAATTTTCCTAGCAAGAAGAAAAAACAACAAATCCAGCAAAGAATGATTTAAAGAAAAACAATACAGCAATTCAGCAACAATGAATGTTCATTGTGGCTGTCAATTATTTTATTTTTTTAACAACAGTACAAAACAGTAACAAATGAGAGCAATAAGAACGTAACAATAACGGAAATCTAATGAAAAGTCATGGATTCCAATCAAGAATGTAACAAAAATTGATTTGGGATAATAAAAACCTGGTTTCCAACCATCATTGACTTTGAATTGGTATGAATTTTTGTTGGGAAGCAAGATCTACCCGTTTTGTTCTCCAATCCAATTGTCACCCGAACCAAATCTTCAAAGGATTCCTTCAATAATGATATATTTTCCAGCAATCTTGATGCTCTAATTCCAAATGATATGATTCCTTTTGGAAACTCCTCTTGATGATCTCTTCTAGGAATCTTTTAATTCGAAGGAAACACAAGTTTTGTAGAAACAAAAGATGATGTTGATCGGATTAGAACCTTAAGGAAGTTATGTCATTAAAACCCCAACCTGGAGACGCCACAAAGGATGATCACTCCTTTGATAAGTCGAAGATTCATGCCCTCCTTCAAGAACTCATAAAGATCTCCTAAAGAACTCAAACTAGAACACATGAAACAAAACAAAATTCTTGTAGAAACTTCAATTCTCATAAAATGTAAATTGTCAATTGTGTCTCAAATACAAAATGAGGTACCCTTTTATAGATAAATTAGATCAAGATTGGGTCTAAGTAGTCCTTAGAAAATAAAAGACCAAAACTAAGGACAATTAAAATATAAAATTCCCAATTAACCCTCGCATCTCACTTGATCTTCCAAATTGATCCATTGCATAAAAAGATAGTTGACCATCCTTGGGAAAGCTTTGATATCTCCAATTTAAGTCTTAGAGTCTTCTAGAACGGTCTCCTTATATTGTACTTCCACAATCAAGCCTTGTAATGCTTGTAAAGCCTCTTCTAACCTCTTTGTCCTTAACCTAGCCAATTCCTTACAATGGTTTTTGAGAAGACTTGAGAACCTCAATCCGATCTCCATTATAAACCAATGGATGCCTACTCTTCTGGACTTTTTAGTAACTCGTCTGAGTTAAAACCCAAACATTTCAAACCTAATGTCAATTCCTTACAAGTGGCTAATACCTCTTTCGCATTATTTCCTCAAGCTACTCAGCCCTTACAAGGCAAGCTTAGGAGACAATTTGCCAATCTTGGAATGTCCCTTAGTGTTGCTTATCAAAAATTGATGAAAAGAGGATTGCTGACACCTTTACAACCTAAGCCTTTGCCTAATCCTCTTCCTCCAAACATGGACAATGGGCAATTTTGTGAATTCCATCAAATACCCGATCATGTTCTTAATATGTACATTACCATCCGTCATGCTATCCAAGACCTTATTGAGAAAGAAAAAGTCACCATACCCGCTCTTACTACTTCAAATGTTAAGACTAACCTTTTGCCTACCTTTCAAAATCAACCCCCTCCTACTCTAAACCTAATATACATATCCAAATCCGAATCAGTTGATCCAGTTTCCTTCATTCATCCAATTAGTATTAACAGTACATTCGCTCCGTGCCAGAATGAGCTCAACTACCCTAAAGCAGTGATAGAACTAAAGAACAGAGAAATTATTGAAGCAACGGATTGTCCCGCATATGACAGGCTTGAATCAAAATATGAAGAGATAGTAAATCAGACAAGTTCAAGTCATCCATCGAAAATAATCGAAGTGGCGTAGACCCTAGAATTGTATCCCTCAATTCAGAATGATGTCGTCTCTTTAAGTCTTCTTAATTTTTTTTTAGCTTCAGTTGCGTCAGTCTTTGAATTCAGTTAGTCATCTTTATTTTTGAGTTTTAATAAGATTTGTCAATCTATGTTCTTTTTTATTCTAATAAATAAAGAAGCTTTTGATTATCATGTGTGCAATAATGATGTGAATATAAAATATAACATGAGAAATGACTTAAAGCTCATTAACCAAATTTGATAAATATTTGAATTAAAGAGTACACTCAAGAAGTGCAAATTGGTGATACGGTATCCTCAGGAGAACATGAGATAATAGTAAATTTACTTGAGAAATTCAACAATGTTCTTGCATGGTCTCATAAGGATATATGGTTGGATTACACAAAGACATAGATTAAGATATAAAGTCAATAGTGATTTCAAAGTCAAAGATTATCGGTAAAAAATGATATAGTTGAAAGCATCGATAAAGACGCTAAGACCTACAAGTGGATCTACCATATTTTTTACTCAAAAGTGGAGAGTTTTCATTCATAAAAGAATAAAAGATTTTCTCGAAGTTTTAGAAGAGTTTTATAGTCAGAAAACTTGATCATACTCAATTTCACAAAAGACGACTGAAGAATATTCATTCTAAAAAAAAGACTTTACTCAACAGAGCAATCCAGATATCGAATTCCTGAAACTTTGACCAAGTCGAGCAGCATTCATCAAAGCAGGCCTCCTTTGGTCGAACCATTTTCCTGTTTTACCAAAAAAAAAAAAGATAACTTTCTTTAGCCCCCTCGTAGCCTTTTTCAATAGCCTCTTCTTTCTAAAACACACCAACCAACCTTGGGAGGGAAGTCTAAGTATGAACTACGTTTTGACCTGATCCCAAAAGAAAAAGAAATATTTGAGGTACGTAGGCAACCTAAGAAGTTACTTCAGGCCCGGTCACGCAAAAAAATGTATTCTCTTAAGAAAAGTGATATCCAAAAGGAAAATCCCCTATTGAAAGGTTCAAAAGAAGAGAATGACAAACTAGGGGTAGTAGAAAAAATTGATAAAAAAATGCCAAACTAGGGGTACTGAGAAAAAAATCAAAATAATTGACAGAAAAAAGAGAATATCAAATTAGGGGTATTTTGGGAAGTCGAGCTTTTTACCCTTTCTTTCTAAATAATATCTTAAGCCCACCTATTAAGTCCTCCTGAATGCTAATTGACTTGGTTAAAATGTGGAGAACCAAGAAGTTGTCGAATTGGTTATTCAAGATCATCAAGAAGAGAGAAGCCCGCTAAGTCGATAACCCGAAAAAACAACTTAGGCAAAAGTTAGGGCATAACCATAAAAAAGAAAGCTTGCTAGGTTGAAAATCTGAAAAGGCAACCTAGGTAAAAATCAAAGCATCTTTAGAAGAAGAAAAGAAAAATCCGCTAGGTTGACAACCTAGAAAGGCAACCTAAGCAAGAATTAGGGCAGCATCAAATTAGGGGAAATATCTCATCAAAAAGAAAAATTAATAAGGAAGCTAGTGCAAAAACTAGAAAATGCAGAACCATTCAAGTCACAACATTCGATGAAAATAATGTTGAAGTTGAAGAAACTCAGAAGTCATCTTAAACATTATAAGATCTTCAAGAGTATGTTTACTTGTTAAAAGTATTCACTAAGGGAAAGTGTAGAACCATCGACTACTTTGACGAGAAAGATCGTCTATTATAATATTTATCAATATTTTTTAAGTCCAACTCAAGCATTTTTCGAAAGAAATTCGAAAGAAAATGATCAATCCCTTATTGCATATTTGATAATATTAAGAGTCTTAAATTTAAGGGAATGTTAGTTCTTCTATCTGTCATACATCAGAGTTCATATTTTTCAAGCGTAATCCACTCCATCAGTCTCATAGTCAAGTTCCAGTTAAAGCCAATTTTGAAACTAGGGGCATTTTTGAAAGTCATTTAATTTTAAAGTTTTGTTCTTAATCACATGATAAAAATTAAAATCTTACTTAAAAGTCCGATGAAGTCCAATGATAATTATGAATCCAGATGCATGATAAGCCAATAAAGGCCCAATTTTTCAAAATTTGAATTCGATTTTGAATCATATAATTAATTAATAGGATTTTTTAAGTTCTTATAAATCTAAGCCCGAGAAACGTGGCTTAGTAAATTCGAGTCTGAGAAACGAGACTCCAATTTTTTGAATCATAGAATAAGTAGGTTTTTTGAAATGCCTACAAACCTAAGTTCGAGTCCGAGAAACAAAACTCCAACTTTTTGAATCATAATATGAGTAAGCTTTTTGAAGTACCTATAAACCTAACTTCGAGTCTGAGAAACGAGACTCTAACTTTTTGAATCATAGGATGAGTAGGATTTTTGAAGTGCCTAAAAACCTAAGTTCGAGTCCGAGAAATGAGACTCCAACTTTTTGAATAATAGAATAAGTAAGATTTTTGAAGTGCTTACAAACCTTAGTTCGAGTTCGAGAAACGAGACTCCAATTTTAATAGGGTTGTTTAAGTTCCTATAAACCTTAGCCAGAGTATGAGAAACAAGACTCCAGCTTTGTTTGAATCATATTGAATTAACAGGATTGTTTAAGTTCTTTAGCTCAAGAAGAGTGACTACAATAGGCTCGAGTCTGATAAACGAGACTCAAACTTTTTCGAACTCTAAAAGAGAATTTCAAATAGGATTTAACGAAATTCCTACAATGTCATGACTCCAACTACCTTGCCATGATTGCTTTCGTTGCATAAGCACATTTCAATTTTGAATCATTATTGTCAATGAGAGAAGATCTGTAGGACCTGACACATTTTTACTCAGTAAGCATCACACCATTGCACACACGTGTTCTTTTGCATTAGTTAGGGAGAATTTTCTAAAATTCAAGGATCTAACATCGTTAGTGAAGACCTGACAAACTTGTTCGGGGAGAGTTTTACCCTCAAGGATCCGAACGTCCCGACGAATTGCTAAATCAGGCTGTAAAATGAACTGTCACTAGATTTGGCACTATCTACCGAAATAGATTTGCTATCAAGTTTGCTTCAACCCTCTGCCAAAGAGGGGCATCTGTATACACCCCATTTTTGCACTCACCTGATTAATCAACTCGTCAACCCTATTCCAACGATTTCCAATGATGGATGATTATTCCATTACTATATTTTGTTATTAGATATGTTTTAGAAATTCAGATGAGGTATCTCGAACTGATAAAACTATAAAAATCACACTATGCTATGAAAATATAATCCCAAAAATGTAAAAATCATCATCTTGTCGATAAGAAGCGTTACGATAAAAATCACTAAAAAAAGATCAAATTACCAAAATACCCCTAACCTAAAACTATCCCTAGAACCTACATTACGCTTAAGAAAACTCTTTCAAACACATAAAACAACAAATCGAAATCAAATAAATCATTTCGTCAATTTTCACAAAATTTGATAAAATTATGAAAATGCCCCTCATAAAGTTCAAGACCATTTCGTACAAAAAATTTAATAAATGACACAAAGCAATATTCCCATTGAATTCCCAGGAACATGTAATAATCTTTTTTTTTTTGAACAACACAACAAAACAACAACAAATTAGAGCAACAAGAACGTAACAATAACGAAAATCTAATGAATGGTATGGATTACAGTCAAGAATGTAACAAAAATTAATTTGAAATAATAAAAACTTGGTTTCCAGCCATCGTTGGTTTTGAATTGGTATGAATTTTTGTTGGGAAACAAGATCTACCCCTGTTGTTCTCCAATTCGAATGTCACCTGAACCAAATCTTTGAAGGATTCCTTTAATAATGATCAACAATCTTGTTGTTCTGATACCAAATGATATGAAACCCCTTTTAGATGATATTATGAATATGAAATTCTCTAGACAACCTCTTCGAAGAATACTTGAATTCGATGTCTTCAAAATGTGTTTAGATTACTTGGGAACAAAGTGATGATGATCGGATTAGAACCTTAAGGAAACTATGTCCTTAAAACCCCAATCTTGAGATGCCACAACGGTTGATCACTCCTTTGATAAATCGAAGATTCATGCACTCGATTAAAAACTCAATCAAGAACTTAAAACAAGAATACATGAACATAAGGCAAACTTCTTGAAGAAACTTCAATTCTCATAAAATGTAAATTGTCAATTATGTCTAAAAATACAACATGAGATGTCCTTTTATAGACAAATTAGATCAAGATTGGGTCTAATTAGTCCTTAGGAAATAAAAGACCAAAACTAAGGACAATTAGAATATCAAACACCCAATTAACCCTTGCATCCAATTTGTTCTTACAAATCGATCCCTTGCATAAATGATTGTTGACCATCCTTAGTGAAGCTTTGACATCTCTATATGTAGTTTTAAAATCTTCTAGAACGGCTTCTTCGTATTATTCTTCCATAATCAAGCCGTGTAATATCTCTCTTCCATCCTTTTTGTCCTTGTCCTAGCCAATTCCTTGCAATGGTTTTTGAGAAGACTTGGGAACATCAACACGTTCTCCATTACCATTGATATGGATGACGATTTCCTTTAAAAACCCTTAAATTTAATGGCTTTGAAATGTTCTAAATTTCTTAGGAACAAATTGATGTTAATCGGATTAAAACCTTAAGGAAACTATGTCCTTAAAACCCCAATCTTGAGACGCTACAAAGGTTGATCACTCCTTTGATAAGTCGAATATTCATACACTCAATCAAGAACTTCAACAAGAACTCATAAATAATAACACATGAATACAAGCATAAGCTTCTTGAATAAATTTTAAATTCTTAAAATTAAAATTGTATCCCAAATACAACATGTGGGCTGTTTTTATAGGCAAATTAGATGAGGATTGGGCCTAATTAGTCCTTAGAAATTAAATGACTATAACTAAGGACATAAAATTCCCAATTAACCTTTGCATCTAATTTAATCTTTCAAATCGATCTCTTGCATAATAAAGATAGTTGACCATCCTTGGTGAAGCTTTGATATCTTCAAATTTAGTCGTAGAATCTTCTAGAACAATCTCTTCATATTGTATGTCCATGATCAAGCATGGTAATGCCTCTTTCATCCTCTTTATCCTTGTCCTAGCCAATTCCTTGCAATGGTTCTTGAGAAGACCCAACATCAACTCGATCTCCATTATTCTTCCCGTCTTCAAAAAGATTAATCTTCGAATCACCTACGTCAAATAAAGATAAATGAACAATATTAAAAATTACACTAACATTACCATAGTCGCTTGGCAAATCTAGTTTGTAGGCGTTGTTATTGATTCACTCCAAAACTTGAAATGGACCATCTTCTCTAGGCTGCAATTTTGATTTCCTTTGTATAGGGAACCCCTCTTTACACAAGTACACCCAAACCCAATCTCTAGGTTGGAAGACAACTTGCAAACGCCCTTTATTGGCTCACTTAGCATATTGTTCATTTTTCCTATCAATGTTAGTCCGAACTCTGATTTGTAAATCTTTCACGAAATATGCCTTTTTCTTACCATCAAGATTAGCATGCTCATTAGTAAGAAAATGTAAAATATCCACAGGTGTTAAAGAATTAAAATCATAAACTATTTCAAAAGGAGAAAACAAAATAGTTGATATGATCCCCTTTACATGATTTCCAGTGATATGGATTCCTCTAGACGACCTTCTCTAGAAACCCTTGAATTTGATGGCTTCGAAATAATCTAAATTTCTTAGGAATGAATTGATGTTGATCAGATTAGAATCTTAAAAAAATTATGTCCTTAAAATCCCAATGTTGAGATGCCACAAATGTTGATCACTCCTTTGATAAGTCGAAGATTCAGGCACTCGATCAAGAACTCATAAAGAACTCTTAAAGAACTCATAAAGAAGAACACATGAAGATAAGCATAAGCTTCTTGAATAAAATTTTAAAATCTTAGAATTAGAATTGTGTTCAAATACAACAAGATATACCTTTTTATAGACAAATTAAATCAAGATTGGGTCTAATTAGTTCTTTGAAAATAAAAGATCAAAATTAAGGACAATTAGAATATCAAACTCCCAATTAACCCTTGCTTTCAATTTGTTCTTACAAATCACTTCCTCACACGAAAAGATAGTTGACCATCTTTGGTGAAGCTTTGACATCTCCAAAGTTGATCTTAGAATATCTAGAACGGCCTCCTTGTATTGTACTTCCACAATCAAGCCTTTAATGCTTGTAATGCCTCTTCCATCCTCTTTGTCCTTGTCTTAGTCAATTCCTTGTAATGATTTTTGAGAAGACTTGGGAACATCAACCCGATCTCCATTATTCTCCCCCTCTTCGAAAATATTCTTCATTCGAATAACCTACATCAAACAAAGATAAATCAGCAACATTAAAAATTACACTAACATTACCATAGTCTCTTGGCAAATCTAGTTTGTAGGCATTATCATTGATTCACCCAAAGACTTGAAATGGTCCATCTCCTCTAGGCTGTAATTATGATTTCCTTTGTGTAGGGAACCTCTCCTTACACAAGTGCACCCAAATCCAATCTTTAGGTTGAAAGACAACTTGCAAACGCCTCTTATTGGCTTGCTTAGCATATTGCTTATTCTTCCTATCAATGTTGGCCCGCACTTTGGCATGTAAATCTTTTACAAAATCTGTTCTTTTCTTACCATCAAGATTAACATGCTCATTAAGTAGGCAAAGGTAAAATATCCATAGGCGTTAAAGAATTAAAAATCATAAATAATTTCAAAAGGAGAAAATGAAGTAGTATAATTAACAGTCCTATTATATGCAAACTCAATATGTGGTAGTAGAAGTTTAGTTCCTAGTTTATTCAATAAAGAATATAACAAAAAACTTAGGAATTTAACATCTCTGTCAGTAACAATTGACTTAGACAACCCATGCAATCGCATTACTTCTTTGAAGAAAAATTAAGCAATATGTGTTGCGTTGTTGGTTTTAAAACAAGTAATAAAATGGGTCATTTTACTAAACCTATCAACAACAACAAATATATTATCCTTGTGCATAAGTACTAATACTTGTTGTCTTGCCATCATTATACTTTTAACCTCATGTTTTCCAGCAAGTACACTCATTATTTGATTTTTCTCTTCATGTTGCTCACTTTTCTCTCTTTTTTGCTCACACTTTTATTTCTCTTTCACTTTGCACTCTCTAGTTATCTTAATTTGATCCTCATAAGTTTGCAAAGGTTTGAGAGGGGCCAGTACAACTTTTCGATTGTTTATTACAAATGAATAGCGATTTTTGTACCCATCATGCGAAACTCTCCTTGTAATAAGTAAATCACCATGCACAGGTTCTTCTACTTCATCATCAGAACAATTCTTTAATGGTGGCATCTCATTGTCACTTGAGCTAGCACTCTCAATTTCTCTATTTGCTTGTACAATCATAACCCTTTTGTTTGGGCATTCAAAAGCAATATGAACAAATCCTTGGCACCGAAAATATTTAATTGCATGTGACTTAGTAAGAGGTTTTGTTTTAGGTTTATCTTTAGGAACAAAAATCAAATTCGTCAACTTTGCTTCTTCTTTTGGTTTGAAAGGAATTTTGTTGTCCTTCCAATTTGGTCTCCACAGACTATTAGAAGATGATCCAAATCTGAATCTTCTAGACTTGATTTACTTTTCCACTTTAATAGCATTGTGCAGTAACTCGTTCATCTCCACATAATGGTACAACTCAACCATATCGACAATCTCCTTGTTCAATCCGGCAATAAATCTGGCCATGGTTGCTTTTCTATCTTTTTCTATGTTATCATGGCAATTTCCATTTCCTTATAATAATCTTCTACACTCATGGAACCTTGAACCAGCCCTTACAATTTGATATACAAATCTCGATAGTAATGGCTAGGTATAAACCTTTTATGCTTCACCAACTTCATTGCTTCCCATGACCAAATAGGTCTCTCACCATTCCTGCGCCTATTGATCACCAATTGATCCCGCCATATACTTGCATAATTTGTAAATTCCACGGCTACGAGTTTTACTTTCTTCTCCTAGGAGTAATTATGACAATCAAAGACGTGCTCAACCTTTCTTTCCCATTCCAAATGTAATTCAGGATCATTCTTTCCTTGAAAAGTTGAAATCGACATTTGTATTCTGCCCATATTGTTATTTCATTTAAAGTCAACTTTCTTATCTCGTCGATAATGTACCCTCTCCACTTCAGAATTAGCATCTTCTTCGTCCTCGTTGAACTCAAGCACGAGGTCTGATAGGATTAGCCTTTTTTGAAATCCTTGACTTCGTGACATGGAGCTTGTTTGAAATATTTGATGAAAATTTAATGGCTTTTGAAAATGATTGAAATTTTAAACCATACGATGCAATTTTGAAATATTTTCCTTTTCTTTTGCCCACTTTGTACATTTTGATTTTAGAACTTCCTTCTTCCCTTTTATGGCACTTATAAGATCGCCTTGAAATTGTTTGGCATAGTGTGGCCGTTCTTTAGAGGGGCTTGCATGACGACATAAAATATTGAGTACTTGTTGAGTTGTCATGCCTCAGATGCGGAGAGAATCATCATTCACTAGGATGCTCAGATCAAAGTCCTAGAGAATAGACACTATGCCTGCTATGAGTCCCAAGAGAACGTGTGAATGGTTCTTTGCTTGTAGTTCTTTTTTGTACCCTACTTTTAAGAAAAGTGATGTAGTAGTGGGCTCAGATATATATATACTACTTTTGAACACTCTTGATGAAGTCCTAGATTTTCGTTATAGATCAAAAATAATAATTTTGATGATGCATTTTTTTTTAGATTTTAAAGTATTTCCTTTGTTGAAAAATCTATGACAGACCAATATTTGACCACTTTAAACTTTAATGATCATGGAGCTTTTGCCAAATGCCGAAGATACAAGTGTTAGTTAATCCTTAGCATCTTTAGAGTATTCCCGAGGTTAGGATTTTTTACTGAGCTATCTTCGCTCTATTTACTGAATATTGAGGGCTTTAAGATTTTTCGTCGTTCACAGTTTATACTCTTGTGGGCCAGGAGTTCTTATTTTTTTTTATTTTTTTTGTTATTCCCATTTTTGCCCCTAGCGCCAGTTACGATTTTCACCGGACCCGGTTTTCACATTTTTGCACATCGACACCCCTTTTTTGGGTTTTCATCGTGCTGGTGGTTTTGATTTTTCCATAGATTGACTTTTTTTACTCACAGCGCTCTTGCGGATTTTCATCATGCCCTTTCAATTTATGCTCATTTTATAGATTTTTACTTTGAATATCTTCTCGATTTTTCTATGCCCCTCATGGCTTGGTGACTTAAGTTGAACTGCGAGATCGAACACTTTACTCTTTTAGTGATGTTATTTCTCAAGTAATAGATCTGGACTCCCCTTTCGAGTTCTTTCGACGATTTTCATTTTGTAGTGAGCTTCGAAATCAATGACTCTATACTTCAAGTCGCTCTTTTTTTTCCAAATATTCGACCCTGACCTACCCTCTCGGATCCTCCAACTACTTTGACGGCTTGAAATTCGAATTGAATAGTAAGATCAAACGTTATTTTTCATGACTTACTTCCATCGTTACTAATTTTCCTTGAACCATTCCCTGATCTAAGAGGACTTTAAATAGGACAAATCGTAGGCTTAGGCTAGGGTGGCGAAAGGATATGAAAAGTTGAATCTGGATTTATTAAGGGATAGAATGGACACATGATTTGTCTATTTTTATTTTGAAAATATGATCTATGTCTCCTCTCAACGTCTTACAAACTTATTTAGGTAATAGATTTGGGTTGAGCTTAAGATCAAATATCCGAGATTTTTGACTTTTTTGATTTTTTTGTACTTTCAGCTGTTCACAATTTATCCTCATGCGGGCCAGGAGTACTTTGATATTTTTCACCCTTTTTTTATATATTTTGTTGCTTTTCTTTGATAATGGTGACTTGCCCCTGTCTTAGGTTAAAAAATGAATGTGATGGCTCAAAAGGGATTAACTAAGGGTCAATAATTGTTTAAATAGTAGAAAGGTGGCCTTTCTTCATTTCAAGGGATGACTTTAAGCATAATATTTCTTAATAGTGTCGGCATTGATCGGTTGTGGAAAGACTTCGCCATTCATCTCCATAAGGATTAGCGTTCCCTCAGGCTACCTTTTGGATGACGAATGGCCCCTCATAGTTTGGACGAAACTTTCTTCTTGCATCTTCTTGTATTGGTAGAATCTTCTTCAGAACTAGGTCTCCTGACGCAAATTCTTGAGGTTGAACTTTTAGTTATAAGCATGTGCTATTCTCAATTGATAAGTTTGCTTATGACAAATTGCTGAAAGACGTTTCTCTTCTATCAAGTTCAACTGATCGAATAAAATTTGGACCTACTCAACTTCATCTAGTTCAACTTATTTCAAGATCTAAAGGGAGAGAATCTCTATCTCAATAGGTAAGATTGCTTCCATTCCATAGATCAAAGAATAAGGCATTGCCCTAGTCGAAGTTCGGATTAACGTTCAATAAGCGTGTAGAGTGAATGGTAACATCTTGTGCCAATCTTTGTAAGTGATAGTCATTTTTTCAATGATCCTGATGTTTTTATTAACGGCTTCGACTGTTTCATTTATCTTTGGTCTGTAAATGACTTAGTTGTGATTGGCGATCTGAAAGTCTTTGCATATTTTTGACATATCTTTGTTCTTGAGATTCTTGGTATTATAAGTTACTATTTCGCTTGAGAGGCCGTACCAACATATAATGTTGTTCTTCACAAACTTCAAGACGAACCCCTTCGTAACATTGGCGTAGGATGCAGCTTCTATCCACTTCGTAAAGTAGTTGATGGCAACCAAGATGAATCGATGCCCATTAAAAACTTGAGGATTGATTTTTCCTATGTCGTCCAAGCCCCAAAGTGAGAAAGGCTAGGGAGAAGTCATGTTGTGCAATTCCAAAAGTGGTGTATTGATCTTGTTAGTGTAGATTTGACACAAGTGACATTTTCGAGCATGTTGGTACCCGTTGCTCTCTTTGGTCGTCTAGTAGTATTCACATTATCTTCTTGATGAGCATGTCCATTTATGTGAGGTCCACAGACTCCACCATATATGGTTTTGACAAAACATTGAGCTTTCGCTATTGTTACACACCTAAGGAGGACCTCGTGGTGTGACTATTTGTACAAGACTCCGCTGCTCAAGAAGAACTGTCCTGCCAATCTTTGAATAGTTTTTCGATCATTTGTTGTGGCATCAAGTATGAAAGTTCAATCCTCCAAAAATGCCTTAATGTCTGCATACACGATTTTTCCTTAAGTTCTTCAATTTCTACAAGCCAACAGTATGTTGGTGTGTCTTGAATACCGATCTTAAGAGGGTCGATAATGGTGTCTTCGAAGATATTGATCATTGAAGCAAGAGTGGCCAATGCATCTACAAACTGGTTCTTAGCCTTCGACATATAAGTGAATGAGATTCGAGTAAAATTTGAGCTTAGATGCTCGAGATGCTCATGATAAGGAACTAGTTTCTACTCTCGAGTTTTCCATTTTCTCGTTGTTTGGTAAATTACCAAACTCAAATCTCTGAATGCATCTATCTCATCTATTTCGAGGTCGATTGCTGCTTTTAACCACAATGCATGCTTCATATTCAACTTCGTTATTAGAACGCTGAAATCTTAGTCTAACTACAATAATAATATGAGTTCCATATGGTTTGACAAGGATTGCTCTAATTTTGTTTTCCTTTTGATTTACTACTCCATCAAAGTATATTTTTCAACTTTTGTCTTCATCATCACCCTCGACTTTGGTAAACAAAATGGCTTCTTCAAGAAAATTTATCTTCAATGACTCATAGTCAGGTAGAGGATGCTCTACTAAGTGGTCATTAATGACTTGTCCTTTAATGGCTTTTTGAGTGACATAGGTGATGTCGAACTAAGATAATAATAGTTGCCATTTTGTAGTACATCTTGTTAATGCCAATTTGTCAAACAGATACTTCAAAGGGTCCATCTGAGCAATGAGCATAGTCGAGTAACTGAGCAAGTAGTGGCGTAGCCATTGTGATGCCCAGACAAGGGCACAACACGTCTTTTCGAGAGTCAAGTAATTCACCTCGTAACTGGTGAACTTTTTGCTAAGGTAGTAGATGGCTCGCTCTTTTCGCTTTATTTCATCATGTTGCCCTAGTACACAGCCCATGAAATTTTCTTACATACATCAACAAAGGTCGACCCGGCATCAACTAAGACTGATAGATTAAGCAAGTATTTCCTGATCTTGTTGAAAACTTCTTAACAGTTTTCATTCCATTCTTTCGGCTCATTTTTCTTTAGTAATTTGAATACTAGTTCACAAATCGACGTAAGTTGTATGATGAACCGACTAATGTATTGAATTCTCCCTAAAAATCACCTGATTTCTTTATCTAATTTTGACGTCTCTATATTTGTTATGTACCTTGTCTTAGTTGGATCAATTTCGATGCCTCTTCTACTAACAATGAATCCTAACAGTTTTCCTAACGTTGCCCTGAATACACACTTTACTAGATTAAGCCTCAGACTGTACTTCCTTAGTCGATCAAACAATTTCTTCATATTTATAAGATTGTTATCATCGAGATTCGATTTAGTTATCATATCATCTACGTATACTTATATCTCTTGTGAATCATGTTGTAGAATAAAGAAATCATGACTCGATGGTAAGTTGCCCCAATGTTCTTGGGACCGAATGGCATGATCTTATAGTAAAAAGTACTCCAAGATGTGATGAATGCAGTCTTCTCTAGGTCTTCTTCCACCATTTTTATCTGATTGTAACCCAAGAAGCTATTCATGAATGAAAACGTACAGTGCCCAGCCATATTATTGATCAGAGTGTCGATGTGTGGTAACGGAAAGTCGTCCTTAGGATTAGTCCTGTTCATATCTCGATAGTCTACACATATGTGCATTTTCCCATCATTTGGTACTGGAACGACGTTAGTGAGCTACTTAGGGTAGGTGGATACCGCGAGAAACCCTACTTGGAACTACTTCATTACTTCATCCTTAACCGTAAGTGTCTATTCTGGTTTCAATCTTCATAATTTCTACTTGATTGGCTTGCTTCCTAATATGTAGGTAACTTGTGGACAACTAGATTTAATCTAAATCGGGCATGTCTTCATAGAACCATGCGAAGACATCTTGGTATTATTGTAAGAATTTTGTCATCTCATCTTTTTGCTCAGTCGCCAATAGGGCTCCGATCTTGACTGTACGTGCGTCATCTTCAGTGCCTAGGTTCACTAAGTATGTATTATTTATATTTGACTGAACACCTTTCTCATGACGTTCCATGAGTTCTTTTATTTCTTTTGGAGGATATTCAACTTCTTCATCGAGCTCTTCTTCAATCCCCCAGAAATCAAATTCAAACTCGAGGTCAAAGTCTTATTCCTCTCTTTCATACTCCATTTTGTCACAAGGCTTATTTTACTAAGGAAACTCTTTGCAAACCTTTGGTATTTTGAAGACTCCTGATTTTTTTGGGATTTTTGAAAGTATTTAATTTTTTTTGAGTTTTTGGAATTTTGAAAGATTTTTGATTTTTTTTTAAATTTTGTGAATCATCTAAATTCCTGAAATAAGAAAAATCATGCAAAATTTTTTAGTACCAATGTGAGCCCCCAAAACAGTCTTGCTTCGAGGACGAGGGCTGATTATGGTCCTTGGACAAATGAGATTCTACTAATGGCGTTAGTTTTTAGGCCAAAGGGATTCTGGACCCCATTGCGGCCTCATACGTGATTGGGTATTAATCCCAATTTTTAAGGATTTTCCCTCTACGGGGTAGATAAGTCAAGAGAGTGGCTTTCTTGATGGTTCAGATATGACCTTCACTTTCAGGTATGGGTAAAGGTATTTGAAGGGTGGGTGGAATTACGAAAAATCCCCAATCGATCTGAAAGGGGAATATTGCTTCTTCTTCTTCGCATATTGCGACTCCCACCTCAACGGGCTCTCTTTCTTATTTTTTTTTATTCCATTCGAAATCCCTTTTGAACAAAATGTTCAAGCCATCTACAAGAGAAGGCGGGGACTCAACAAATGAGTCTTTTTGCGTTTGACTAGGCTCGATACTTACAATGCTTGACTTTCCTGTGTATGTTGTCGGTTACGACTCTGACAGATCATCTAGTCTTTTTTATGATTGTCGGAAATTGACGCTGATGTGTGATACTTTATTGAAGTTCCATACATTAAGTTCTCGATTTTGTCTTCGTGCAAGTTGAAGCTCCTTCTTCTTATCATTCATGTTAGAGATATCTTTCCTTGTAGGCCTAAATCCGAGACTGAAGTAAGGGGCATGTTAGGGTATGTTTAGGACCTAGACCTTACTACAGACGATACCCCGCCTTCTTCATTACTCTCTTGATTATCAGATTCGCTTTTGACAACTTTACCCTCATCTTTTATCTTCCTTTCAGGATATGATTGACAGATGTGAACTGAAAGGCATGATACCCCTCTTTATCCCCAGTTATCTCTACATCGATATAAGGTACACCGGTCAACGGTCGACTGGTATGAGATTTTCTATGAGAACCAAGATCACCCATTGTCTCATGATGAATTTGACCCGTTAATGTAAAAGGAAGAAGGGATTGCCCCTACGATATGGATTGAAGGCCTTCCTAGAATGAGGTTGAAGACCGAAGGTATGTCTAGGATCTCAAACGTTACTTTAAATGTATATGATCCAATGGTGGCAGACAAATCCAGTTCTCCTAACAACTCAATTTTCCTATAGTCGAAGGCTTTGACGATCATTCTAGTTGGCCTGACGTGTGACATATATGCGTTTAACTTGTGTAAAGTTTGTAGGGACAAACATTTAGAGCCGAGCCACTGTCAATCAATACTCTTGCTATTATCATGCTTTTACATATTACCATGATGTGCAATGGTTCAATTTGCCCACACCCTCCGTTGATAAACTCATCTTTTATGAAGGTGATCGGATTGGGGGGAATTTGTCTCACTGTCTTCTCCAACTCTTTTGGTAAGGTGGTTTTAGGCACATGTGCACCACTAAGAACCTTAAGTAGTGTTTTTCGATGTTGCTCTGAATTTAATAGAAGATCGAAGATGCTGATTTGAGTTGGCATCTGTTCAACAGTTACACTATGTTATACTCACTTTTCCGGATGAGTTTGAAAAGATGAGCTGCTTCTTCATCGGTTATTATACTCTTCTTCTTCTCTGGCTCCTTTTGCAATACTTATTCCTCCTCTACAAAATTTCTTTTCCCTTTTTTTTTCTTTTTTCTTCATCATTTTGCCTTTTCTATTCTTTTTTGGGCACCTTATACCGTCTTCCTGATTTGATCATATGAGCAATATCTGTAACCATAGCCTCTTTTGATTTTTCAACCCCCATTGATGTAAATCATCATCTCATAACTCCATAGGACAGTTTGATTTGAGTAATACGGGAACAGTTTAGTGGATATGATGGTCATGGGCAGAGGATTTGACTTTAGATGGGGGATAAGGGGTGGTGGAGTGGACTTGTGATTGGTATAGAGATGTCAGAGACTTATGGGTTAGTATAAGATAGGATGAGCAGTAGTTAGGAGGAGAAGTTTGAAGTTTGAGAGGTCGGTGCAATGTAGGGTATGATAAGAGGTGGTCGACAGGAATAGTTTGAAGTTGGTATCGTATAAGGTATGATGATCGGTGGTCGTGAGGGTTTCGAAGTTGGGGAGTTTGAGTGAATGGTGAGATTGGTCATTCTGATTGGTAGTTGGGGCGATGACTGGTTGGTTGTATCTTGCGACAAAGTGTTTATGTTTGATGATGTTGGTTCCTTTCGTAAATTGACTCTAACCTTGGAGCCAATAGGTGTTATTAGGACCGAAGGGTCGAAACTTGGTTCATCCCTCTCTATGGCATTTACTATAGGTCCATTGTCTCCCCTGTTGTGCGTTGGCAAGGGATTCTGATTGATTTTCTATTGAGGCGCTTAGGCTGCTGGACCATTCAAGATGATTGTTTTCCTGTCGATTAGATTTTAAACTTGATGTTTTAAGTTGCCAGTATTGGTCGGTATTATTCCCCAATGCACCCATATGAAACTCACAAAATTGGTTGGGGTTGTACCCTATCCCCTTTATTGCCTCTAGATTTGGCTATATCTTGGTGACATATTCTCCCCTGAGTAGTACTGGGAGTAGTTTTGATAGAGTCATAGGCAAGCGAGTGAAAATTCAAGGGTTCTTGTTGGGTATGCACTGCTCAATTTGATGATTTTGGGCAAACTGTGGGTTCTGACCAAACACTGAATTTTATCCGAACTTAAATGCTTGCAGAACTGGTGCAACTTGAGGTGAATTAACCTTGAAAGAGACCTGAGGTGTTGGGTGGCCTCTAATTTAGTGTTGAGATGAAGAAAGGTCGAATAGGTTGTACATTGTTAACTTGTGCTTCATCTTTCTTCTTATTCAAGACTATATGTTTCTGTTGAGTAGACCCTCTTGTTGGTACTCCTAGACTGGATATGTTGTAGATTAGACTTGACTGGATACCGTCCTCAACTCGATTCGCGACTTGGACTAATGATGAGAAGCTCGCAGTTGTATGACCCACTAGGTTTGGGTAAAATGAGTGACCCAAAGTTGAGATGAATATGGTGTTCATCTCCTGTATAGTCATTGGTGGCTTCACTTTAGAGGTCGATTTCCACCACCTTTGGGCTTAATCTTTCACATTTTCCTTTGGCTTTCAAGTTATCTTTGCCATGTCATTCTTGTCCAACCCCATGTCGATGTTGAATCTGTACTCTTCCAAGAAAATCGTAGCCAGATCTTTCCAACTCTTAATTAGAGAGTGGTTCAATTGAGAGAATCACGAGATGGCCACCCCTATTAAGCTCCTTTGAAAAAGTTAGACCAACAACCTGTCGTCATCACCAAATTGGCACATGGACCCACAGTAAAGTTTTAAGTGGGATAAAGGGCATCTAATGCCATTATATTTCTCAAAGTTAGGACACTTGAACTTTGGCGGTAATGGTACATTTGGGTATAGGCGGTAATGGTGCATTTGGGTTTAGGCAGAAATCTCTGAACCTCATTCCGTTTGCAGAATCCTTTTATTTCATTCTTCTGATCTCTTCTTCAACTACCTCAAGCTTGTTAGTCAAATTTTCCTCTATGGTGCTTCTTACCTCAGTTGTTTTAAATTCGCCTTCTTCCTCTTAAATGACATCTTGTTGCTGTGGGTTGCAATGAATGTGAATTGGTGGCCTTGATTTATCGGAGCTGTAAGTGGTAGGACATTTTGTGTTGGTGGTGGTTATTGTTGTAGTTCTTGCATGGCTTGATTCAACCCTGAGGTTTGATGTTGAACAGCTTGAATGATGCTCAGATTTGTCATTAATAGATCCAGGATCTTGTTATATTTTTCTAATGCCTTCGCCATTATATCTAGCTTCGAATTGAGATCTGTTATTATTTTTGTTACTGATTGTTGAAGTTGCTCAGAAGTGCTCATGGTTGGCTATAAGTGTATAAAATATGGAGGATTATTAGACGACAAGTACTTCTTTCTGGATCTTTTGACCAGCTGTAAACAAGAGGTTGAGTGTTATTATATTATTTACACAATGAGGATGCATAATGATTTATTAGGTCAAATTGGATTAATCGGTAAAGTTGAATTTAGAGAATCTTGGATTCGATTTGATATTGAACTCAAATTTTTGTCAACACGAAGTTGGAGGTTCATCAATATAGAGTTGGAGTTTGTCAGCATGGAACTAGGTTTGATCAAGACGAAGCTGGGGTTTGTCAGCACGGAGCTAGGAGTTTGTCAACACGGAACATGAGGTTTGTCAGCATGGAGCTGAAATTTGTCAGCATAGAGTTGGGTTTGGTTAGCATGGAGCTAGGGTTTGTCAGCAAAGAGCTGGAGATTTATTTGAATAAAGTCGGAGGCTTATCAGCATGCCAATTTGATTCTATAGGATTTTCTACATAGAATACTTGTTGTGCTTGTGCAGCTAAGATATATGGTTCATCTCTCGATTGTAATAATAGCTGATTGAAATTCATAAGTGTGAACCTAAGCTCATCAACCCAATCACACTTAAACATTATAAACTTAAGAGTTGGAGAATACGTCAACTCAATATGTTTGTTAAACATCCATAATATGTTACATTTCTTATTACGGGTCTTTGATCTCTACTACTTGCATAACTTGTAGTGGATGCAGTAACTGCAATCCCACTATTTTGACATTTACAACCTTTCTCCTTGTTTGGAACACGAAACCTAAACCCATTCAGAACATACTCCTTATACCTATTGGCTGAAAAACGAATGTTGCTACTTTGATAATTTTCTACATCTTCTAGTAAACTTCCTTCTAAATTTTTCTTCTCAGTAAGATTTTCTTTTCCCTTTTTTGGTGTCCTAATTTTTACATAGGTTACCTTTTTAGGTTTTGAACCTAACGAGTTTTGTTTTTCTTTTTCTGAGGATACTTTAATTTTTGCCTTGGTCACTTTTTCAGGTTTTCAACCTAGTAGACTTTTTTTTTTATGGTTATGCCATAACTTTTACTTAACTCACCCTTTTGGATTTTCAACTTAGTGGACTTTTCTTTTTTCTTGATGATCTTGAATAATTAACTCGACAACTTCCTTTTGAAATTTTCTTCTCAGTGAGATTTTTCCTTTTTTTTTTGTGTGCCCTAATTTTTACCTTCAAGCCTTCTTTTTTTCCAGTTATGCCTAACTTTTTCCTAAGTCATCCTTTCAGGTTTTTAACTTAGTGAGTTTTTCTTTCTTCTTGATGTTCTTGAATATTGAACCCACAACTTCTTGGTTCCATGCAACTTAATCAAGTTAATTAGCATTCAGAAGGACTTAATAGGTGGGCTTAGGACATGATTTAGAAAGAAAAGATATAAGGCTCGATTTTTCAGAATGCCTCTAATCTGATATTCTCTCTGATTCTTTTGATTCACTTTTTTTCTAATGCCCTTAGTTTAGCATTCTTTTTTTTTTGTAAATTCTTTTTATTCCTTTTTTCTAATGTTCCTAATTTGGCATTCTTTTCTTTTAAACCTTTAAATAGGAAATTTACCTTTTGGATGACACTTTTCTTAAGAGAATACATTTTTTTATGTGTGACCAGGTCTAGAGTAACTTCTTAGGTTGTCTATGTATCTCAAATCTTTCTTTTCTCTTTTGGGATCAAGTTAAAATGTAGTTCATACCTAGACTTCCTTCCTGAGGTTGGTTGGTGTGTTTTAGAAAGAAGAGACTATTGATTCTTTTAGAGGTTGCAAGGGCTAAAGAAGGTCATCTTTTTTTGGTAAGACATGGAAATTGTTTAACTAAAGAAGGCCTTCTTTGGAGAAATACTACTTGATTTAGTCAAAAGTTTCAAGAGCTCGGTATTTCGATTGCTCTATATCGAGTAAAGTCTTCTTTTGAAAAGGAATACTTTTCAGTCTTCTTTTACAAAATTGAGTGTGATTGAATTCTTTGTATTTGACATTGACTCATTCAACACTTTTAGAACTTCAAAAAATCTTTTATTCTTTTACGAATGACAAACTTCCTTTCTTAAATAAGCAATAAGATGGATTCTTTTTGTAAGTCTTAACATCTTTGTTAATGGTTTCAACAACATCATTCTTGATAAATTTTAACTATGAGAATTACCCTTGACTATATGTCTTAATCTATTTTGATGAAAGACAACATGGTGCTAGTATATTCCCATAGATACACGCAAGAACATTGTTAAATTTCTGGAATAAGTTTATCGTTATCACATGTTCTTCTAAAGATAATATAGTACTCATTTGTACTTTTTGAGTATATTCTTTAATTCTAATATTTATCAAGCTTGATTAATGAATTCTAAGTCAATCCTCATGTCAAATTTTATGTTCACATCATTATTGTACGTATGATAATCAAAAAGCTTCTTTATTTTATTGGAATTAAAAAGAATATAAACTGACAAAGTTGACTATAGCCCAAAATTAAAATGGCTTAACATAGTCGAAATGACTAACTAAAATAATGATACAACTGAACTAAAACTAAAAGGAAACTCAGGAATGCTTACCTACAATGCGGGGAGATGCTTCTAGTTGGATGGACATAATACTATGGTGCAAGGGTGGACTACTTAGACTTGACATTGGTACTTTGGATAGATGATTGTTTTGACGGACTCAAAGCGACATGATGAGTGTTTAGAACGTTTAGGAGCAATTATTACTGATTGGAAGTGAATTAAGATTAATTATTGATTCTGAAGGATTGATTCTTAACCACATGATTAAAATTCTAATATAAATTTTCCCAAGTGATAAGGTCTCAATAAACCAATTTTGGGGTCATAATTCCACAAAGATTATCAACGTATAAGTGTTAGTTCCCTTTAAATAATAGTGAATTACATTAAACTACCAAATTAATCTAATAGGGATTCCTTACTATTTTTTTAAAAAAAATGGTGATTTGGGGTTTATGAAAGCCCTCCCAACCAAGGAAAAAACATTACAACCTAAGGGCAATCCTTCCCTCAGCATCTTCCTTAACAATTCTAGATAGGTCAAGAGGATCTGAGTCCCAAAGGATCTCCACAAAAGAATCTAAATTACATATGCCAGCAAGGTAATCCATCACATGGTTGGATTCTCTATAAGTAAATGCAAAAGCACATTCTCTAAACTTATCCTGTAATTCTTTAATATCCCTAAAAATTGTCTTGGTGTATCGAGGTGTAATGTACTTAAAAGATCATCCACTGCGACCTTTGAGTTTGACACCAGTTTGACAGCTTTCCCCCCCCCCAAGCACAACGGCCCTCTCTAATCCCATATGGATAGCTTGGAGCTCATGAAAAAGCACGGATCTTGCACCATCCCCTTTTGATGCCGCCCATATAATGTGTCCATTGTGATCATGGATGATAGCACCCATGTCCCAAACAGAACCTCTTAGAGAGCCATCGCAATTTAGCATCCACAATGAAGCAGTGGGGGATTCCATTTTATTGGAATAGGCAGACTGTAATTTACTTCTATGGCCTACGACTCAAAGAAACATCTATTGAAACTCATATCCTCCACCTTCTTTACCACTTCGCTAAACCTTAATCTCAAATCTTGAACAATGGCTTGCACTATCGTGTCCTCTTGGGAATGCTTGTTATTGAAGATCCTCTTGCATCTCTCCTTCCAAATGTGGTAGAAAAAGGTGCTGAACGAGGCTCTTTTGATATCGATGGAAAGCTCCCTGCCCTTGAAGTTGCTTACCATCCAATCTAATTCTTGCGCCCACAGTTTAATAGCTCTTGTTATGAGAGACTTTTTGAGAACCTTCTTCCAGACCTCTCTAGCAAACCTGCAGCCCATAAATAAGTGCTCAATGCTCTCATTGTAGTTATTACAAAAAGAGTAGGTCAAACTCGAGATAATGTGCCTTGATCGCACAGGTAATCTTTGGTCCTGAGGCTGCCCATCATAGCCATCCAAAGAGTGAATCTGTGTTTTGGGATATCTTTTTTACACCAAACAAACTCCCTCCCCCAAGCTTTTGCCCACGAGTCATGAGGTGATCATAGGCCAAAGATAAATTGAAGGTCCCTGTGAGTTACCCACCCACCTGACCCTATCTTCGTCTTTTGCATCTATTTCTACTCTGCCCAGTCCTGCCCAAATGGGCTCTAAAGATCTCACCGTGCAGTGAGGAGGGTTCCAATGACCATCATGAATGAGAGCGCTGACTTTCATTCGAAAGTGCAGTTTAGAATCATAGCGAAGCTCACATGGAAACTGATTTGTGAGAATTCCATCTAGGTGCCACAGATTAGTCTAAAGGTCTTTGGCTATGCCCCTACCAATCTGATGAAAGATAAGTCCATCAACTGCTGCTCTCGAGTTTTGGATTTTCCTCCAGGACCAAGAACATTGGGTTGGGCATTGCATCATCCAAAAGGTCCTAGACTTGATGAGGTTAATGTACACCCACCTAACCCAAAGGCTATCTTTTTTAGAGGCTATGCTCCACACATGGTGAAAAATGGCAAACTTATTCCATACCTTTTGGTTCCGAAGTCCGAGACCCCCCTCGTGCTTGTGCTTACAAATTTGAGCCCAACTAATGGGTTGTATTTTGGAGGCTCCTTCAATGCTAGCCCAAAGAAATTTCGTACAGATTTGTCCCACAGCCTTCCAAACTCTTTTTGGGAGAATTAATAGGCTGGCCCAATAGGTAGCCATGCTATTAAGCACCGATCGGATGAGCTCAACTTTCCGTGCATAGGATAGGAATCTCCCTTTCCAACCTTGAACACGAGCACTAATCTTCTCTATAAGTTGACGACAGTCCTCGAAGGACAGCTTTTTGAAACCAAAGGATCTCCCAGGTATCTCATCGGCAACAACCATTCCTTGCACCCTAACGCATTTAGGATACTATCCTTTGTATTAGCGTTTGTGCCTAAGAAGAAAATTCTACTTTTCAACAGGTTCATCTCCAACCCTGTCATGTCTTTGAATCACTTTAGAGCCGAGCTAAGGGATCTCGCCAACTTGGGGGAGCTTTTAAACATAACCAATAAGTCATTAGCAAAACATAAGTGAAAATTTGTGAATTACGACACCTTGGGTGGAGCTCAAAATTCCCTTTTTCGACTTCTATCTCTAGAAGCTTCGAAAACACGTACATGATCATCACAAAGAGAAAGGGAGAGAGCGGATCTCCCTAGCAGAGGCCCCTCTTCCCTAAGAAATACCCCTTCAAGGACCCATTGATAGACACCAAGAATCTCGTGGAGGAGATACAACTTTTAACCTACTAGATGAAAATAGGAGGGAACTTGAACAGATACAAACACTGCAGCACAGCCTTCCATTTCACCATGTCAAAGGCCTTCCTAAGATCAATCTTGACTACAGCTTTGGAAGATCCTTGGTTGAGGTGGAAGCTCCTTAAAATCTTGTGAGAAATCAAAATGTGGTCCGCTATTTTTTTTTGTGGATGAAAGCACTTTGATTGAGACTAATAAGCCAAAGCATCACCGCTTTAAGCCTAGTACACAGAATTTTTGAGATACATTTGTAAAAAATCTTCTGTACCCACAAGTGGCCAAATGAAAAAAGTATAAGCAGCTAGAGGTGCCTCCGTATTTTCTAAGATCTTCAACCGTTACCATGAGTACTTTCGAAGCGGCACAGCCCACAGCGGCTTAAATATCAGATGTCGATGCAAGAATAGCCGCGCTGTTGAAAATAACTGAGAGGCAAGAAAAGATGTTGAGTGCTGTATTAGCCAACGCCAGCATCATACAGGCCCAAACAATACATCACCATGCATCAAGGTCAAATAAGGATTTACTCAAACAACCTCTACAAGGACCACAGACCACCATGCCTTTCGCAATTCTAGAATAACAGGGGCCCCCACTCTATATTCCATAAAATCGACCACCCCCTGGGTCATTTCTTATGACGAGTGCCAATACAGGGCCACAAAGGCCAAAAGTGCTACGAACAAAAAATTGACTCAACAAATCGAGTCTTTGTAGGAAGAAATGAGGAAGATGAAAAGGCCTAAACACCATGAGCGAAACTCGGTTTAAGGACCTTTTCTTTTATCCTAATGCACAGTTGTGGGCCAAGTTCAAGTGCCTGGAGTTTGAAAAGTACAATGGAGTGGGGTGTCCTCTATCGCATTTAAAATTATACTACGAATCTATTTGCCAATATGACGAGGATGATCGGCTACTAGTGTAATTGTTCCAAAGAACTCATAAAGAACTCAACAAGAACACATGAAGACAAGCATAAGTTTCTTGAATAAACTTCAAAATCTTAGAATTAGAATTATGTTCAAAATACAACATGAGGTGCCCTTTTATAGACAAATTAGATCAAGATTGGGTCTAATTAGTCTTTTGGAAATAAAAGACCAAAACTAAGGACAATTATAATATCAAACTCCCAATTAACCCTTGCATCCAATTTGTTCTTACAAATCACTCCCTTACACGAAAAGATAGTTGACCATCCTTGGTGAAGCTTTGACATCTCCAAAGTTGGTCTTAGAATCTTCAAGAACGGCCTCCTTGTATTGTACTTCCACAATCAAGCCTTGTAATGCTTGTAATGCCCTCTTCATCCTCTTTTTCCTTGCCCTAGCCAATTCCTTGCAATGGTTCTTGAAAAGACTTGGGAACATCAATTCGATCTCCATTATTCTCCCCATTTTCGAAAAGATTCATCCTCTAGTCAGCTACATCAAACAAAGATAAATCAGTAACATTAAAAATTGCACTAATATTATCATAGTGGCTTGGCAAATCTAGTTTGTAGGCATTATCATTGATTCGCTTCAACACTTGAAATGGTCCATCTCCTCTAGGTAGCAATTTTGACTTCCTTTGTGAAGGGAATCTCTCATTATGCAAGTGCACCCAAACCCAATCTCCAAGTTGGAAGACAACTTTCAAACGCCCCTTTGTGGCTTGCTTAGCATATTGCTCATTCCTCCTATCAATGTTGGCCTGTACTCTGGCATGTAAATCTTTCACAAAATCTATTTTTTTTCAATTATCAAAATTAACATTCTCATTAGTAGGCAAAGGTAAAATATCCACAGGTGTTAAAGAATTAAAATCATAAACAATTTCAAAAGGAGAAAATAAAGTAGTAGAATAAACAGTCCTATTATGTGCAAACTCAATATGTGGTAGTAGAAGTTTAGTTCCTAGTTTATTTCATAAAGTACGCAAAAAATAACTTAGGAATTTAACATTTCTATCACTAACAGTTGACTTAAGCAACCCATACAATCACATTACTTCCCTAAAGAACAAATCAGCAATATGTGTTGTGTCGTTGGTTTTAAAACAAGCAATAAAATGGGTCATTTTACTAAACCTATCAACAATAACAAATTTAATATCCTTGTGCATAAGTGCTAATACTTGGTTCCTTGCCATCATTACATTTTTAACCTCATGTTTTCCAGCAAATACGCTCATTATATTATTTTCCTCTCCACATTATTCAATTTTCTCTCCTTTTTGCTCACACCTTGGATTCGCTTTCATTTTGCACTCTCTTGATATCCTAACCTGATTCTCATAAGCTTGCAAAGGTTTGAGAGGGGCCAATACAACCTTTCGATTGTTTATTACAAAAGAATATCAATTTTTGTATCCATCATGTGAAACTCTCCTATCAAATTTCCATGGTCAACCAAGCAATATATAGCATGCATCGGTACCACATCACTAAGAACCTCATCCTCATACTTTCCAATTGAAAAAGGCACTTGAACTTGTTTGTTTACTTTGACATCTCCACAGTCATTCAGCTATTGGAACTTGTATGATTTAGGATGTTTCTTCCATTTCAAATTCAACTTCTCTACTAATAAGGTACTAGCAACATTAGTACAACTTTCACTACCAATAATCAATGTACACACTTTATCCTTCATGTGGCACCTTGTGTGAAATATATGCTCATGTTGCTCCTTATCTCCTTCATCCTTAGGCTATATACTCAGAGCTCTCCTAATAACAAGTAAATTACCATACACAGGTTCTTCCACTTCTTCATCAGAATAATTCTCTAATGGTGGCATCTCGTTGTCACTCGAGCTAGCACTTTCAATCTCTCCATTTGCCTATACAACCATAACCCTTTTGTTTGAGCATTTAGAAGCAATATGTCCTAATCCTTGACACTTAAAACACTTAATTTCTCGTGACTTAGTAAAAGGCTTTGTTTCAGATTTATCATTAGGAATAGAAATCGAATTCTTCGACCTTGCTTCTTCTTTTGATTTGAAAGTAGTGTTGTTGTCCTTCCAATTTGGTCACTACGGACTATTAGAAGATGATCTAGATCCAAACCTTCTAGACTTAATTTGCATTTCCACTTTAATGGCTTTGTGCAGGAACTCTTCCATCTCCACATAATGGTGCAACTCAATCACATCCGCAATCTCCTTGTTCAATCCGACAATGAATCTAGCCATGGTTGCTTCTCTATCTTCCTTTATGTTTGCTTTAATCATGACAATCTCCATCTTCTTATAATAGTCTTCTACACTCAGGGAACCTTTGAACCAACCCTTGCCATTTTATATACAAATCTCGATAATAATGGCTAGTTATATATCTTTTATGCATCACCAACTTCCTCTCTTCCTATGACCGTATTGGCCTCTCACCTATTCTACTCCGATTGATCACCAATTGATCCCACTATATACTTGCATAGTTCGCAAATTCCACGGCAATGAGCTTTACTTTCTTATCCTTGAAATAATTATGGCAATCAAACGCGTGCCCAACCTTTCTTTCCCACTCTAAATATATTTCAGGATCATTCTTTTCTTGAAAAGTCGGAATCGTCATCTTTATGCTACCTAAATTGTTATCTCCTTTGAAATCAACTTTCTTATCCTGTTGATAATTTACTCTCTCCACTTCGGAATTAGTTTCTTCTTCTTCGTCGAACTAATGTCTTCTATATGATTTAGATTCATAAGAAGATTCCATATTATCCAATCGTGTATTCAACAATTTGAATTGGTCATGAACAGCCATGATAAAAAATTTTATATCGGTTTCTTGCAAATCTCCTCCTTCCTTACTCATGTATCCAAGCTATGTTGTTTTTTTTTTTTTTTGTAATCAATATCATTCTATGGAGGTCCATTGAGGCCTAAGTCAAATAGCATGCACAATTATAAGGATATAATAAATATTGAGGAATAATGAACAGACATATATACAAAAGCCTAAAAAGGTTTACATTAAGTGTCTAAATCTAATACAAAATGTCTAAATTTTTTACAAGGTACATCAAGAGTCCAATCGAAGGGGAACATCATCACGAGCACGTTGAGTCTCCGGGATCCCTCTAGAGGAAGATGCTGCCACCGCACCCGACACATCGGAAGAAGTCATAACATGCAACCGTAGTCATCCCCTAGAATCCGTGAAGAAGAGTTTTGCATCTAAGGCAGAATCCTGCTCTGTGGTCCCCAAAAGATCAGACCCGAGACAGAGGGTCCTGTGGAGGGGGAGGCCTAAAAAGAAAGAAACAAAGCAAGTGAAAAGAAAAGAAGGTATATATACGGTATGTATGGAAATAAACGACTAAAATGCAAACACTTACCCTGGGAGGTGTCGGCATTGATGATAATCCTGAAAAAATCATGAGAAAACCAATCAAAACAAGTTGCAAATGAACTACGATCTACAAAGCAGGAGAAAAAAGAAGAAAATACGTACCATCTCGGCCTGTAAATGGGACTCTCGCAAGACCATCTCAAGTTCTAGCTCTTGAATGCGAGCAGCCTGTGCCTCGATAAAAGCCTCCTTCTCCTCAATCTGAGCATGGTCTGCTCCTCCACCTCGGCCATAGAGGCCCTCCACCTATTCTTCATCTCCACGACCCTCTTTGCCTAAGCCTCGATAACGTCATAGCTCTCTCGGAGGCGACGAAGATCATCAGCCTAAAATCAAAAGCACAAACCAAGTGAGAACAACAAGGAGCATAAAGTTCTGAGGAAAGGGAAACAAGGATAGAATTCGTACCATGATAGCATGTTCGTGCATTAGGACCCCTTCGATTTCGGTGATCCCGGGCTTAGCGGTGACGACAAGCATGATGGATCCAATAGACGCCTCTCAAAACCAAGCCTAATAATCACCTACCCTCACCAGTCCAACAACATCTACACCCCTCGATTAGGCAAGATAATCCTCCATAGGCTCAGGTGGAGCGACATGAATGCGGAGACTCCCATCATGCTGGAAGAACAGAAGCTCCGCCAGATAGAATGTGTATCTCTGCTCTCTGACGAAGTAAGGGTAGCGTTGTCGCCTGGTGTTACGCCTATAGGCATTCCTCACCTCCTGCCTCTAGCTAACAGTACGGGAAAAGTCTCGTAAAGTGACAGAGAAGATCTACAAAAGAAGAAAATCAGACAATAGGCACAGAAAATTCCAAGTTTAAAGGAACAAAGAGAGTAAGAATTCAAGCACTCACATCTCATAGACGACATCGATCGATGTGGGCCCAGGTACTCCTAGGGCTACTCCTAATAGCCCTGGCATCTGTAGTAGCCCAAAAGGCACCCAAAGGATAACCATCGTTGGGATGGCGCCAAGTGGGCAGGTAAAATGGGAAGTACACATGAATAAAAATATGGAGAGAAAAAGAATGTCAGATAAGCAAATGGAAGATTGAGAATGAAACAGATGAAGAACAAGATTAAAATCTATTTACCTCAATAAACTACCAGAAAAAACGTATGGAGATCCCATCTCCATAGGGTGTAATAATCCCCTCCACGACTCGATCAAAACTGGCAAGAATGGTTCTATAAATCAAACTCCCCCAATCAAAGTCTCCAATGTGATCAATGTCACACATTATGGAAAGGAATATGGTGGAGACTGAAGAATCGTCCTCCAAGAAGAAACAACTACCGATGAGAAGGAAGAAGTAAATGTGAAAAACTGTGTCTAAGTCGCCTCCTCCTTTTCATCAGAAGAGTGTCGTGCTACTTGAGTCCTCCTCTATCTACCCATCTGCAAAACAATGAGCCATTGAGTCAACATAGAAAATGCATCCTATTTGCCTATCTAAGTTTAGCCCAATCAAAACCTAGTCAAACGTAGTTGACCTAGTCAAAACCCAATTGACCTAGTCAAACCCAATCGTAACCCAGCCTAAATCCAAGCTTACCCACTCATGTCTACCCATTTCAAAGCTATACCTAAGCAAGCCCAATCAAAACCTAGTCAAACGCAATTGATCTATTCAAAACCAAATTGACCTAGTCAAACCTAATCGTAACCCAGCCTAAATCCAACCTTACCTACTCATGTCTACCCATTTCAAAGCTATTACTAAGCAAACCCAATCAAAACCTGGTCAAACCCAAGCAAACCCAGTCAAACCTAGTCAAAACCCAATTGACCTAGTCAAAACCTATTCAAACCCAAGCAAACCTAATCAAACCTAGTCAAAACTAGTTAACCTAGTCAAAACCCAGTTGACCTAGTCAAAACCCAATCAAATCCCAGTTCAAAACCCAGTTCAACCCATCCTAACCAATTCCAATTCACCCCAAAAATGATTTCCCCAAATCACTCAACCCATCAAAACTTCCCCACCTTACCACATCTTGTCCCTTAACAATTCTAATTTCTCACTCAAACAATCCTTAGATAGCCCCAATTTCTCACCCTAAATAGCCCTAAAACCATTCCCAACCCCCACTAAAATAGTCCCAAGTCTGTCACCCAAACAGTCCCCCAATTTTCATTAAAATCCCTCTACAAAAAAAAACCCCGAAAATAGTTCCTCAACCACGATTTCAGTCCATTAAACAGTCCCAATCTCAAACCCAAAACCATCCCTTAACAACCCAATTTCTTATCTAAACTAGTCTCAAACAACCCCTGATCCATACCCTATCTTCAAGCCTAAATAGATACTAATTGTAGACACCTCATTTTTGCATTCACCTGATTAATTAATTCGTCAATCCGATTGCAACGATTCCCAATGATGGATGATTATTCCAATGCTCTATTTTGTTATTAGATATGTTTCAAAAATTCGGATGAGGTATCTTAAACTAACAAAACTATAGAAATCATGCTAAGTTAGGAAAATATAATCCCAAAAATATAGAAATCATCATCTTGTAGACAAAAAGAAGATTTACGATAAAAATCACTAAAAAATAATCAAATTACTAAAATACCCCTAACATCAAAACATCCTTAGAGCTCCCTTACGCTTAGGAAAATCCATTCAAATACATAAACCAACAAAGTGAAATTAAATAACTATTTTCTCAATTTTCACCAAATTCGACAAAATTATGAAAATACCCCTCATAAGAGTTGACAATCATTTCATGCCAAAAAATTTCATAAATAACACAAACCAATCCCATTGAATTCCTTACGAAAAATTGATTCCAAAACATCCCAGAACATCGAAAATCGACTTGAAACGCAAAAGTTTTCTTCGGGAACAAAACGATAATTTTTCAATTTTTTAAAATTTTTAATTTTAAAATTAATAAATAAAATATTAATTAACATAAAGTAAAATCTTAATAAAATTAATTTAAAAATCTAAACCAAGTCAATTTCATAAGACTTAAGTCAAAACCCCAATTAAAACCCTAATAAAAAAGAACCAAGTCAATCTCATAAGACTTAAATCAAAACCCTAATCTAAAAAGACCAAGTAAATCTCATAAGACTAAAGTCAAAATCCTAATTAAAACCCTAAAAGAAACCTAATCAAACACTAATTTTACCCAAAAAACTCTATAAATAGAGAGCCTCCACAACCTAATTTTGTAGGTCAAAGAAAATCCTAGAAAAAATAAGTCAAAAAGCCTCCCTAGCCTTCCAAAACCCTGATTTTGAAGTCCTTACCTATCATCCAAACCCTAGGATTTGTTCACAAACGTATAGAAACTCTTCACAAAACACCTAGAAATCCATCAATACATTTAGAAAATACTCAGATCTAAGAATGAGGTACTTCATCTTGGAGATCTGAAGCGAATTCAGTGATAGGAACAAAGCGAGGAGTATCTTACAAAGAACCATTCTACCAGTTCTGAGGGAATGAATTATTGCGATCGTATAGGTATATTTTTTTTATCCTTTTTTATTTATTTTAGGTTCTTTTTAGCAATGTAATCTTCTTGGAAAATAGTACAGACTGGCGTTTGTCGGGCGGGGTTGGTACCTAACACCTTTCAATCTCATAACGTGATCCACGGACTTAAATTCTTTTTGTAGATTAGTTGTTTTTATCCATCTTTAGTCAATGCTCGGTTCCTAGATTGTAATAACTAGGTGGCGACTCCCAAACCTCAAAAATCAAAAGCAGATCCGCACATGCAGCGGATTGAGGGCGCATTCAGTGGCGACTCCATTGGGGACTATTGAGGATCAAACTTGAAAACCCCCAAGTATGGGAAGCATTGCCAAATAGACCCAGTTTTAGACTTAGTATTTTTTATTATTTTGTTTACCTGATTTATTTTATTCATTTATTGTTGATTGTATTATCTTCTCTTGGCATGATTTGGATTGATTTTGAATGTGTTATTTTGGAGTATGACTTCCTATGATTCAATCTAGGGTCATTTGGGATGACCTCAAACAATGAAATATTCATATTGACATATGAATTAAGTGTGAGTATTGCTGAATTGGTTATAAAATTTGGAGATCATATTCTTGGATGTTTTATTTGTAGCCCCAATTAAAAGTCGCTATTGGAAACACCCAAATAATCTAATGGTTCTAAGGAAAATAATGAGATAAGAGGGAATGATGGTTGTTGGACCATAAAGGCTTGTTTTTTAATTTTTTTAATTTTTTAATTTTAATTTTTTAGTTTTTTTTACTTATTTATTATTTTTTTAGGGGTATATATGTAGATCTTGTATAGTAAAAAAATGTCAATTTTTTTTTTATAGTTATTTTTCTTTTCATTCTTATTTTTTAGTTTTTTAATTGTATTTAGATACAAACGTTGATCTGTCTTTTGATGGTGTTAAAAAAAAAACTTTTTATTATTTTCATTAAGTAGGTGTTGATATAGTATTGTTTTAAAAAGGAAAACAAAAAGATAAACTTTTTATTAGTGCGAGTTGTTCTGTCCGTTGACAGCAAAAAATATATACATAAAAAAAATAAAAAAAAATTTGGGGGTGCTATAGCAAACAGCGTATACCCATGGGTTCAAATCGATTTTGGGTAGGTGTGTCTTTAGAAACACACTATTTTCACTTTTCAAAACCTTTAAGGGTATGTTTGATTGCACATGGAAAATAGGGTGGAAAATCAATTTCCATGGAAAATGACATTTTTCAAGTGTTTGATTGTACATGGAAATGGAATTCATTTTCCACCACATTCAAAAAGTCCACTAAATCATGGATTTCACTTTCCCACTCATATGGGTGGAAAAATGAAATCCACCCATATTTTCCATCATCAATTCTTCCCTACTACCACCACCACCACTACCACCACCACCACTATCACCACCACCATCACCATTACACTAACCTCGTCGTCGTCGTCGTCACCATCGGCTCCGTCTCCGACCACCTTCTATCTCTTTTCTTCTTTTTCTTCTTCTCCATCCCTCGCCTCATCCGCCACCACTACCACCACGTTCTCCCCCCATCTTCCTCACTTACCTCCGTCGCCACTGTCACTGTCGTCGTCGTGGTCGCCACCGCCGTCGTCGTCGTGGCCGCCACCGCCGTCGTCGTCATCGTCGTGACCTCCACCACCATCGTCACCGTCGTCGCCGCCACCGTCGCCGCCATCGTAGTAGCCGCTGTTGTGGCCGCCACCGTTGTCGTCACATCCTCCCCCCTCCCTCTTCCTCGTCATCTTCTTCTTCCTCTCCCCCTCCTATCATCTTCTTCCTCCTTCTCCTCTTCTTCTTTTTTCTCATATTTTTCCATGATTTTATCCATGTGAAATCAAACAATAGAATTTGATTTTCCAACCCTACCTATTTTCCACAACTAATTTTCCATGGATTTCAAATTCTATGGAAAGTGATTTTCCATGCAATCAAACATACCCTAAGTGTTTTAATCGAATTTCTTTATCTCTTCCATCAGTCTCAATAGAGGCTAGAAAAGTCGACTCCTCAAGCGTTCCTAACCCATATTTTGGTTTGTAAATCTCGATCATTGAAGAGATCAATCGGTTGTTTTTGTTTTCATCCCATTAATCCTCGATCGAACAGGTAATGAAGAATCGAAGATGATCAATGCAACCAGCCTCCATGAAACCTGTTATGTCGAGCCACCTCGATCAAAGGAGGCTGACCCTTCTCAACTGTAGATCTCCAAGCCTCATAAAATGTTGAATCGACCTTCGTTGATGTTTGGAAGAAAGTGAACCCGAACTTGGAACCACCCAAGAATCCCCTCTCTTTCATGAAATCTCACCCACCGAGTCTCTCTTCAATTCGATCCCAACTCACTATCGATTTCACTCTCCCTTTCCATCATCTTCTTCACATCCATCTTGACAATCAAACCTGAGGGCATCGTTGGGCAGCACTCTATCCTCATGGAAGGTTTTATTGGTGGAGACCCATTCAATTCTTGAAGATGGATCTGTAGTTCCTCCAGGTCGAAAAATTCTAACTCGCAAACCATGGGCTGGGAAACTAGCAAGGTTCGTTCGAACCCTCAACCACAAAGAAACCTTAGAGATCCCCAAAGTTGCTATTGCAATTAGCAATCTGAGCAAAAATATATCAGAATTTCTACCTTGCTCCACAGTTTATTTGTAGGTTGAGAAGAGAAAAGGGGAGACTGAGTTATTTTAGTCAAGTTGAATTGGTGTTGAAGCAGTTGTGATGGATTTGGAACTAATTTTTCATTTGTTTTATTTCTGTTTCTTGCCACTTTTTCCTTGATTTTGGCTCAAGAACCTACAAGTGCAACAGTTATACTTGGGTTTGTTTACAAATGAACAAGTTGGATGACCTCATTGACTTATCAGTAAGATAGGGGCAATAATGACGTTTGGCTTGAATGTATTTAATGAAAAACAAAATTCAAAAAGGTTATGTAAATTGTATGTGCTGTTAGCAACCTCAACACAAAAAAAATTGAGATGGAATCCACTTTATGGGTCATGCTTTCATGACTACCCTAGTAAGATATTAAATCTTACTAAGTGTCATTAGGTCCATTGGGATTATCAAATTAAAAATCCACTACCACTGTTTCTGTATTTCATGGAAAATCTCTGATTTAAAAGAAAAATTTAGGAAAAAAAAAAACTATGTAGATTTTGATCACGGTATTAAAAAATGGATGGTTACGATCTGCCAAACTTAAAATTGAAATTCAACGGCGAAAATTAACTTTTATATTTCTAAAATCTCATAATTTTGTGTGTTATAACCATGTGCCATCGGATCATGTTTTGGAATTTTGATCTCTCCACGTGGCATCCAAGAGCTTGGTCCAATACTAGAAAAAATTTTAAGAATATTTAAAAAAAACAAAAAAAAACAAAAAAAAATTTAAAAGAAAATTCTTAAAAATTAATCTTCATTTTGATTTTAAGTTGATTTTGTAGCCACTCATTTTTAAAAACTTTGGATCAAAGTTATATAAATATATATATATATATATATATATATATATATATATATATATATATATAATATATATATATATGTGTGTGTGTGTGTGCATTTTGAATCCAAACTTTTTCATTAAATACAAAAGGTTGTGATATTGAATTATAGAGTTGATGAACCATGTTGGCCAGATGACCCTTAGTGAAATTTGAAACCTTATGAGTTGGTCAAGCTAGCCTATGTTCGCAAAAGGTTAACCATGCATGAAAAAATTCTTTTTGACTTGGACTAAAAATTGTGTGCTTATTTCAATGATTGGATCTGATTATTAGTCTTCATGTTGATTGCTTATCTAACATTGCCATAATCTTTATTGAGATATATGCTTGATGTGCTTATTTTGATGATTGGATTGATATTTATTTTGGTTAATATTCATGTTGTGGTGAAATGATCTGGCCCATGGGCCCATTTGTTTGAAAATTGGCTTGGGCACACCCCCACCCTGTTTTGCATCCACCACTAGCACGTTTATATTACTGCATTGCATGATTGCATGTCCCTTATAGCCAAGGTGGCACTAGTGTATGGCCCAGTCTTCTCGTGAGATGCGACGTCATGCATGAAAACCACAACTCCAGTCACGTACCTTTATGGTATATAAAACTGGAGCATCAGTACCATTCAATTAGGTGACACTGAAAGGTATATCGATGCACCCAGGCTGGAATGACCTAAGCCTTTATCCTATTGTAAGTCGCAAAGTTACATGTCCCTATCGCCAACCCTATACTCGTACCTATACGGTATATCAAAGGTCACCAATTGTATTTCTTGGTCAAAATCAATGCCCAAGCGAGATCCTGCCCTGTTGTACCTTACTGTACGAGGGGGGTAGACAATGTCTATTTCAGACAAGAGATATTTAAGTGGGCCCTTACTCAGCATCGTGCGCCACCTCTCAACTAAGGATTAAACTAGTTGCTTTTTGACTTCAAAGATTGGAGTTGGAGTCTTAGATTATCACGTATACGGTATATCGAACCAAGTCACCACGTATCGAGAGGTATATAAGTGTACTTGGGCAAAGGTGGCTAGATAAATTGCATTACATGTAGTAAACCTAGAGTCTAGAAACCTCCCTATAGGTCACGATTCGAACTTATCATGGGTGTTCCCAGGTTGTTTGTTGGAAATGGACCTTACAAATGATGATATCAGAAATATACGATTTTGTCATCAAGGATCAAATTTTTTTTATTTAACCTGATTCGAAATTACTATATTAATGGGTGCACCAACCCAATAAAGAATCTATTTTAAATGTGGTAGTGATCCATAATGATCCAGTCAATCTCGGTTCAACAATCATGATGGGCTGGATCATTTAAACCAAAATGGAATTCAAACTCCTTGTTAATTCGGGTTTCAACCCATTTTAAAAGAAGAAAAATGTTTTCCAGAAAAAATATTTTCTAAAAGAAAAGAGAAAGAAGGAAAGACGATTTACAAAAGATATATTTTTGCAAGAACCTTGAAAATTTTCTAACATATGTTTTTCTAAAAAAAATCATTTTTACAAAAAATCTATTTTTTTGCATGGACCTTGAAAATTTATCAAAATGTATTTTTCTAAAAAGAAAATGGCTTGCAAAAAATAATCAGGTTTGTGAAAGTTTTTATTCAATGAAAACCGTATTTGTCAATAATTTTCTAGAGTGCAATAAAATTATTTTCCATTTGAATAATCATTGCATGAATAAATTATTTAATGGATTGGTGCACAGAATTTAATAAAATTTTAGGATTCATTTAAATGTTATTAAAGGGGTAATACTGGAATTGATTAAATTCACCTTCAATGAGGTTTAAGGGTTATCATTGTACCTAAGTTCAATCGTCCATCGTCTAGCTAGGATTGTAAGTCTGGTCAGTTAGAACAAACGTCAATATCAAGTCAACAGTCAGAAATGACATCAGAATTTCTTAACATCGCCCAATTGTTCCCTAAAGATCATAGTGCTTCAATCGTATCGGTTGTAAGCAATATCTCAGTCCTCAATCCTAATCAAGCTCGTGTGGGTACTTGTCTTGAGTTTTCATAAGTCATTTAGGTTAGCTCGAGTTCTTTTTTCAGCAAGGTCATGTCTTCTTTAGGTTGAGTTTATCTCTTTTATTTTTATGAGTTGAGTTCGTTTACCAAGTCTAGAACGAAGTCTGTCGCCCCATTTGAATAAATGAAATTTTTGAATACCTCGAGTGCATTAACGAATTAACTACCAATCTGGCCTCAATGATAGATTTCTCTACTAAACAAAAAGATAAGGGTGGGCTTAACCTTTAATAAAAAAGCAAAGGTCATTAACCTCGGAACAGAAAATAATTCCTTAAGAGATTCAAATAAAAATCATCCTATCCCTAAAGGAACATGAGGGGATAATGAATTTACTTAGAAATTTCAGAAGACTTGTTCGCATGGTCTGATGAGGATATGTTAGGTGCAAGCTTGGGTGTTGTCCGACATGGAATAGATACTCGCTCGACGAGATGAAAATATCAATAAGGTCAAAGAAGATGTTACAAAACGTATCAATGTTGTCCTCACTGCATCTATCATAAGTCAATACAGGGTACCTTTGGAATTGATATTTGATAACGGGTCACACTTTAAAGTCGAAGATATTACACTATTCAAAATCTCGCACCATAAATCATCTCCTTACCGTCCTCAGACCAATAGAGCAGTTGAAGTGGCCAATAAGAATCTAAAGACAATCATCAGGCAAATGTGTCAATCACATTGAGATTGATTAGAAATATTGCCATTTGCACTATAGGCATATCGAACTTCAATTCGATCCTCTACGGGAGCTACTCCCTACTCCTTAGTGTATGGCATGGAAGCAGTCTTGCCAGTTGAAATGAAAATCCCATCTCTCAGGGTCTTATTGGAAAGTCAATTGTTAGAAGCAGATTGGGTTCGTCAACTGTATAAGAATTAAATTTAATCGAAGAAAAATGACTAAGATCTTTGTACCACGTGTAGGCTTATCAAAGAAGAGTTATCCGTGCGTTTGATAAAAAGATCAAGGCCTGTCACTTACAAGTCAGGGATTTAGTTCTCAAAAAGAATCGAACACCTATCTTTGACCCTAGAGGGAAGTTTAAACCAAATTGAGGAGGTTCGCTCATCATCAAAGAAATATTACTGAGGAAACCTATCAGACTTCAAGACCATGATAGAATTGAATTACCAAAACCAATCAACCTTGACCAAATCAAATGGTACTACATTTAGGAGGCCATCTTTGACTGAATCAATTTTCTTGTTACCTAGTTCAATATATCCTGTCTCAACCCCTTTATAGCATTTTTCAAAAGAAAAATACATTTTTTGTTCTCAACCTGATCACCCAACCTAGGGGAGGAAAAAATTCGAACTACATTTTTGTTTGATCCCAAAATTTTGGGGTACGTAAGCAACCTAAGAAATTATCACAGGCCCGACCACATCAAAATAAAAAAATTTCCCCCATAGATAAAATTCAAAACAAAAAATATTGTCAAAATAGGGAAGAAAATTCAAAGGAAAAGAAAAAATACCACACAAGGGGCATTCGGGTTTTTGAGCTTTAAATTTTTTTTTTTTTATATTCAGTCCTAAACTTACCCATGAAAGTCCTCCTAAGTACCGTGTGAAAAAGTCAAGGAAGGTAGCAAATCATGATCAGACAATAACTCTAGAAGTTCAAAATGGAAGAAAAAGAAATAGGACCTACTATGTTGAAAATCCGAAAGGGCGATTTAGGCAAAAATTAAGGCAAGCTCGCAAGGTTGAAAATTCGAAATGACGGTCTTGACAACAATTAGAATAAAGAAAAAGAGCTTGCTAAGTTGAAAATCTGAAAGGGTGACTTAGGCAAAAATTAAGGCAAGCTCGTAAGGTTGAAAATCCAAAATGACGTTCTTGACAACAATCAGAGCAAAGAAAAAAAAAGTTTGCTAGATCGAAAATCTAAAAAGGTTATCTAGGCAAAACTAGAGCATGCTCGTTAGTTTGAAAATTTGAAAACGCAATCTAGGCAAAAGTTAGATCAACAAAGAAAAACAAAAGAAAATCTCCACAGAGTTGAAAAGCTAAAAGGTTGTTCGAGCCGAAATATCAGAAGTCTGAATAACCAAGTTTTAGTACCCAGCTTAAACCAAGAAAAGACTCATAAGTCACAAGCATCGTCTACGATTGATCTGAAAATTTTATACTTCTCCAAGTGAACGAAAGAGGAAAAATGGTCAATTTTACTATAAATCTCAAAAGGAAATATTTTGTTTTTTTGAGCCTAACTCAAAATCTTCAATATCAAAAGTCAAAATTAAAAGTTGAATCTTTATTGAGCTTGTGGTAATCAAATATTTCAAACCTTCATACAAGGGGCACTTTCTTTCTTCTTTGATATATAGTTTCCCTCTTATACTAGGGACATTTTTTTTTACGAGATGTGTTCAATACAATTTTTCCTGTCAAAGTAGGCGCATTTTGTTCTCAAACTTTATCAATGTTAATCCTAAAAGATAATGGGAACCCCAAATTTAATGTTACCCTCTTGATAGAAATTTTTTTACCCTTGAGGTTCAAAAGAAGTTAAAATTCATAAAATTTTGAAAGACTTTTAGGTTCAAATAGAAGTGCTTCTGATCTCATATTTCGTTTTGTCCACAGATTAACTCATTACCCTTTCACCTAGAATAGGAGATAGGGCATTCTTTCTTTCCCAGATTCAATCATTCTTTCCCAGATTCAATCATTATTTTTCAAATACATTTTCAATCATTTTTTCCCAGATTCATTCATTCCTTCTCAGTTTTACTCAGCCATATGCCACCGAGAGTTTTCTCGGAATTATGCTCAGATACCGCCGAAGGTTTTATCAGAATTATGCTCAGATGCCGCCAAAGGTTTTTTTGGAATAATACTCAGATGTCGTCGAGGGTTTTCTCATAATTATGCTCAATGCCACCGAGGTTTTCTCAGAATTAGGCTCACATGCCACCGAGGGTTTTCTCGAAATTATGCTCAGATACCGCCGAGGGTTTTCTCGGAATTATGCACAGATACCGCCGAGGGTTTTCTTATAATTATACTCAGATGCCGCCGAGGGTTTTCTTGAAATTTTACTCAGATATCGCTGAGGGTTTTCTGAAAATTATGTTTAGATGCTGCCAAGGGTTTTCTCCGAATTATGCTTAGGTGCCGTAGAGGGTTTTCACCAAATTATGCTAAGTTATGCTCAGAAATCGTCGAGGGTTTTCTCAGAATTATGCTCAGATGCCACCGAGGGTTTTCTCGGAATTATGCTCAGATACCATTGAGGGTTTTCTCGGAATTATGTTTAGTTTTAAGCTCAATTTATACCTAGATTATGCTCAGTTTTATGCTCAGATTTTACTTAATTTATGTTCAGATCTAGCTCAGACCATCTTTGAGATTTATTTCAGATTTTGAGTACACACACTTGCACATTTTTAGTCAAGGAGAATTTTTTTAATTCAAGGATCTGACACTGTCAGTGAGAGCTCATGCTCAAGAACATCACAACTTTTTAGTTTGGGGAGAGTTTTACCCTCAAGGATCCGAACATCCTAACAAATTGCTAAATCAGACTGCAAAATGAACTGTCACTAGCTTTGGCATTCGGATATTGTACTATCTATCGAAATAGATTTGCTAACTACTTTACTTCAACCCTCTGCCAAAGATGGGCATCTATAGACACCCCATTTTTGCATTCACCTGATTAATCAATTCATCAACCCGATCGCAACGATTCCCAATGACGGATAATTATTCCAATGCTCTATTTTATTATTAGATATGTTTAAAAAATTTGGATGAGGTATTTTTAAACTAACAAAACGGTAGAAGTCATACTAAGCTAGAAAAATTTAACCCTAAAAACATAGAAATCATCATCTTGTAGACAAAAAGAAGCTTTACGATAAAAATCACTAAAAAATGATCAAATTATTTCAAAATTACCCCTAACATCAAAACATTTTTAGAGCCCCTTACACTTAGGAAAACCCATTCGAATATATGAAATAACAAAGTGAAATTAAATTAAGCACTTTGTCAATTTTTATCAAATTTGACAAAATTACGAAATATACCCCTCATAAGGGTTGACAATCATTTCACGCCAAAAAATTTCATAATAACATAACCAATAATCTCATTGAATTCCTTAGGAAAAATTGATTCCAAAACATCCTAGAACATCGAAAACTGACTTGAAACACAAAAGTTCTCTTCGGGGCAAAATGATAATTTTTCAATTTTTAAAAATTTTTAATTTCGAAATTAATAAATAAAATATTAATTAATGTAAAGTAAAATCTTAATAAAATTAATTTAAAAATCTAAACCAAGTCAATATCATAAGACTTAAGTCAAAATCCTAATTAAAACCTAATAAAAAGGAATCAAGTTAATCTCATAAGACTTAAGTCAAAACCCTAATTAAAACTCTAATCTAAAAGTCAAACTCATAAGACTAAAGTCAAAACCGTAAAAGAAACCTAATCAAATACTAATTCTACCCAAAAAACTCTATAAATAGAAAGCCTCCACAACTTAATTTCTTATGTCAAAGAAAACCTTAGGAAAAGTAGGTCAAAAAGCCTCCTTAGTCCTTCCCAAAACTCTGATTTTGAAATCCTAACCCCTTACCTATCATGCAAACCCTAGGTTTTGTTCACAAACTTCTAGAAACTCTCTACAAAACACCTAGAAATTCATTAATAAATTTAGAAAACACTCAGATCTAAGAAGGAAGTACTTCATCTTAGAGATCTGAAGCGGATCCAGTGACAGGAACAAAGCGAGGAGTATCTTACGAAGAACTATTCTACAAGTTCTGAGGGAACGAATTATTGCGATTGTATTGGTATATTTTCTTTTTATCCTTTTTTATTTGTTTTATTTTATTTATATTAGGTTCTTTTTAGCAATGCAATATTCTAGGAAAATAGTAGAGACTGGCATACAATTGGTGGATTCGTAGTTATATATTTTCCTTCGTATGGATGTTAGCTACTTCACCATGTTCCCGAATTTCGACTAAAAGAGCGAAATATTTTTTGTAAAGCGTGATATCCCTAGAGGTACAACATTTTTTGATGCAGGACATCCATACGTTCAAATAGCCGTATCTTATGATTCGTTTGTCGGTTTTTAACGTAATATATACCCAATCGTTCACATCCAAAATACACACGTTTCCTGAGTAGAGAGATTTTTGATATGGTCACATCTTCAATCCCAAAAATGAAAAATAATGACAAACATCGCTCTAGCACCCGTTTTCTTCAAAAACTCAAAAAATTTTACGTTTCTTTAAAGGCTCATATCTCATTGTTCCTTCAATTGGTGGATACATAGTTATATCTATTCATCCGTACCAATGCTAGCTATGTCACCATGTTCCCAAATTGCAATTGCGAGAGCGAAATACTTTCCGAAAAAGTGATATCCCTAGAGATACACCATTTTTCTATGTAGCACATCCATATGTTCAAATGATCGTATCTCATGATCCATTTGTCAGTTTTTTATGTAATATATACCCAATCGTTTATATCGAAAATACACACGATTCTCGAGTAGAGAGATTTTCAATACGGGCACATCTTTCGTCCTAAAAATGAAAAATAACGGTAGACATCACTCTAGCACCTATTTTCTTGGAAAAATTGAAAGTTTTTACGTTTCTTTAAATGCTCGTATCTCATTGTTCCTTCAATTGGTGGGTTCGTAGTATATGTCTAATCATCCCTACGGATGTTAACTATGTCACCATGTTCCCGAATTTCAACTGCAAGAACAAAATACTTTCCAAAAAATGGGATTTCGTTGGAGGTACACAATTTTTTGATACAGGACATCCAAATGTTGAAATATACATATCTTATGATTCGTTTGTTGATTTTTAATGTAATATATGCCGAATCGTTCATATCGAAAATATACATGTTTTCCTAGGAGAGAGATTTCCGATAAGGGTACATTTTCCTTCCCAAAAATGAAAACCAATGGCAGACATCACTCTACCACCTGTTTTCTTCGAAAACACGAAAACTTTTATGTTTCTTTAAATGCTCGTATCTCATTGTTCCATCAATTGGTGGATTCGTAGTATATGCCTATTCATCCGTACAGATGTTAACTACGTCACCATGTTCCCGAATTTTGATTGCAAGAGCAAAATACTTTCCGAAAAAAACGTGATATCCTAGGAGGTACATCATTTTTAGATGCAGGATATCCATATGTTCAAATAGCCCTATCTCTTGATTCGTTTGTCGACTTTTAGCGTAATATATACCCAATCGTTCATATCGAAAATACGCACATTTCCCGAGCAGAGAGATTTTAGATAGGACCACATCTTCCTTCCGGAAAATGAAATATAACGACAGACATCGCTCTAACACCCGTTTTTTTTTAAACTCGAAAGTTTTTACATTTCGTTAAATGCGTATCTCATTGTTCCTTCAATTAGTGGATTCATAGCATATACCCAGATTGTACTAATGTTAGTTCTGCCACCAAGTTTCCAAATTTCAACTGCGGGAACGAAATACTTTTTGAAAAATGTAATTTCCCTCAAGGTACACTATTTTTTTATGCATGACATTCATACGTTCAAATGGCCATATCTCATGAACCATTTGGCGATTTTTAATGTAATATGTACCCAATCATTCATATAAAAAATGTGCACATTTCCGAGGAAAAAGATTTCCAATACGAGCATATCTTACTTCCCAAAAATGAAAAATAACGATAGACCGATCTAGCACTAGTTTTCTTCGAAAACTCGAAAGTATTTAACTTTCTCTAAATGCTCATATCTCATTGTTAATTCAATTGGTGGATTCATAGTTATGTCTTTTCATTCGGACGGATGTTAGTTACGTCACCATGTTCTTGAATTTCGACTGCAAGAGCAAAATACTTTCCAAAAAATGTGATATCCTTGGAGGTATATCTTTTTTTGATGCAGGACATCCATACGTTCAAATACCCATATCTCATTCATACGTTTGCTAATTTTTAATGTAATATATACCCAATAATTCATATCCAAAATACGCACGTTTCCCAAGTAAAGAGATTTTTTATACGGGCACATCTTCTATCCCAAAAATGAAAAAGAATGACAGACATTGCTCAACCACTTGTTTTCTTCAAAAACTCAAAAGTTTTTACGTTTTTTTAAATACTCATATCTCATTGTTCCTTCAATTGGTGGATTCATAGTATATGTCTAATCATCCCTACAGATGTTGACTACGTCACCATGTTCCCAAATTTCGACTGCGAGATCAAATTACTTTCCAAAAAATGAGATTTCCCTGGAGGTACACCATTTTTTGATGCAGGACATCCATATGTTGAAATATACGTATCTTATGATTCGTTTGCCAATTTTTAACGTAATATATACTAAATCGTTCATATAAAAAATACACCCATTTTCCTAGGAGAAAGATTTTTGATACGGGTACATCTTCCTTCCCAAAAATGAAAACCAATGACAGACATCGCTTTAGCACCTGGTTTCTTCAAAAACATGAAAGCTTTTACGGTTCTCTAAATACTTGTATCTCATTGTTCCATCAATTGGTGGATTTGTAGTATATGCCTATTCATCCGTACGAATGTTAACTACATCACCATGTTCCTGAATTTCGACTGCAAGAGCGAAATACTTTTCGAAAAACGTGATGTCCCTGGAGGTACATCATTTTTTGATACAGGACATCCATACGTTCAAATAGCCATATCTCTTGATTCGTTTGTCGATTTTTAACGTAATATATACCCAATCATTCGTATCGAAAATACGCACATTTCCTGAGTAGAGAGATTTAAGATATGAGCACATCTTCCTTCCCGAAAATGAAAAATAACAACAGACATCTCTCTACCACCCGTTTTCTTCGAAAACTAGAAAGTTTTTACGTTTCTTTAAATGCTTCGTATCTTATTATTCTTTCAATTGGTGGATTTGTAGCATATACCATTAGACCCGTACTGATGTTAGCTCCGCCACCATGTTTTCAGATTTCGAATGCGAGAGTGAAATACTTTCTGAAAAACGTAATTTCCTTGCATATCTTACTTTCCAAAATTAAAAAATAATGGCAAACATTGCTCTAGCACCTGTTTTCTTTGAAAACTCGAAAGTATTTGCATTTCTTTAAACGCTCATATCTCATTGTTAATTCCATTGGTGGATTCATAGTTATGTTTTTTCATCTAGACGGATGTTAGCTACGTCACCATGCTCTCGAATTTCGACTACGAGAGCGAAATACTTTTCGAAAAATGCGATTCCCTTGGAGGTACACCATTTTTTGATACAGGACATCCATACGTTCAAATGGTCATATCTCAAAATCCTTTTATCGGTTTTTAAAATAATATATACCCAATCGTTCATATCGAAAATACGTACGATTCCCGAGTAAAGAGATTTCCATTATGGGCATATCTTCCTTCCCAAAAATGAAAAATAATGGTAAATATCGCTCTAGCACCTATTTTCTTCGAAAACATGAAAGTTTTTATATTTTTTTAAATGCTCGTATCTTATTGTTCCATCAATTGGAGGATTCGTAGCATATGCCTATTCATCTGTACGGATGTTAACTACGTCACCATATTTTTGAATTTCGACTGTAAGAGCGAAATACTTTTTGAAAAAAGTGATATCCCTGAAGGTACATCATTTTTTGATGTAGGACATCCATACGTTCAAATAATCGTATCTCACGATTCGTTTGTCGGTTTTTAACGTAGTATATACAAAATCGTTCATATCCAAAATAAGCACGTTTCCTGAGTAGATAGATTCTTGATACAGTCACATCTTCAACCCCAAAATAAACATCGCTCTAGCATCCGTTTTCTTTGAAAACTCGAAAGTTTTTACATTTTTTTAAATGCTCGTATCTCATTGTTCCTTCAATTGGTGGATATGTAGTTATATCTATTCATCCATACGGATGCTAGCTACGTCACCATGCTCTCGAATTTTAATTGCGAGAGCAAAATACTTTTCGAAAAAAGTGATTTCTTTGGAGGTACACCATTTTTTTAGGTGGCACTTCCATTTGTTCAAATGTTTGTATCTCATGATCCATTTGTCTGTTTTTGACATAATATAAACCCAATCGTTCATATCGAAAATACACACGATTCCCGATTAGAGAGATTTCCAATATGGGCACATCTTCTTTCCTAAAAATGAAAATAATGGCAGATATCGCTCTAGTACCTATTTTCTTCAAAAAGGCGAAAGTTTTTATGTTTTTGTAAATTTTCATATCTCATTGTTCTTTCAATTGGTGGATTTGTAGTATATGTCTATTCATCCGTACGGATGTTAGTTATGTCACCATCTTAAAAAATTTCGACTGCGAGAACAAAATACTTTCCCAAAAATGTGATTTTGTTAGAGGTACACCATTTTTTTTATGCAGGACATCCATACGTTCAAATAGCCGTATCTCTTGATTTGTTTGTCAATTTTTAACGTAATATATACCCAATCGTTCATATCGAAAATACATACATTTCTCGAGTAGAGAGATTTCGGATACGAGCATATCTTCCTTCCTGAAAATGAAAAATAACAACAGACATCGCTCGAGCACCCGTTTTCTTTGAAAACTTAAAAGTTTCTTCATTTCTTTAAATTCCTGTATCTCATTGTTCCTTCAATTGGTGGATTCGTAGTATATACCCATTAGACCATACTGATGTTACCTTCGCCACCATGTTTCCAAATTTCGATTGCGAGAACGAAATACTTTCTAAAAAATATGATTTCCCTGTAGGTACACCATTTTTTGATGCAGGACATTCATACATTCAAATGGCCATATCTTATGATCCGTTTGTCAATTTTTAATGTAATATGTACCCAATCATTCATATAAAAAATATTCACGTTTCCCGGGGAAAAAGATTTATGATATAGGCATATCTTACTTCCCAAATATGACAAATAACGACAGACATCGCTCTAGCACCAGTTTTTTTCAAAAACTCAAAAGTGTTTAATTTCTTTAAATGCTTATATCTCATTGTTAATTCAATTGGTGGATTCATAGTTCTGTCTTTTCATCCAGATGGATGTTAGCTATGTCACCATGTTCCCAAATTTCGACTGCAAAAGCAAAATATTTTTCGAAAAACATGATATCCCTGGAGGTACATCTTTTTCTGATGCAGGAAATCCATATGTTCAAATAGACGTATCTCATGATTCATTTGTCAATTTTTAACGTAATATATACCTAATCAATCATATCGAAAATAAAAATGTTTTTCGAGTAGAGAGATTTCCTATACAGGCACATCTTCCTTCCCGAAAATGAAAAATAACGACAAACATCGATCTAGCACTCATTTTCTTCGAAAAATTGAAAGTTTTTACGTTTCTTTAAAAGTTCATATCTCATTGTTAATTCAATAGGTGGATTCATAGTATACGTCTATTCATCCGTACGAATGCTAGCTACATCTCCATGTTCCCAAATTTCGACTACGAGAGTGATATACTTTCTGAAAAAACATGATTTCACGGGAGGTACACAATTTTTTGATGCAGGACATCCATACCTTCAAATGGTCATATCTCATGATCCGTTTGTCGATTTTTAACGTAATATATACCTAATCATTCGTATAAAAAATACACATGTTTTTCGAATAGAGAGATTTTCGATACGGGCACATGTTTTTTCCTACAAACGAAAACTCACGGTAGACATCGCTATCGCACCTGTTTTCTTCGTAAACTCGAAAGTTTTTATGTTTTTTTAAATGCTCGTATCTCATTGTTCCTTCAATTAGTGGATTCGTATCATATGTCCATTCATCCGTACGGATGTTAGCTACGTTACCATCTTCTCGAATTTCGACTATGAGAGTAAAATACTTCCAAAAATTGTGATTTCCCTGGATGTACACCATTTTTTGATGCAGGACATCCATACGTTCAAATGATTATATCTCACGATCCGTTGGCTGGTTTTTAACGTAATATGTACTTAATCATTCATATAAAAAATGTGCACGTTTCTCGATGAGAAAGATTTCCGATACAAGTATATCTTACTTCCCAAAAATGTAAAATAACAATAGACATCGCCATAGAAACTGTTTTCTTCGAAAACTCAAAAGTTTTTACATTTTTTTAAATGCTCGTATCTCATTGTTCCTTCAACTAGTGGATTCATAGCATATGTCTATTTATCCGTATGGATGTTAGCTACGTCACCATCTTCCCTAATTTTGACTGTGAGAATGAAATGCTTTCCGAAAAATGAGATTTCCCTAAAGGTACACCATTTTTTGACTCAAGACATCTATACGTTCAAATAGTTGTATCTCATGATCTGTTTGTCGATTTTTAACGTAATATATACCTAATCATTCGTATAAAAAATACACATGTTTTTCGAATAGAGAGATTTTCGATACGGGCACATGTTTTTTCCTACAAACGAAAACTCACGGTAGACATCGCTATCGCACCTGTTTTCTTCGTAAACTCGAAAGTTTTTATGTTTTTTTAAATGCTCGTATCTCATTGTTCCTTCAATTAGTGGATTCGTATCATATGTCCATTCATCCGTACGGATGTTAGCTACGTTACCATCTTCTCGAATTTCGACTATGAGAGTAAAATACTTCCAAAAATTGTGATTTCCCTGGATGTACACCATTTTTTGATGCAGGACATCCATACGTTCAAATGATTATATCTCACGATCCGTTGGCTGGTTTTTAACGTAATATGTACTTAATCATTCATATAAAAAATGTGCACGTTTCTCGATGAGAAAGATTTCCGATACAAGTATATCTTACTTCCCAAAAATGTAAAATAACAATAGACATCGCCATAGAAACTGTTTTCTTCGAAAACTCAAAAGTTTTTACATTTTTTTAAATGCTCGTATCTCATTGTTCCTTCAACTAGTGGATTCATAGCATATGTCTATTTATCCGTATGGATGTTAGCTACGTCACCATCTTCCCTAATTTTGACTGTGAGAATGAAATGCTTTCCGAAAAATGAGATTTCCCTAAAGGTACACCATTTTTTGACTCAAGACATCTATACGTTCAAATAGTTGTATCTCATGATCTGTTTGTCGATTTTTAACGTAATATATACCCAATTGTTCATATAAAAAATACACACGTTTTCTAAGTAGAGAGATTGCTGAAATGGGCACATCTTTCTTCCTGAAAATGAAAAATAATGACAGACATCGCTCTTGCACCCATTTTCTTCGAAGACTCGAAAGTTTATATGTTTCTTTAAATGCTCATAATCATTGTACCTTTAATTGGTGGATTCGTAGTTATCTCTATTCATCTGTATGGATGTTGGCTACGTCACCATGTTTCCGAATTTTGACTGCGAGAGCAAAATACTTTCCAAAAAATGTGATTTCCTTGGAGATATACCATTTTTTTTTATACAGGACATCCATATGTTCAAATGGTCATTTCTTATGATCCGTTTGTCGGTTTTAACGTAATATATACCCAATCGTTCATGTTGAAAATATACACGTTTTCTGAGTAGAGAGATTTCCGATACGAGCTTATCTTCCTTCCCAAAAATGAAAAATAACAATAGACATCGATCTACCACCCATTTTCTTCAAGAACTATAAAGTTTTTACGTTTCTTTAAATGCTCGTATCTCATTGTTCCTTCAATTGGTGGATTCGTAGCATATACCCATTTGACCGTACTAATGTTAAGTACGCCACCATGTTTCTAGATTTCGACTACGAGAACGATATACTATTTGCGAAATATAATATTCCTAGAGGTACACCATTTTTTGATGCAGGACATCCATATGTTCAAATGGCCATATCTCATGATCCGTTTGTCGATTTTTAATGTAATATGTGCCTAATAATTTATATAGAAAATATGCATATTTCTCAAGAAGGATTTCCAATACGGGCATATCTTACTCCCCGAAAATGAAAAATAATGACAGACATCGCCATAACACCCATTTTCTTTTAAACACAAAAGTTTTTACGTTTCTTTAATGCATATCTCATTGTTAATTCAATTGGTGGATTTGTAGTATAGGTCTATTCATCCGTTTGGATGTTAACTACGTCACCAAATTCCCAAATTTTGACTACGAGAGCATAATACTTTGCAAAAAATGTGATTTCCCTGAAGGTATACCATTTTTTGATGTAGGACATCCAAATGTTCAAATAAACATATCTCATTATTCGTTTGTAGATTTGTAACGTAATATACACCCAATCGTTCATAAATAACGGTAGACATCGCTCTAGCACTTATTTTATTCGAAAACACGCAAGTTTTTACATTTTTTTAAATGCTCGTATCCCATTGTTCTTTCAATTGGTGGATTCATAGTATATGTCTATTCTTCATCCGCATGTTAACTACGTTACCACGTTCTCGAATTTCAACTGCGAGAGCAAACTACTTTCCAAAAAATGTGATTTCCCTGGAAGTACACCATGTTTTGATGCCGGACATCCAAATGTTCAAATAGACGTATCTCATGATTCGTTTATTTATTGGTGCATATAAAAAGAAATTGAATATGTTGCTACATTTACGACAACAACAAGGTTTTTGAATCTTTAACACCATTTCTCTCTTGCTGAAAATTCAATCACAACGTTCTCAGATTTCAGCCATTATAAAGAAAAACGTCTCTTTAACGAGGACTGATTTATAACGTTCTGTTGAAGATACAATGTCTTTATAAAGAGGATTCTTATCATTTGTTCCCAACGATCTTTAAAAGGGCAAACATTTTTTTCTTGCATGAACTCGACCTTACTTGCTGATTTGAATTCTTGGTTCAGTTTAAAACTGTTCTATCTTGCTAGTATTAGTAATTTTGCAGCAATTTCAACATTAAATTCTAATTTGGACCATATAGAGGGCTTGTTTTAGGCTATGCGTGGTTCAAAAAATAAAAGAAGAAAACAACAACGTATTGAAATCATGAGTAAGGAAGGAGGAGATTTGCAAGAGAGCGATATGAAATTATTCATCAAGGCTGCTCATGACCAATTCAAATTGTTGAATACACGACTGGATAATATGGAATCTTCTCATGAATCTAAAACATATTGAAGACATGAGTTCGAAGAAGAAGAAGATGCTAATTCTGAAGTAGAGAGTAAATTATCGATGAGATAAGAAAGTTGATTTCAAAGAAGATAACAATATGGGTAGCATTAAAATGACAATTCTGACTTTTCACGGGAAGAATAATCCCGAAACATATTTAGAGTGGGAAAGAAAGGTTGAGCACGTGTTTGATTGTCACAATTATTCCGAGGATAAGAAAGTAAAGCTAGCCGCCATGGAATTTACAAACTATGCAAGTATATGCTGGGATCAATTAGTGATCAATAGGCGTAGAATTGGTGAGAGGCCTATACGGTCATGGGAAGAAATGAAGTTGGTGATGCGCAATAGATTTATACCTAGCCATTACTATCGAGATTTGTATATTAAATTGCAAGGGCTAGTCCAAGATTCCATGAGTGTAGAGGATTATTATAAGATGATGGAAATCACCATGATTGAGCAAACATAGAAGAAGATAGAAAGGCAATCATGGCTAGATTTATTGCCAGATTGAACAAGGAGATTGCTGATGTGGTTGACTTACGACATTATGTGAAGATGGAAGAGTTACTACACAAAGCTATTAAAGTAGAAAAGCAAATCAAGTCTAGAAAGTTCAGATTTGGATCATCTTTTAATAGTCCGTGGAAATCAAAAGAAGAAGCAAATTCGAATAATTCGGTTTCTGTTCCTAAAGATAAACTTGAAACAAAGCCTCTTAGTAAGTCACGTCAGGTTAAGTGTTTTAGGTGCTAAGGGTTCGGACACATTGCTTCTGAATGCCCAAACAAAATGATTATGATTGTATTGGCAAACAGAGACATTGAAAGTGCTAGCTCAAGTGACAACGAAATGTCTCCATTAGAGGATTGTTCTGATGTTGAAGTAGAAGAGCCTGTGCATGGTGATTTACTTGTCACCAGGAGAGCTTTGAGTATACAGCCTAAGGATGAAGGAGATGAGGAGCAACGTGAGCATATTTTTCACACAAGATGCCACGTAAAGGATAAAGTATGTACATTGATTATTGATAGTGAGAGTTGTACCAATGTTGCTAATACCTTGTTGGTAGAGAAGTTGAATTTGAAATGGTAGAAACATCCTAAACCGTACAAGCTATAATGGCTGAATGATTGTGGAGAAGTGAAGGTAAACAAGCAAGTTCGGGTTCATTTCTCAATAGGCAAGTATGAGGATGAGGTTCTTTGTGATGTGGTACCAATGCATGCTGATCATATATTGCTTGGTCGACCGTGGCAATTGATAGGAGAGTTTCGCATGATGGGTACAAAAATCAATATTCTTTTGTAATGAACAACCGAAAGGTTGTATTGGCCCCTCCCGTGGCAATTGATAGGAGAGTTTCGCATGATGGGTACAAAAATCAATATTCTTTTGTAATGAACAACCGAAAGGTTGTATTGGCCCCTCTCAAGCCTTTGCAAGCTTATAAGGATCAGGTTAGGATATCAAGATAGTGCAAAATGAGAGCGAATCCAAAGTGTGAGAAAAAAATAGAGAAAATTGAACAACATAGAGAGGAAAATAATATAATGAGTGTACTTGCTAAAAAACATGAGGTTAAGAGTGTAATGATGGCAAAACAACAAGAACTAGTACTTCTGCACAAGGATAATATATTTGTTGTTATTGATAGGTTTAGAAAAATGGCCCAGTTCATTACTTGTTTTAAAACCAACGACGCAACACATATTGCTGATTTGTTCTTTAAGGAAGTAATGCGATTGCATGGGTTGCCTAAGTCAATTGTTAGTGATAGAGATGTTACATTCCTAAGTTATTTTTTGCGTACTTTATGGAATAAATTAGGAATTGAACTACTACTACCACATATTGAGTTTGCATATAATAGGACTGTTCATTCTATTACTTTATTTTCTCCTTTTGAAATTGTTTATGATTTTAATCTTTCAACACCTGTGGATATTTTACCTTTGCCTACTAATGAGCATGTTAATTTTGATGATAAGAAAAAAATAGATTTTGTGAAAGATTTACATACTAGAGTACGAGCCAACATTGACAAGAGGAATGAACAATTTACTAAGCAAGCCAAAAAGAGGCATTTGAAAGATGTCTTTCAACCTGGAGATTGAATTTGGGTGCACTTGCGTAATGCTAGGTTCCCTGCACAAACGAAGTCAAAATTGCAACCTAGAAGAGATGGACTATTTCAAGCCTTAGAGCGAATCAATGATAACGCCTACAAACTAGATTTGCCAAACGACTATGGTGATGTTAGTGTAACTTTTAATATTGCTGATTTATCTTTGTTTGATGTAGGTGATTTGAAGACGAATCTTTTCGAAGAGGGGGAGAATAATGAAGATCGGGTTGATGTTCCCAAGTCTTCTCAAAAACCATTGCAAGGAATTGGCTAGGGCAAGGACAAATAGTATGGAAGAGACATTACACGGCTTGATTGTGGAAGTATAATACAAGGAGGCCATTCTAGAATATTCTAAGACCAACTTTGGAGATGTCAAAGCTTCACCAAGGATGGTCAACTATCTTTTTGTGCAAGGGAGTGATTTGTAAGAATAAATTGGATGCAAGGGTTAATTGGGAGTTTGATATTCTAATTGTCCTTGGTCTTTTATTTCCAAAGGACTAATTAGACCCAATCTTGATCTAATTTGTCTATAAAAGGGCACCTTATGTTGTATTTTGAACACAATTTGACAATTTACATTTTATGATAATTGAAGTTTCTTCAAGAAGTTTGTTTTGTTTCATGTGTTCTACTTTGAGCTCTTTATGAGTTCTTGAAGGAGGGCATGAATCTTTGACTTATCAAAGAAGCGATCATCCTTTGTGGCATCTCAAGATTGGGATTTTAAGGACATAGCTTCCTTAAGGTTCTAATACGATCATCATCATCTTTTGTTTCTATACAACTTTAGAATATACGAAAATTTTCAAATGGACAAGATTCCTAGAAGAGATCATCAAGAGAAGGTCCTAATCCGAGAGGATTCATATCACCATGTTCTCAAATTTCAACTGCGAGAGCAAAATACTTTTCGAAAAACTTGATTTCCCAGGAGGTATACCATGTTTTGATGCATGACATCCATATATTGAAATAGACATAGCTCATGATTCGTATGTCGGTTTTTATCGTAATATATACGCTATCGTTCATATTGAACATACGCATGTTTTCCTAGCATAGAGATTTTCGATACGGGCACATCTACCTTCCCGAAAATTAAAAATAACGACAAACATCGCTCTAGCACCCATTTTCTTCAAAAACTCGAAAGTTTTTATGTTTTTTAAAATGCCCATATCTCATGTTCCTTCAATTGGTGGATTCATAATATATGTTTGTTCATCTGTATGGATGTAGCCCGTCACCATGTTCCCAAATTTTGTCTACGAGAGTGTAATACTTTATGAAAAATGTGATTTCCCTGGAGGTACACTTTTTTTTATACAGGACATCCATACGTTCAAATAGCCGTATCTCATGATTAGTTTGTCGATTTTCAACTTAATATATACTCATTCATTCATATAAAAAATGTACACGTTTCCCGAGGAAAGAGATTTATGATACGGGCACATCTTCCTTCCCGAAAATGAAAAGTAAATATGAACATCGTTTTAGCACCCGTTTTCTTCCAAAACTAGAAAGTTTTTATGTTTATTTAAATGCTCGTATCTTATTGTTCCTTCAATTGGTGGATTCGTTGTATATGTCTATTCATCTGTACGGAAGTTAACTACGTCACCATGTTCCCGAATTTCGACTACAAGAGGAAAATACTTTCCAAAAAATATGATTTCCCTAGAGGTATAGCATTTTTTTATGCAGGACATCCATATGTTCAGATAGACGTATCTCATGCTTTGTATGTCGATTTTTAACGTAACATTTAAGCTATCATTCATATCGACAATACGCACGTTTTCCAAACAGGGAGATTTTTTATACAGGCACGTCTGCCTTCCCGAAAATTAAAAATAACGACAGACATCGTTCTAGCACCCACTTTCTTTGAAAACTTGAAAGTTTTTACGTTTCTTTAAATGCACATATCTCATTGTTCCTTCAATTAGTGGATTCGTGGTATATGTCTATTCATCCTTATGGATGTTAGCTACGTCACCATGTTCGTAAATTTGGATTGCCAGAGAGAAATAAATTTTGAAAAATGTGATTTTCCTAGAGGTACACAATTTTTTTTATGCAGGACATCCATATGTTCAAATGGTCGTAACTCATGAAATATTAGTCAATTTTTAACGTAATATATACACAATCATTTATATCGAAAATACACACGTTTCCCGAGTAGAGAAATTTCCGATACAGGCACATCTTCCTTCCCAAAACTGAAAAATAATGGTAGACATCTGTCGAGGTCCTATATTCTTTGAAAACTTGAAAGTTTTTACATTTCTTTAAATGCTCATATCTCATTCTTCCTTCAATTGGTAGATGCGTGGTATATGTCTATTCATCCGTACGGATGTTAACTACATCGCCAGGTTCCCAAATTTCGACTGCGAGAGCGAAATACTTTTCAAAAAATTTGATTTCCCTGGAGGTATACTATCCTTTTATACAGGACATCCATATGTTCGAATAGACGTATCTCATGATTCGTGTGTCGATTTTTAACGTAATATATGCTGTCGTTCACATCGAAAATACGCATGTTTTCGAAGAAGAGAGATTCCTAATAGAGGCACATCGGCATTCCCGAAAACTAAATAACGACAGACATCGTTCTAGCACCCATTTTCTTCGAAAAAAACGAAAGTTTTTACATTTCTTTAAATGCACATATCTCATTGTTCCTTCAATTGGTGGATTCGTAGTATATGTATGTTCATCCGTATGGATGTTAGCTACGTCACCATGTTCCTGAATTTCGACTGCGAGAGCGAAATACTTTTCGAAAAACGTGATTTTCCTAGAGGTACACAATTTTTTAATGCAGGACATCCATATGTTCAAATGGTTGTACCTCATGATCTGTTAGTCGATTTTTAACGTAATAGATACCCAATCATTTATATCGAAAATACGCACGTTTCCAAAGTAGAGATATTTCTGATATAGGCACATCTTCCTTCCCAAAAATGAATATAATGGTAAGCATCGGTCTAGCATCTGTATTCTTCGAAAACTCAAAAGTTTTTATGTTTCTTTAAATGCTCGTTTCTCATTGTTCCTTCAGTTGGTGGATTCGTAGTATATGTCTATTCATCCGTACTGATGTTAACTACGTCACCATATTCCCAAATTTCCACTGCGAGAGCGAAATACTTTCCGAAAAATGTGATTTTCCTCGAGATACATAATTTTTTTGTTGTTGGACATCTTCCCTTCCAAAATGAAAAATAATGACAAACATTGCTCTAAGACCCATTTTCTTTGAAAACTCGAAAGTTTTTACGTTTCTTCAAATGCTTGTATATTATTGTTCCTTCAATTGGTGGATTCGTAGGATATACCCATTCGACTGTACTAATGTTAACTACGTCACCATATTTCCAGATTTCAACTGCGAGAACGAAATACGTTTTGAATAATGAGTTTTCCCTGGAGGTACACCATTTTTTGATGGCAGGATATCCATACATTGAAATGGCCATATCTCATGTTCCATTTGTCGATTTTCAACGTAATATATACCGAATCATTTATATAAAAAAAATATGCACGATTTCCGAGTAGAGAGATTTCTGGTACGGGCACATCTTCTATCCCAAAAATAAAAAATAACAGCAGATATTGATCTAGCACCTATTTTCTTTGAAAAATCGAAAGTTTTTATGTTTCTTTAAATGCTCATATCTCATTGTTCTTTCAATAGGTGGATTCGTAGTATATGTTCATTCATCCATACGGATGTTAAGTATGTCACCATGTTCCCATATTTCAACTGCAAGAGCGAAATACTTTCCAATAAATGTGATTTTCCTAGAGGTACACCATATTTTAATGCTGGACATCCATATGTTCAATTGACGTATCTCATTATTTGTTTGTCAATTTTTAACGAAATATATACCCCATTGTTCATATCGAAAATACGTATGTTTTCTTAGTAGAAAGATTTTCGATACAGGCACATCTTCCTTCCTGAAAATGAAAAATAACGACAGACATCACTCTAGCACCCGTTTTCTTCGAAAACTAGAGAGTTTTTACGTTTCTTTAAATGCATATATCTAATTGTTAATTCAATTCGTGGATTAGTAGTATATGTCTATTCATCCGTACGGATGTTAGCAACGTCTGCATGTTCTCGAATTTCGACTGCTAGATCAAAATACTTTCCAAAAAAGGTGAGTTCCTTGGAGCTACACCATTTTTTATGCAGGATATCCTTATGTTCAAATAAACGTATCTCATGATTCGTTTGTCAATTTTTAACATAATATATACCCAATTGATCATATCGAAAATACACACGTTCTTCGTGTAGAGAGATTTCTGATACAGGCATATCTTCCTTCACAAAAATGAAAACTAACAGCAGACATAACTCTAGCACTTGTTTTCTTCAAAAACTCGAAAGTTTTTACGTTTCTTTAAATTCTTATATCTAATTGTTAATTCAATTGGTGGATTAGTAGTATATGTCTATTCATTCGTACGGATGTTAGCTACATCTCCATATTCCCAAATTTAGACTACGAGATGAAAATACTTTCCAAAAAAAGGTGAGTTCCTTGGACCTACACCATTTTTTTATGTAGGGCATTCATATGTTCAAATAGACGTATCTCATGATTCATTTATCAATTTTTAACGTAATTTATACCCAATCTTTCATATCGAAAATATGCACGATTCCCGAGTAGAGAGATTTCCAGTATGAGCACATCTTCCTTCCCAAAAATGAAAAATAACGGTAGACATCATTCTAGCACTTGTTTTCTTCAAAAACTTGAAAGTTTTTACATTTCTTTCAATGATCGTATCTCACTGTTCCTTCAATAGTTGGATTCATAGTATATGTCTATTCATCCATATGGATGTTAACTACGTCACCATGTTCCTGAATTTCCAGTGCGAGAGCAAACTAATTTTCAAATAATGCGATTTCCCTACAGGTACACCATTTTTTTTATATAGGACATCTATATGTTCAAATAAACGTATCTCATGATTCGTTTGTCAATTTTAAACATAATATATACCCAATCATTCATATCGAAAATACACACATTTTCCGAGTAGAGAGATTTTCGATACAGGCCCATCTTCCTTCTCAAAAATGAAAAATAACAACAGACATCGCTCTAGTACCCATTTTCTTCCAAAACTTGAAAGTTTTTACGTTTCTTTAAATGCTCATATCTCATTGTTAATTCAATTGGTAGATTTGTAGTATATGTCTATTCATCCATATGGATGTTACCTACATTTCCATGTTCACAAAATTTGACTGCGAGAATGAAATAATTTCAGAAAAACGTGATTTCCTTAGAGGTACACAATTTTTTTATGCTGGACATCCATACATTCAAATGGCCGTTTCTCATGATTCGTTTGTCGATTTTTAATGTAATATATACCTAATCGTTCATATTCAAAACACGCCCATTTCCCGAGAGGAGAGATTTTTGATACAAGCACATCTTCTATCCTAAGAATAAAAATAACGACAGACTTCGCTCTAGCACCCGTTTTCTTCGAAAACTCGAAAGTTTTTTCGTTTCTTTAAATGCTCATATCTCATTGTTCCTTCAATAAGGGGATTCGTAATATATGTCTATTTATCTGTACGGATGTTAACTACGTCACCATGTTCCCAAATTTCGACTGCGAGAGCAAATACTTTTCGAAAAACGTGATTTCCTTGGAGGTACACATTTATTTGTTGCTGGACAGGTGGACGTTCAAATAGCCATATCTCATGATTCATTTGTCGATTTTTAACATAATATATACCTAATAGTTCATATCTAAAATACGCACGTTTCCTAAGCGAGAGAGATTTTTTATACGGGCACATCTTCTATCCCAAAAATGAAAAATAACGCCAGACATTGCTCTAGCACCCATTTTCTTCGAAAACTCGAAAGGTTTTTACGTTTCTTTAAACGCTCGTATCTCATTTTTCCTTCACTAGGGGGATTCGTAGTATATGTCTATTCATCCATACGGATGTTAACTACGTCACCATGTTTTCAAATTTCGAATGCGAGAGCAAAATACTTTATGAAAAACGTGATTTCTCTAAAAGTACACCTTTTTTTTTATGCTGGACATCCATACGTTCAAATAGCCATATCTCATGATTAGTTTGCCGATTTTAAATTTAATATATACTCTTTCATTCATATAAAAAATATGCACGTTTCCCGATGAGAGAGATTTATGATACGGGCACATATTCCTTCCCGAAAATGAAAAATAATGATGAACATTGTTTTAGCACCCATTTTCTTCGAAAACTAAAAAAAATTTATGTTTCTTTAAATGCTCGTATCTCATTGTCCCGTCAATTGGTGGATTCGTAATTATGTCTATTTATCCATACGGATGTTACCTAGGTCTCCATATTCCCGAATTTCGACTGCGAGAGCGAAATACTTTCCGAAAAACGTGATTTCTCAAGAGGTATACCATGTTTTGATTCATGACATCCATATGTTCAAATAGACGTATCTCAAGATTCGTGTGTCAGTTTTTAACGTAATATTTACATTATCATTCATATCGAAAATATGCATGTTTTCCAAGAAGAGAGATTTCCAATACAGGGATAACTACCTTCCCGAAAATTAAAAATAACGACATACATCTTTTTAGCACCCATTTTCTTCGAAAATTCGAAAGTTTCTACGTTTCTTTAAATATACATATCTTATTGTTATTCAATTGGTGGATTCGTAGTATATGTCTGTTCATTTGTATGGATGTTTGCTACGTAGGCATGTTCTTGAATTTCGACTACAAAAGCGAAATACTTTTCGAAAAATGTGATTTTCCTAGAGGTACACCAGTTTTTTATGCAAGACATCCATATGTTCAAATATTCGTATCTCATGATCCATTAGTCAGTTTTTAACGTCATATATACCCAATCATTTATATCCAAAATACACACATTTCTCGAGGAGAGAGATTTCCGATACATGCACATCTTCCTTCCCAAAAATGAAAAATAATGGTAGACATCAGTCTAGCACCTGTATTCTTCGAAAACTCGAAAGTTTTTATGTTTCATTAAATGCTCGTATCTCATTGTTCTTGCAAATGGTGGATTCGTAGTATATGTCTCTTCATCCGTACGAAAGTTAACTATGTTACCATGTTCTCAAATTTCGACTGCGAGAGCGAAATACTTTCCAAAAAATGTGATTTTCCTCGAGGTATACCATTTCTTTATGCAGGACATCCATATGTTGAAATAGACCTATCTCTTGATTCGTATGTTGATTTTTAACGTAATATAAACACTATCGTTCATATCGAAAATACGTACATTTTCCAAGAAGAGATATTTTCGATATAGGCACATCTGCCTTCCCAAAAATTAAAAATAACGATAGACATCGTTCTAGCACCCATTTTCTTCGAAAACTTGAAAGTTTTTACATTTCTTTAATACACATATCTCATTGTTCCTTCTATTGGTTGATTCGTAGTATATGTCTGTTCATCCGTATGGATGTTAGCTACGTCACAATGTTCTTGAATTTCGACTGCGAGAGTGAAATACTTTTCGAAAAATGTGATTTTCCTAGAGGTAAACAATTTTTTTATGCAGAACATCCATATGTTCAAATGGTTGTAACTCAGGATCTATTAGTCAGTTTTTAACGTAATATATATGCAATCATTTATATCGAAAATACGCATGTTTCCCTAGTAGAGAGAATTCTGATATGGGCACATATTTCTTTCCAAAAATGAAAAATAATGGCAGACATCGGTCGAGCACCTATATTCTTCAAAAACTCGAAAGTTTTTACGTTTCTTTAAATGCTCGTATCTCATTGTTCCTTCTATTGGTGGATTCATAGTATATGTCTATTAATCCGTACGGATGTTAACTACGTCGCATTGTTCCCGAATTTCAATTACAAGGGCGAAATACTTTCCAAAAAATGTGATTTCCCTAGAGGTAAACCATTTTTTTATGCAGGACATCCATATGTTCAAATAGACGTATCTCATGACTCATCTGTCAATTTTTAGTGTAATATATACGCTATCTTTCATATAGAAAATACGCACGTTTTCCAAGAAAAAAGATTTTCGGTAGAGGCACATCTGCCTTCCCTAGAATTAAAAATAACGACAAATATCATTCTAGCACCCTTTTTCTTCGAAAATACGAAAGTTTTTACATTTCTTTAAATGCACATATCTCATTGTTCCTTCAATTGGTGGATTAGTAGTATATGTCTATTATTCCGTATGGATATTAGCAACGTCACTATGTTCCTGAATTTCGACTGCAAGAGTACACAATTTTTTAATGTAGGACATCCATTTGTTCAAATGATCAGATCTCATGATTTATTTGTTGAATTTTAATGTAATATGTACCCAATCATTCATATCGAAAATACGCACATTTCCCGAGGAGAGAGATGTTAGATACGAGCTTATCTCCTTTCTTGAAAATGAGAAATAACGATTCTTCAAAAACTAGAAAGTTTTTATGTTCTTTAAATGCTTGTGTCTCATTGTTGGTTCAATTGGTGGATTCGTAGCATATACCTATTAGACTGTACTTATGTTAGCTACGCCACCATTGTAGATACGTGGTTCTCGATTACGATGGCCACATCTACTCAGGTTTAGAGTCTCCACCATTCATATTGTAAGTGGGTGTGAATGGTCACCCGATGCACATATTTTGAAAAGTGTGTTATTTTGGCAGGTAGTAACTCTCAATGGATAAGATACCGATCTACCTCAAGATCGGGGTAAACAGCTTGATTGGAGAAAAGGGAAGGTCTTAGGTACCCTTTTGTCCCTGCCAAATGGTGGTAACCTCAACTCAACTGTATCATTTCGATTAAAAATTGAAAAAAAAAGTGCCACGTGTCGTGCATTTGTACCCTAAGTAGGGATTTGCTTTCGGCTCGATTATAAGATCATCCCATCGATGGAAATGATTCTTATAAACCTTTGCCTTGGGGACTACATGTGATTTGAAAAAATATTGGCTAAGGTTGAGGGTCCATTCTCATGAGTTGAGAAGAAACCTCATACCAATTGCCTCAAAAACAGTTTGGGGATTAAAATTGGTTTTATTTTTAAAAGGGATTACAACCCCTATATTTTGAACCGAACCAAGGTCCGATCTACTAGAGATAGGGGAGGGGAAGCATTCATCCTAAGTCCATCTAAAAATAAAATAAAGAGATGGGGGGATAATATAAGAGGGAGGAGGAGAGGATAAAGAGAGCGAGAGAGAGAGAGAGGGGGGGGTTCTTTTGAACCCACCTTGAAACTTCAATCTTCTTTTCTTCTTCTTCTCCTTCTTAGATTCTTTTTGAATCCTTCGTGATTTTGGAAAAAGTACCTTTTTTATTTTGTTTTGTGTAATTTGAAAGAGTGGAGAAGAGGTGATGAGAGAATATATTTTTTTTGTTGTGAGACTTAACAAGGAGAATTGGTAAAAAAAAATTGGTGAGTGAGAATTAGTAAGACTTTGTAGGGAAGATTTGTTTTAGGAAGAATTGGTAAGTGAGAATTAATAACCCATTTTGGGAAGAGGAGGGGGGTATTTATAGATGTTTGGAAGGTATTTTAGGGGTATGATGGGGTGAAAAGTGGGAGAAAATATAATGGCATGGGTTTTTAGGATGGAGGGTATGAAATTTGGAGTTAAAGAAAGGGTAATTGTGTAATGAGTAGAAATAGGTAGTGTTTAGATCCAAATGACTTGGATCCTACTCAAATCCATTTGGGTAGAGTGTTTGGTTAGGTAAGATGAGTGATGGTTTATAGAGAGAATGGGGATAACGATTGGTTGAGGAGGTAAAGTGTTTAAGATTAGAGTAATGGGTAGTATAAGAGGTTAGTAGGTTGGATTTTGGAAAATTAAGGAGATGATGACATGTGGCAAAGATGATGAGAGAATGAGGTGATGAGGTATGTTGATTGGTGATGGTGGTTGTTTGATTAGAGAGAAAAGTATGGGTTAGTTTAGTGATGATGGGAGGTGTGGGTTGTGATGTAAGTTGATGGAGGGTTTTAGGGGAAGGTGATGGGTTAGGGTGTAGAAGATATGGGTTGTGATGTGGCTGGTTGATTGTGTTAAAGAAGGGTGATAGGTTAGTTTATGGTTGAGGTAATTTTTTTGAAAGAAATGAGGTGTGAGATGAATTATTTAAATAAAGTTGATGGGGGTAGGTGATTGGATGAGGGATGTGAGAGGAGAAGATTTCATGTGTCACCTTTTGATGATAAAGTGGTGATAGGTTTGATGTGGATGATGGTTTTGGGGTAGGGTTGTGGGTTGGATAATGACTTGGATATGTATAATGATTTGTGGGCTTTGTAGTGTTGGGCTTAGATTTTAGAGATGACTTTGGGTATTTTGAGATTTGCTAGGATTTGTTTTAGGGTAGGGTTGGGTGTGTTAGAGATATTTTGAGATTTAGGTTATGTGGAGTTAGGTTTTGTTTAGGGGGTAAGGTGAGCGATTGATTTTAGAGAGTTGAAGGTTGGTGGGGTCGTAAATGGGCTTGGGGTATCTTTGGCTTCGGGGATGGAGCGGTGAGGGTAGAGGAAGGGATAGGTGTCCAAAGTTTCATTTTTTTTTTAATTTTATTCATTTTTTGAGGTTTTGAAAATCATTGGTTTGATCAAAATGCCACGTGTTGTCAAATCAGACTTTTTAGGTCCGTTGGATAATTTTATTGAAAATCAGGTATTTCTTGATACAAGAGCGAAGCGGTAAAGGTTGGGATGGTGTAGGGTAGGTCAAATCCCTTTGGTGGACCAACTAAACCATTAGGAGGTCTTAGGGGCCTTGGTTCGATCAAAATGTCGTTTTTCAATATTTTGGGCCCTTGAGGCCCATTAACAAGTTTTGTTCAAAAATTTATACTTTTGGATTTTGATAGTGGAGCGGGGTAAATGGGAGTATACCGAGTCTTTTCAGGTGGGCCCATTAGACCATTAGGGAGTCTTGGGAACCTCCTTTTGATCGAAATATCGCTTTTTGATGATTTGGGCCTTTAAGGCCCGTTGGCAACCTTCGTTGAAAAATCGGTATTTTTAAGCCCTTTCAAGTAGGGGCCGGTTCAAATTGGGGTGTCAACAGCTGCCCTTCTTTACAGGAATTGCATGTAAAGAATTCCAAAGAATAGACTAAACCCCTATTTGTACGGGCCAGAAAATTTTTGCAAAACACAACTTTGAATTACCGTTTGAATTGATGACTTTTGTAGAAAATGGTTACTCAAACACGGGGTTTGACAAAGTTTTACCTTATTATTTCCTTGATCTCGATGGCGCGGAGCTCGTGTGAGATCTCGAATTTGATGAAAATTAGTTTTGAAATCCGGGCATTTCTTAAGTCGTGTTTTAACAAATCGAAGTTGAGTACAACTCGAAAGGGTTTTTGAAATTCTTTTTGCTTTTTGATTTTTTATTTTTGATTTTTGATTGATTCTTTTTATGTATTGACTGATTTGTGTTTGAGACACGGATGGCTCTAGAATACAGTTTGTCTGTATTTTTAATACGGATGGCATTTGATTTCTTTGAATCTGTTTTTGGGGAACGGATGGCGTTATCTTCTGTTTCCTCCGTACCTGGAACATGGATGAAATAAATTATGCCTTACCTGCACTGGTACCATGGACCAATACGAATTTCAAACGTTAAAAACTTGCGCGCCCTCTCATTTTCCTTTTGTTCTTCGTTTTCCTTCGGTTTCCTTCCTTCCTCTGGCGATTTCTCTTCCATTCTTTCAAGTTTTTAGAGATTTTTGTGCCATTGGAGATCTATTTTGTTGTTGAGGCAACTTGGGAACATTTTAGGCATAGGAGTGAGTTCTCTTGTCACACTTTCTTTTGATTTTTAAACTTTTTCTTTTGAATTTTTCTTTTTTGGCCTTAGGATTCTCTCTTTAATTTCCTTTTATTTAGGCCGGGATTTTATTCAACATTGGTCATTTTTCTGATATTTGCGATTGATCGAGGTAGGCTTTCTTTTATTCATCATTTCCTTTTCGATTTCCTTTGTTTTCCTTTTTGGAAATGATGCCATGAGGACATTGGATAATATCTTGAATTGTTTCACTCTTTTTTTTTTCTTTTTTTCTTTTTTTTCTTTTATGAGACTATGGTGAGAAAGAGTTTTATTGTTTTCGTTTTGAGAATGCTGTTGTTTTATTTATTTATTTATTTATTTATTTATTTATTTTTATTATTTTTTATCGATTGCACATGAATGCTTGGAATTTTTGGAGAATGGTGGGGTGGATTTTCCAGGATGTTTGGGAATTTGGTATGGTGGTAAAGGTGGTGTGAATTTCTTGTATTGAGCAGGAGAGAAGTTTGGATGGATCAATTGGCTCGGGTTGTAATTAAACTAGGATCTTTTGTGTTCGGTTAGGGCCTTAGGTTCATGATGGCGTAGGGAGACAATGGATTGGGAGGGATTATGATTTATGTTTTGAATGATGGTGATATTGATTGGATTTCAACGATTGGTGAGATGAACGTGTGTGGATATTGATGGTAGTAGGTTGTATTTGGGGGTTTAATGGTGGTTGGTGGAGTATTTTTCGGGGACTAGGCCACGGGAACCAAGGGGGTTGTTTATCAGGGGTTTGTCGGGATGGACTGATAGGAAATTGGGGTTACTTGGTAAGGATTGTTTTAAGGATTTTTGTGGCGAGATTTTAGTGGGAATTGGGGTGGTTAAGGTGAAGATTTGGGGTCTATTTGCTTGAGTGAGAAGTGGGGGTAGTTAGGGATTGTTTTGACTGGGGGTTGGATAGTTAAGGGGTGGTTTTAGCACTGTTTAAGGTTTTTGAGGGATTGTTTGGGACTAGCTTAGGGGTTTGATGTGTAATGAGATAGGATGGTCTAGGGATGATGTTTTGGGACTGGTTTAGGAACTGTTTTTAGGACTATTTTGGACGGGAATTTGGGCGAGGATTAGGGACTGAAATGAGGCTATTTTGGGTAAAGATTAGGGGCTGTTTTGGACGAGATTAAGGACTGTTTTTAGGATTGTTTTGGGTGGGAATTGGGGAATTGTTTGGGAGTTGTTTTGGGCGAGATGATAGAGTGGTTTTAAGGGTTGTTTAGGGGTTGGTTGGGTGGGGCAACATGGTATTTTAGGGGTTGTTTTGAGCGAGATGAGAAATAGTTTAGGGACTGTTTTCGTGAGAAGAATAGAGTGGTTTTAGGCAATGTTTGGCATGGGTGTTAGGGGGTGAAAAAGAGAACTATTTGGGGATTGAATTAAGGTCGTTTAGGGACTGGATTTGGGTGATTTAAGGAACTGGTTTTTTAAATGCGAGAAATGGTGGTGAAGGGATGGTTTAGAGTGGGCATTATGGGTGATTTCGGAGACTGGCTTAAGGGTAGTTTTGAGTGATTAAGGGATTGACATTAGGTCTATTTTAGGTAGGGGTTAGTGGTCTTATTTTAGGGGCTGGATTTGGGCGAGATGGTAGTGGTTTAAGGACTGGATTGGGAATGTTTGACGTGGTCGAGGGACTGTTTGGGGACTGGCTTAGGACTTTTGGACTGGATTGGCGAGTTAATTTTTCCCTCCTTTTTTTTCCTCCTTTTAGCATGCTTTTGATATGGAAATGCTTCTTTATCATGCTTGTCGTGTTTCCTCTTTTATCTGTGTTTCTCTTTGCCTAAACATTTTGACTTGTATCGAACACCCACACCTAACATCTTGACATGTTGTGAGGATTGATTGGCTTGGCATGGGCATAGGCTTGATTAGATAGGAGGCGTGTGGTTGACGTTTGATTGGCCTTAGGGTAGCGAACAGCTGACTAATTAAGTTTGAAAGTTTTGGTTTGATAGAATAGGTGAAATGGATGGGATAAGCGTAGAATGATGAGTATCAGGATCGTGTTTGAGGGGAGCTTGGGTTTAGAGTTGAGATTGTTGGTTTGGCAGGCTAAATGTTTATGTAAACGATTTTATGGACAGGGTTTCGAATAGGTTTGACTGGATCAACCAAGTTTGACTAGATTTTGGCTGGGTTGACTAGATTTGATGGGTTGACTGGGTTTGAATGAGTTTGAATGGATTTTGACTAGATCGACTAGATTTGATGGGTTTGAATGGATTTTGACTGGGTCATAGGTAGGTAGGTAAGGTTAGATCTTGGTTAGGCCAATAGGAGGTCTTTTCTCTGTTAAATCCATGGTTCGCGAACTTGCAGATAGGTAGAGAGCGGAGGACCCAGGTATACATTCTTTAGACGATGAGGAAGAGGCAAAACCTAGGACCTGAACTCATTTTGTTTTGGGGTCCGTTGTAGCGATGGAGTATGGCTGGCCAAGACAACCTTTGCGGAGGCCTGATTCATCTTCAGTAACTAGTTCGTTTTCAGGCAGTTAGACGGAGGAGGCCAGTAGTTCTCAGAGTGGTCCGATTAAGGACCTTCCCGATAGTAGTGGTAGGAGAGGCAAACGTGGTGGCTGAGGTCAAGCAGATAGGGCGATTGGTAGAGATCGAGTGGGTAGAGAGGTTCTCAGGGTCAAGATCCCTGAGGAGGAGAGCGAGAGGATACCAGATACCTCTCTTCTTCGTAAGTTAGGAAGGTATGTCTTTTTGCTGGTCCGACTGGATATTCCTACTCCCTATCCTTCAGCCAGTTTCAGAGGGAGATGGAGCGCGTTCTTAGCTACTGCTGCATTATTTTCTAATGACATTCGGATGAGGTTTGCTACTGTAGGCTTCGGTGCCTTCTTGTAGATACCGACACTTAGAGCTGATCGATCTCTATTTTTGGCTATGGTGGTTCCTAATGACGCATTCGTTTAATATGCCTGAGGTGGAGATAGGCATCCGACCTTCTGATTTTGTCACTATTACTGGCATTACAATGGATGGAAAGCCTCTACCCTTGGTTATGCTGACTATTCAGGAGGTAAGTTGTTTTGGGTATTGTCAAAGTCCCTGCTTCCATGGTAGGGAAGGTGGGGTGCATTAGAAAAGAGGTACTGATGGGGTTGTTACTGATAGAGGGGGAGGACGGGGCTCCCCATACTTATATAGAGAGATCGACTCGCTTTGCTGATCAAGATTTTGATATAGTTTTCCAGATCTGCTTTCTTCTTCTCATCTGCAACTGTTTATTCTTAGAGGATGATTCTTCTGTTTCTACCACATTTCTCTCAGTCATGCATAATATTGACCACATTGGCAATTTTGATTAGGGGAATTTGATTTATGGGACCATTCTTGCGGGTTTGGACCGTGTAGTAGAGGGGATCACTACGCCCCGTGGAGCTGGGATCTCACACTCTTCTTCTGGCAATTTATTGAGGTAATGAGATTTTGATTTCATTCCTTTGTTTGATTCTCTTTCTATCTTCTGTTCACTTGTCTGACACCTTATCTCCTTTTTCAGATTTTCATTCATGTCTACTTCCCCTTCTATTTGCCCACTCGACGCCACCCTGATGAGGGTTATCCATTGGGCGCCTTCTGGGCCACTAGAGATGCCAGGGCTATCAGGAGCAGTCCTAGGAGTGCACAGGCCCACATTGACCGATGTCATCTTCGAGACGTGAGTATTTGAATTTTTCTCCTATTCTTTCAACTTTGAAGCTACCTGTACCTATTAGCTGATTGTCTCTTTTGTAGATCCTTTCTGTTACTCTGTGAGATCTCCCCTGCACTGTCAGCGGGAGATAGGAGGTGAGGAAAGCCTACCGACGTAACACCAAACGACAGTGTTACCCCTACTTCATCGAAGAGTAGAAATACACGTTCTATCTAGGGGAGTGCTTGTTTTTCCAGCACAACGAGAGCCTTCGCATCCCTGTCGCTCCACCTGAGCCTATCTCCGGGGCTATGACGATGGATGAGTATCTTGCCTAGGCGAGCGGTATAGATGCTGCTGGACTAGTGAGAGCAGGTGATTACCAAGCTTGGTTCAGAAAGGCATTCATTAGGTGTATCATGCCTGCAGTCATTGCTCGGGCTGGGATTATAGAGATTGGAGGGGTCCTACTACATGAGCATGCTGTCACAGTATGTATTCTGCCACCGTCTCTCTTTTCTTAAAACTTTTTACTTCTTATCATTCTCACTTGGTCGGTGTTTTTGATTTCAGGCCGATGATCCTCGTTGCCTTCGAAAGGGCTATGATGTTATCGAGGCTCAAGCAGTGAGGGCTGTGGAAATGGAAAACAGGTGGAGGGCCTCTAAAGCTAAGGTGGGGGAGCAGGCTACTCGTATTAAAGAGCAGGAGGCTCACTATGAGGACAGGCCGCTCGCATCCAGGAGCTCGAGCTTAAGATGGTCTTACGAGAGTCCCACCTGTAGGGCGAGATGGTATGTCCCTTTCTATTTCTCTTCTATTCTGTTTCATAAATCGTAGTTCAAAAGTATTTTGTTTTGATTGGTTCCCTTATGATCTTTTCAGGATTATCATCGACACCGAGACGAAGCGAGCACCTCAGCACTCCCTTCGACACCTCCTAGGGTAAGCATTTACATTTTAGTTATTCATTTCCCTGCACATTCTATATATATATATCTGCCTATTTTTTAATCTACTTTGTTTCTTTCTTTTAGGCCTCCACCTCCATTGGTCCCTCTGTCCCAGGTGCTGATCTCGCGGGGACTACAGAACAGGATGCTGTCCTAGATGCGGAGCTCTTCGTCACGGATTTAGATGGACGACTATGGATGCATGGTCTACCTTCTTCCGAGGTGTCTGGCTCGGGTACAGTGGCTGGATCTTCTTCTGGAGCGATCCCAGAGACTCATGATGCTCCCCCTTCGATCTGATCTTGTTGTACCCTCACAAACATGTAGTTATTTTATGTTAGTTTTTGGACATGTTTATGTAAACATTTTAACTTGTGTATATATATGCATCATGTTTATCATTTCTCGGCATTTTATTGTTTCATTGTGATCATATGTATAATTGACTCGGGCCCCAACGGGCTTCTTGGGAGTGATATCGATCATCAAAGCTTTTACAAGCCCCTCGAGTGTTTGTGAGTTCACGAGAGAGGGTAATGGGTGCAATTAGGGTCCCAAGGACCCTTCAAGTGTATTATTGAGTGGTGTGAGCCATTTGGGGGCCCTTGGGCTCGATGGCGAGTGATTTGCAACCTTGGGTCTTTAAAGCCCTGACAAGATTCTAACATTTCAAGTGTGAGAGAGCTTGGGTTATTCTTCACATGACTCTGAGATGAGGTGATCGTTAAACTAAACATCTTATGGTTCTCAGAGGTTTAAAACATTCTGGTCCGTACTATTAGTACGGGTAAACCAACTCATTCCTTTATCTGTATTTTAAGTACGGATAGGTAAATTTTGGCTTCATCTGAGCTTTAAAAATGGTTAAACGGCATAAATTTCATCCATATTTGAAGTACGGTTAAGTCTGTTCTTCCTTTATCCGTACTCAAGACATGGACCAGCACGATTTACTTCATATTTTAAGCCTATTTCACCATTGATTTTGCCCTAACATTTCACTTTTCATGATTTTACCTCCCTCTTTCACATTTTAGGCAGATTTTTATTCTCCTTCTTCTTCAAGGCTTATTCCCAAGATCTATGGAGGTGCCCTCTACTCTTCCCAACTTGAAAAGGTATGGCATTGTCGATCATTTCTTGAGTAGATGAATAGATAGCATGGATAATGATGAGAATGCTCAATGGTGTTTAAATAAGTTGGGATTCATTCTTTCCTTCCCAAAGGTTCCATTGCAACGGGGCTTAATCGAGGCAATGCTAGGGTATTGGATCCCCGAGCTCAATCTCTTTCGATTTGGAAAGTATGAAATGACTCCCACCATTGAGGAATTTGAAGTGTTATTGGGGCTTGAAATAATGACAAACATCGCTCATATCTCATTGTTCCTTCAATAGGTGGATTTGTAGTATATGTCTATTCATCCGTACGGATGTTAACTACATCACCATGGAGAATTTCGACTGCGAGAGCAAAATACTTTCCAAAAAATGTGATTTCCTTGGAGGTATACCATTATTTTGATGCAAGACATCTATATGTTCAAATGGTCGTATCTCATGATTTATTTGTCGATTTTTAACATAACATATACCCAATCGTTCATATCGAAAATACGCACGTTTCCCGAGTAGAGAGATTTCATATACGGGCACATCTTCCCTTCTAAAAATGAAAAATAATGACAGATATCGCTCTAACACCCGTTTTCTACGAAAACTCGAAAGTTTTTATGTTTATTTAAATGCTCATATCTCATTGTTAATTCAATTGGTGGATACGTAGTATATGTCTATTCATCCTTATGGATGTTTGTTACATCTCCATGTTCCCGATTTTGACTGCGAGAGTGATATACTTTCCAAAAAATGTGATTTACCTAGAGGTACACAACTTTTTGATGTACATCCGTACGTTCAAATGGTCGTATCTCGTGATTCGTTTGTCGGATTTTAACGTAATATATACCCAATCATTCATATAAAAAATACACATATTTCTCTAGGAAAGAGATTTTCGATAAGGGCACATCTTCCTTCCCACAAATGAAAAATAACGGCAGACATCGCTCTAACACCTATTTTCTTTGGGGGCGATTGATTCAGCTGCTAAAATCTACTGTCAACTTCTACTGTCAGAATCTGAAAAGCTGAAAAACTTGTTTGATAGAGCTTTTTAAAACTGCTATGCTGTTGACTAGAATCTGGTAATTACTGTTTGATACAGCTTCTAAAATCTACTGTAATAAGGTAAAATGACCAAAATGCCCTTAAGGTTGATAATGCAACCAGAATGCATAAAAATTATCAGAATACCCCTATAAATATATAATTACACTAAATATATATAAATATAATAAAATTATATAAAAAATTAAAAAATAATTATTTTAATTTTAAAATGTTTATAATTCTAAAAAAAATTATAGAAAAATTTATAATTCTATAGAAATTTCGACAGCATCTCCTTTTAAAAATGGATATACGAAATTTTCCTGATTAACAAAATACTTACATAATACGCAATCCAACATAATATACCCAGAATACATAAAAAATTATCAAAATACCCCTATAAATATATAATTATACTAAATATATATAAATATAATAAAATTATATAAAAAATTAATAAAATAATTATTTTCATTTTAAAATGTTTATAATTCTAAAAAAAAAAGATTATAGAAAAATTTATAATTCTATAGAAATTTCGGCAACATCTCCTCTTAAAAATAGACATAATGTATGCAGAATGAATCAAAAATTACTAAAATACCCCTATAAATATATAATTACACTAAATATAGATAAATATAATAAAATTCTATAAAAATTTCGACAGCATCTCCTCGTAAAATTGAACATATGAAATTTTACTGATAAACAAAATACCTGCATAATATTCAATCCAAATTTCTTATTTTACATAACACATCCACATTACATCGTATATACATAACACATCCACAACCACCACATTTAGATTCTGACATTATTTAAACATAATAATCATAGTTAATATAATAAGTAAAACTGAAATAAATAAAAACATAAAAAATATACATACAACAAATGCATACAAAATATATTTTTAATTCTTCTTATTTGACTCCGTTACTTTATCTTGAGGAACATTATCATTGATAATATCAACTTCATCTACCCACAAAAAGACCCTACATGTCTCTATAAAGTAAAATATCACATGAATTAATATCAATGTCACCAAATATAAATATGCACCCAACATTAATATCAATACCATATTACCTGCCAAGATGGACACCTATAAAACATCCTCCCATAATTTTCTTTTATTTTAGCTGTGACTAATATCAGCACTCGACCACATAAACAACATGGTGGATACGTATAGTTTTTCATCAATGATATTCATCATATACAAAGACAATAAATAAATAAGTATATAATTTTTGAAATATACTTAAAAATATTATAATTTTTATTCCAACATTGTTTAACAGTATTTGTAATTACAATACAAAATAAAAAAATAGAATATGAAAATACATCAATGATTGCTAGTAAAAATGGTATCAATTATTAAATTCTTATGTATTTTCATTGTTTGTTTACTCTGACGACTAACTAATGGGGGAACTGGATACTCTTGATTAGTGATGCCCTCTTCTTCTACTCCCGTTGATCCTTCTTCTTCGAATCGAGCAAATTCTTCATTGACGATATCATGTTTTCTGATAAAATTGTGCAATGTCATGCAGGCAATAACAATGTTTCGTTGTTTGTCCAAATTATATGAACACATCAACTTCAAGATTGGCTATTTTGCTTTCAAAACCCCAAAAGTTTGTTCAATCACATTTCGAAGTGAAGAATGTAAATGATTAAATAATTCATTTCGACCATTTACCCGTGATCCCCTATAGTCTTGTAGATGGTATCGAACACCTCAATAAGGTGCGAGTTAACCATCCATGAGCAGGTACCTAGCATCTACCAAATAGTATTTATCTATTATCCAAAAAAATATATTAATTTCTAAGATTGAATATAAACAGATATAATTGAAAAACTTTTAAATACAGACAGGTGGAGGATTTAGAAAATTTAAACTGGGAGTATTCAATGTCTCAAGGAAGACACGTGAATCATTGACCGACCCTTCCCAACCAACCACCACATGAGTGAACAACATGTTAAACGAACATATTGCCATTACATTTTGTATGAGTCCCTTATGTTCTTGATATCATATTTGTTCCACTATTGGTACAAATACACTAACATGCGTCCCGTTTATCGCTCCAATACAATCCTACATATTTTTAAGGTATATTAATATATAAACATTAATGAAACAAGTATTTTTCAAATATATATATATATATATATATATAACCTTAAAATATGGCAAAAAACGAAGATTGTTACGGATATGCAAAGAGACTTCATTGAGGTCGGGAGGTACAATTAAGGACATTGATAAGTTCACCATAGCCAAAAAAATTTTGTTGAAATACTTACTAATCGATTGAACTGAGTGATCAAAACTATTTGCAACTAATCTTTGTCCTTGATTATGTCCTATTATCAATAAAAACATCACTAGTTGTTCTTGATTAGTAATGTAGTGTTCCATCTTTAGTAGACCTCGAACTTTCAAAAGACTACACAGATTTAGAAATACGTGTCGTTCCATTCTAAATAATGAATGACACATCGCACGATTATCATCCAGTGTTTCCCGCACAAAATCAATTCCCTTTAGTTACTATTATTATGTGGCTCCCTATATAAGAAATTCTCGCAATAAAATAAAGAACCTAGGACACCTCCTGTAGTGATCATAATTAAAACACTTGAGTCGACAGTATTGGTGGAATCATCATTTGAATCGATGGTATCAGTCGTATCAGCTTAATCGATAGTATTTGTGGTATCAACATTTGAATCCATGACCTACTTATGAATCCATATTAGTGGTATATATCTATTTAACAACAAATAAAATATCCATCTAATAAAAAATACTAATCACAATATCCATCTAACAGCAAATAAAATATCTATCTAACAGAAAATATAATATGCACAATATCCATCCAACAACAAAAAATAACCCATGTATATTACACTCTATAAGTGCATCACAAAACCCACAAAAATATTGTAGTAACATATAAAACATGTCTAAATGCCTTTTCTAGCCATAAAATCAGACATCTCGCCCTCCAACCACTCAAGACGAACATCTGTTGATCGTAATGCACAAAAAACCTCTCTGAATTGTTTGTTCTTTATAAACATCTTCAACGCATAACGATAGAGATCACTATTGGTGGGTACATCTGGTAGCTGGTCTAAGAGCTCGATCGACTCTTGAATACTGTCTTTCTTAAGTAGAGTGGGATTGGTAGAAGCGGATATCTGACTGTGGACTGCATCTGCGAGCTTCTCCAATGACTGACCAATTCGCATAGCAGTAGTCATCTTCTGTGTACGACTTTGAGGTGGTAGAGTATCTCTACTTCTGCGTCGAACGTGGTCTGTGGGTGGGGGTACAATAGGAGTATCATCATCCTCAAACTCATCAGCATCATCAGGAGTAAAGTCTAGAGGTGTCTGAGACTCTGGATGTTGGGTCGGCATGACATCATCTAGATCATCCGCATCAAGATTTTCATCTTGAGGTGTTGATGTAGATGGCATTGTACCAGATGCAGGTGACCACATCCGACTACCAATGGCATATGTGCCTCCAAAGATGAAATTCAATTGTTTCGCAAATTCATAGGCTACTTTCGAAATATTACATCTTTTGGATGATGCTATAAAAAATAAAAAACCCTATTTTACATAAAGAGATAAAAATCTTAAAATAAATAAAAGGACAAATTAACAAGAAATGTACCTTTACCACCCATCCTTCCACTCATCACTTGCATCTAATATGTCGTTATCAACATCATAAGAGACGCTAGTATTCGTGCAAATCTTATTTCAACGTCCCCAAATGCCTTTTTGTCTGTCCTACTTGTTCTTCATTTGCCCTCTATCGTAATAAATATTAGTTCTTTTATTAAACTCTTTAATCAAGAAATCATAATCGATCTTGTCAAGCACTTTATAAGGTCTCCTCCCCTTCTTAACTAATTCATAACAGATCTCGACCCAAACTTCATATTTTTTGGGTGTCCAATCTGCTTTTGCATTCTTTGAATTGTTATCTTCTATCTGCCAATGGTAATAACAAGAGACGCCAGTAGAACAAAACATGTCATGTTCTATTTTAATTCATCATGTAAATTATTTGATTACTTACACCATCTCAACCTACAATTTTTGCACAGTGTATAATCAAAGAGAGAAATCAGGAGGCAATGTTAGGTTATCATATAGATAGTCGGAAGAACGCACAGTTCTCAGTCCTACGGTGAGGGAGCCCCGTGTTCTCAATCTTTGACTGTACAAAATAGGGGTGCAACTTGGTTCGGTTTGAGGTCAAATTGGAACTGAACCAACATAGGTCGATTCCACTAAATAAGAACCAAAACCAAACCAAATTCCATTGGAACCAAACCAACCCAAACCAAATTAAAGTCGGTTTGGTTCGATTCGGTTCCACGTGTTGAAAATATTTTATAAATTATAAGTAATATTTTTTAATGAAAAAATAAACATAAAATTTCATATAATAAATCACAAATCTATCCATAAAAAACCATTAGTTTATCCATAAAAGATTACTAATCTATGTAATAACTCTTAAAATAATTCATAATAATTATTATATACATATATATTTATTTATTGCATAGGGGTTTGGTTCTCGATTTGGTTTGGTTCTATAGCCATTTAATTTTAATTTCTAACAAAACAGCCCATGTGTATTAAAATGCCCACTCTAGTGTTCACATAAAGCCCATATTGTAGTAGATGGCAACATTCTTATATATTCTTCAAATTGCAATTCCAAACCAATAAAATCAAATTGACCCAACCCATATCATTAGTCAAATCCAAATTCAAAACAAAACTAACAAAAATGCCCACACTCTAGTGTCCACATAAAGCCCATATTGTTCAATTAAGAAGAAGAATGATGCATTGAACTAATAGTAGAAACTTACGTTTTTACATCACAATTTGATGTAATAAGGGCTCCGAAAACAAATCTATGAAAACTTACAATATAAATACAAGATTTCTGGTAAAAAAACTCCATTAAAAATAATAATAATAATAACTCATCCATGCTCAACAATAGAAAACTTCAAAATATATATAGAAATTTTGGCAGCATAATTTTAGTTAAATAAAAATCTATCAAGAAATTATAAAAACAAATCCAAGGTTGGATCAGATTACCAAAACACAACGATGATATTAGAATCTCACATTCATCTTAACAATAATTCTAACAAATAAAATTTCTATTAATTTCTATTATTTTATTTTTTTCTAATATCATATTCATCTTCACATTCATCTTGACATAAAAATCTACCAAGAAATTAGAACCCTAACAGAAAAATTTCTGTTAATCCAACCTTTAATACGCAATTTCATCAAGAATCATTCACAAAAATTTAAATCGATATTCATGCCCTTTTGCTCAAGTTCTATAGAAATTATTTCTATTATTTTATTTTAATAAAAATCTACCAACAAATTAGAACCCTAACAGAAAATTTTCTGTTAATCTAACCATCAATATGCAATTTCGACAAGAATTATTCACAAAAATTGAAATCGATAAGAGAGAGAGAGAGAGCTCACAAAGATTGGAAAAAGGGGTAAATGGAGGGATTGATTTCAATCTGACTTCGAATCGTTGTAGTCAATGCCGTCAATATCAAACGTGATCGTCAATGGCGTCAATTTTTGTCGCTGTCTTGATCGGGGTTGGGTTCAACAATGAATGTTGGGTTCATCGTCGATGGGTTTCAATTCAAATGGATTTACCGTTGTTGTCGTCATCATCGTCAATAGGTTAATCGGTACTGTGATGGTAGTCGTCGTTGATGAGATCAATTGCCGCTATTGTGAAATCGAAGGGTGAAGACACATTCGATGAACGAAAGTGATTTTAATCGCGGACAGACGATGTAATTTCTAAAAATGTGAAAGGGTATAAAAGTCATTTCACATAACTACATTTAAATGCTGTTGCGCAAAGCGTCACTCATCCGCTTTTCAAAACAAAGGTAAAAATTGGTAAATTGCGTTTAAACGCACAAAACGCAGATTTTAAAAACTGTATCAAACACACAAAATTGCAAACTGCCATTTTTTGACGCAAACGGAGGTAAATCTACATTTAGAAGCGCAATCAATCGCCCCCTTTGAAAACTCAAAATTTTTATGTTTTTTTAAATACTCGTATCTCATTGTTCCTTCAGTTGGTGGAATCGTAGTATTTGTCTATTCATCCGTACAAATATTAAATACGTCACCATCTTCCCAAATTTCCACTCCAAGAGCGAAATACTTTTGGAAAAATGTGATTACCCTTGAGGTACACAATTTTTTTATGCAGGACATCCATACATTCAAATGGTCGTATCTCATGATTCTTTTGTCGGTTTTCAACATAATATATACCGAATCACTCATATCGAAAATACGCACAATTCCCGAGTAGAGAGATTTTCGGTATGGGCACATCTTCCTTCCCAAAAATGAAAAATAATGGCAGACATCACTGTAGCACATGTTTTTTTTTCTAAAACTCGAAAGTTTTTACGTTTCTTTAAATAGTCGTATCTCATTGTTCCTTCAATAGGTGGATTCGTAGTATATGTCTATTTATCCGTACGGATGATAACTATGTCACCATGTTCCTGAATTTCGATTGCGACAGCAAAATACTTTCCAAAAAATGTGATTTCTCTAGAGGTATACTATTTTTTTATGCAGGACATCCACAGGTTCAAATAAACGTATCACATGATTAATTTATCGATCTTTATAGTAATATATACCCAATCAGAGAGATTTTCGATACAGGCTCATCTTCTTTGTCGAAAATAAAAATAATGACAGACATCGCTCTAGCACTAGTTTTCTTCGAAAACTCGAAAGTTTTTATATTTCTTTAAATGCTCATATCTCATTGTTCCTTCAATTGGTGGATTCATAGTATATGTCTATTCATCCATACGGATGTTAGCTACATCTCCATGTTCCTGAATTTCTACTACGAAAGTGATATACTTTCCAAAAAATGTGATTTCCCTGGAGGTACACAATTTTTTGATGCAGGACATACGTTCAAATGGTTGCATCTCGTGATCTGTTTGTCGATTTTTAACGTAATATCTACCCAATTGTTCATATCGAAAGTACGCACATTTTTTGAGGAAAGAGATTTCTGATAAGTGCACATCTTCCTTCCCACCAAAGAAAACTAACGGCAGGCATCGCTCTAGCACCTGTTTTCTTTGAAAACTCCAAAGTTTTTACGTTTTTTTAAATGTTCGTATCTCATTGTTCCTTTAGTTGGTGGAATTGTAGTATTTATCTATTCATCTGTACAAATGTTGGCTACGTCACCATCTTCCCAAATTTCTAATGCGAGAGTGAAATACTTTCCGAAAAATGTGATTACCCTTGTGGTACATAATTTTTTTATGCAAGACATCCATACATTCAAATGGTCGGATCTCATGATCTGTTTGTCGATTTTCAACATAATATATATAGAATCGCTCATATCGAAAAAACGCACAGTTCCCGATAGAGAGATTTCAGTACGGGCACATCTTCCTTCTTAAAAATGAAAAATAATGGCAGACATCGCTGTAGCACATGTTTTCTTCTAAAACTCAAAAGTTTTTAGGTTTCTTTAAATGCTCGTACCTCATTATTCCTTCAAGAGGTGGATTCGTAATATATGTCTATTTATTCGTACGGATGTTAACTATGTCACCATGTTCCCGAATTTCGACTGCGAGTGCAAAACACTTTCCAAAAAATGTGATTTCTCTAGAGGTACACTTTTTTTATGTAGGACATCCACATGTTCAAATAGACATATTTATTGATTTTTATATTAATATATACGCAATATTGAAAATAAGCACGTTTTCCGAGTAGAGAGATTTTCGATACGAGCACATCTTCCTTCTCGAAAATGAAAAATAATGATAGACATCGCTCTAGCACCCGTTTTTTTCAAAAACTCGAAAGTTTTTACATTTCTTTAAATGCTCATATCTCATTGTTAATTCAATTAGTGGATTCGTAGTATATGTGTATTCATCCGTACGGATGTTAGCTATGTATCCATCTTCCTGAATTTCGACTGCGAGAGTGATATACTTTCCGAAAAACGTGATTTCCCTGGAGGTACACAATTTTTTGATGCAGGTCATCCATACGTTTAAATGGTCGTATCTCATGATCTGTTTGTCGATTTTTAATGTAATATATACCCAATCGTTCATATCGAAAATACACACGTTTTTCGAGCAAAGAGATTTCCGATACAGGCACATCTTTCTTCCCACAAATGAAAACAAATGGCAAAAATCGCTCTAGCACCTATTTTCTTCCAAAAATCAAAAGTTTTTACATTTTTTTAAATGCTCGTATCTCATTGCTCCTTAAATTTGTGGATTCATAGAATATGTATATTCATCCGTACAGATATTAACTATGTCACCATCTTCCCGAATTTCAACTGCGAGTGCGAAATACTTTTTGAAAAATGTGATTTTCTTGGAGGTGAACTATTTTTTTATGCTGGAAATCCATATGTTCAAATGTGCGTATCTCATGATCTGTTAGTCGATTTTCAACATAATATATATCGAATCCTTCATATCGAAAATGCGCACAATTCTTGAGTTGAAAATTTTTGGTATGGCTCTTCCTTCCCAAAAATAAAAAATAATGGCAGACATCGCTCTAGCACCTGATTTCTTCTAAAACCCGAAAGTTTTTACGTTTTTTTTTTTTTTTTTTTGATAAATGGTGATCTGGGGTTTAGGAGAACCCCCAACCAAGAAAAGACTACAGCCTAAGGACCATCCTTCCCTCGGCATCGTCCTTAACAAGCTTAGCCAAGCCATTAGGAACCGCCCCTGGGAGGATCTCCACATATGAATCTAAATTACATAAGCCCGCAAGATAATCCGCTGCGCGGTTGGCCTCTCTATAGGAAAACAAAAAATCACAATATCTAACCTTAGCCTTTAAGTCTTTAATATCCCTAATAATTCTTTCGGTATACCAAGGAGGAGTGCTTTGTCCCTTCAGCGCTTCCACTGCTACCTTTGAATCCGATACCACTTTAGTAGCTTGCCCACCTAGCTCCACAACCCTTTTTAGGCCCATGTGGATAGCGTGGAGCTCATGTATTATCACGGAAATCCCTTTCACCCCTTTTGCTGCTGCCCATAAAATGTCTCCATTGTGGTCACGTATTATAGCACCCATTCCCCCTACATTTCCTCTTAGTGAGCCGTCACAATTTACCATCCACCATTGCCTCGGAGGGGGGATCCATCTGCACTGTTTTGGTATTACCAATTTGAACTTTGCTTCAGTGGCCCACGACTCAAAGAAGCTCCTATTGAAGCTCGAGTCCTCCACCACGGTATCCTCTCCGCTGAACCTTATTCTCACATCTTGGATAATTACTTGCACCAGCACGTCCTCATTGGCTTTCTTATTCTTAAAAATTCTCTTGCATCTCTCCTTCCAGATGTGGTAGACAAAAGTACTAAATGAAGTTCGCTTGATCTCCATGGAAAGCTCCCTACCCTTGAAATTATTGATCATCCAATCCAACTCTTGTGCCCACGGCTTTATAGCTCTAGTTATAAGAGACATTTTGAGAACCCTTTTCCAAATATCTCTTGCATAACCGCAGCCCATAAACATATGCTTTATGCTCTCATTGCTGTTGTTGCAAAAGGAACAAACCGAGCTTGATGTGATGTGCCTAGATCGCAGCCAGTCTTGCGTCTTTAGGCTGCCCAAAACAGTCATCCACAGTCGGACAATCTTGTCTAAGTCAGAGATCTTCATGGATACTCTTGGATTACAATCAATGGTTACATCGAATTATCTTCCGATCTACGAGCAATGAGTCATAATTAGAATGATTTAGCATTATGGATGACTTGCAATGGTAGACTTAAACTCTTTAAGCCCTTTTTCACTAGTTTCAATCTCTTATTTCTATTGCTAATTTTCATTTTCTATTTTGCTATGATTCTATTTTGTTTTTAAAACCAATTTGTTTTACAACTCTATTTTGATTTTTAATCTGAATGAACATTTGAATCTTCATTGTCCCTGTGGAATGAATTCGACTTCCCAAAGTTTTATTTTTAAATATTTGTTCATCTGCAATCTACATCAAGTTTGTACAACGATCAACAAGATTTTCGAAATCTAATCCAAATTGTCTCATTTTTCTCATAGTAGCGAGATTCCACAAAGTTGAGAGACGCCATGTCTATATGTCTCATTCATTCATCACAGGGACGGATTCAAGAAGAGAGTTCACCTCCCTGATGGATTTCTCGATATCGAACTTAAGGCCGAATTGGCCAAAATACTCTTCTAGCGGATCCTTGTTTTTCGCTTCCTCAAAAGTGCTACTGACCATGGTGTCGATCATGTTGACTTCTTCCAAATCATCCATGTTAGTAGATTGAAACTTATTTTGGAAGACATTCATTTTGACCTTCATGTCCCCAAATTCATTTTGATACCATTACGACACTTGATGACTGCATCGAAAGTGACTAAGCAAGGTCTTCCTAAGATGATTGGAACATGAGAATTTGGGTTAATAACAGGTTCAGTGTCAAGAACTACGAAGTCTGCAGGAAAGTAGAAATCTTTCACCTTGATGATCACATCCTCCACTATTCCCTTGGGAATCTTTACCGATCTATCCATAGGTTTAAGTTCACCTAAACCTAATTGCTGGTAGACTGAGAAAGGTAAAAGATTCACACTAGCCCCAAGATCTAATAGACATTTCCCAATCATCGTATCTCCTACGTGCACAGAAATTGTTGGACAACCTGGGTCTTTGAAATTTGAAACAATTCTCTACTAAATCAGACAAGAAGACTGGACTGTCATCACAGCTTCTTTTGGTACAAAAGTTTTGCGCTTCACTGTGGTAAGATCTTTGAGAAATTTGGCATATGAGGGAATTTGACGAATTGCATCAAGAAAGGGAATATTGATTTGAATGTTTTTGAACACTTATAAAATTCCTTCGAATTGTGCCCCTTTTTTATTGTCTGTAAGTCTATGAGGGAACGAGACCTTGGGAACGATCATTCGACTTTCGAGAGGTGGAGGTGTTTCCTTGGACTGGTTTTTTTTTTTCCATAGAAGGTACACTAGAGGTTATTCCTTTGGTTAGAACTTCCTCAGGCATTTCAACTTTATTGTCCACTAGTTTACTCATAAGATGTGGACGGCTTGAACAGAATTGGAGGGACCTGCCTGACTATTGATTTGATACTGATTTTATTAATTTAAAATTTTAATTTTAATTTATTAAGATTTCATTTTACATTAATTAATGTTTTAATTATTAATTTTAAAATTTAAAATTTTTTTAATTGAAAAATTACCGTTTTACTCTCGGAGAGGACTTTTGTGTTGAGAAGTCATTTTTTAATGTTTTGAAATATTTTGGAATTTGATTTTTGTAAGGAATTCGATGGGGGTATCGGTTTGTGTTACTTATGAATTTTTTTAGCATTAAATGATTGTGAACCCTATGAGGGGTATTTTCATAATTTTGTCGAATTTGGTGAAAATTGACAGAATGGTTTATTTGATTTTAATTTATTATTTTATGTATTCCAAAAGATTTTCCTAAGCATAATGTAGGATATAAGGATGTTTTGATATTAGGGGTATTTTGGTAATTTGGTCATTTTTTAATGATTTTTTCTGTACAACTTCTTTTTGTCCAAAAATGATGGTTTCTTCGTTTTTGGATCATATTTTTCTAGCGTAGCGTGGTTTTTAAAGTTTTATTTACTTAAGATACCTCATCTGAATTTCTGAAATATATTCAGTAACAAATAAAAACATTGGAATATTTGTCTATCATTGGGAACCGTCGCAATCGGAATGACAAGTTGATTAATCAGGAGACTGCAAAAATGGGGTGTCTACAGATGCCCCTCTTTGGCAAAGGGTTGAAGCAAACTAGATAGTGTAGATACCCCATTTTTACACTCACCTAATTAATCAACTCATCAACCCGATTGCGACGGTTCCCAATGATGGATGAATATTCCAATGCTCTATTTTGTTGCTAAATATGTTTCAGAAATTCGGATGTGGTATTTCAAACTAACAAAACTGTAGAAACTAAGCTACGCTAAGAAAATATGACCCAAAATATAAAAATTATCATTTTTCCAGATAAAAAAAATGCTTTACGATAAAAAATCACTAAAAATTAATCAAAATATCCTTAACATCAAAACATCCTTAGAGCCCATATTACACTTAGAAAAATCCTTTCGAACCCATAAAACAACAAATTGAAATCAAATAAACCATTCTGTCAATTTTCACCAAATTTGACAAAATTACGAAAATTCCCCTCGTAGGGTTCACTATCATTTCATGCCAAAAAAAATTCATAAGTGACACAAATCGATACCCCCATCGAATTCCTTAAAAAAACCGATTCCAAAACATCCCGGAACATCAAAAAATGACTTGATCATTAATTTAAAATTAATTTTCCAATCTTAACAATTTAAAACATTCCAAAAGCTCTCTTCGGGGCAAAATGATAATTTTCCAATCTTAACAATTTAAAATTTCAAAATTAATAAATAAATCATTAATTAACGTAAAGTGAAACCTTAATAAAATTAATATAAAAATCTGAACAAAGAAAATTAATCAATCAAGCCCTCAGGCAAAATTGTTGATGGTTGCCTACTTATTTAAGTGAAGTCCCTTGATATTTATTAAAAGACCCTTCCATCTGAAGATCCAAATAATGAAAGATATAATTAGGGGATTCTCCACAAAACTTAAAAATATATTCTTTCATTGTACGCAAGATTAAAAAACCTAATTTAAAATACCAAGTCAATCTCATAAGATTTAAGTCAACCCTAATTAAAACCATAATCTAAAGAAACGTAGTCAATCAAATAAGACTTAAGTCAAAATCATAATTCACCTTATCTAAAAGGAGACCTAGTCAAACCTTAATTCTTCCAAAAACCTCTATAAATATAGAGCCTCCACAACCTAATTTCGCAGGACAAAATAAATCCTAAAAAAAATAGGTCAAAAGGTCTCCCTAGCCTTCCCCAAACCCTGATTTTGAATCCTTAACTCCCTACCTAATATCTATACCCCAATTTTTACTCAAAAACCCTAAAAAAATCCTTCAAAAACACCTAAAAATCCACCAAATAAAATCAAATAATACTCAAATCAAGGAAAAAGATACTTCATCTTGGAGATCATAAGCGGATCCGGTGACAGAGAAATAGCAAAGAAACTCATACAATGACACTCTCCGCCAGTACTGAAGAAACCGTTATAATTCACTAGGTAACTATTGTTTTATATCATTTTTATTAATTTTAAGTTATTTTGCAATGTAGTGTTATTTGGAAAAAAGTAGAGATCAGCGGGCAAGGTTGGTGCCTAACACCTTCCAACCCCGTAACATGATCCTCGGACTTAGTTTCTTTTTATAGATTAGTTTTTTTTATGCATCTTGAGTCGATGCTTAGTTCCTAGACCGTAATAACTAGGTGGCGACTCCGAAACCTCAAAAATCAAAAGTGGATCCGCACACTCCGTGAATTGAGGGCGCTTTCATATAGCAAATCTATTTTAGTAGATAGTATGATATCCAAATGTCGAAGCTAGTGACAATTCATTTTACAGTCTGATTTAGCAATTCGTCGAGGCTTTCTGATCCTTAAGGGTAAAACTCTCACCAAACTAAAAGTTTGTCAGGTCTTTGAGCGGGAATTCTTTCTGACGATGTCAAATCCTTGAATTTTAGAAAATTCTCCTTGACTAATGGAATAAATGTGTAAGTCTGTGTACTAGTATAATGATGATTTTTTAAAAAGGTGCCTCTACTTTGCACATTCATGAAAAAACTAAGTAAGATGACTAAGCAAAACATGAAATCTAGGCAAAACCTAGGAAAAATTTGTGTTTAAACAAAGAAAGACTCGAGAAAATTTTAAATAAGGTTTGAGAAAAATCTAAGCAAAAGTTGAATATCCTACTCTACCTGCCCTAGGTGAAAAAGTAATGAACTTATTTTCCTAAGAGTCCTACTCTACCTGCTCGGGGTGAAAGAGTAATGAACTTATTTTTCTAAGAGTCTTACTCTACCGACTCGGGGTGAAAGAGTAATGAACTAATTTTCTTTGGGAGTCCTACTTTACCTGCTCGGGGTGAAAAAGTAATGAACTAATTTTCTATGAGTCCTACTCTACCTGCTCGAGGTGAAAGAGTAATGAACTAATTTTTTGGGGAGTCCTACTTTACCTGCTCGGGGTGAAAGAGTAATGAACTAATTTTCTAGGAGTCCTACTCTACCAGCTCGAGGTGAAAGAGTAATGAACTAATTTTCTGGGAGTCCTACTCCACCTGCCCTGGGTGAAAACGTAATGAACTAATTTTTTTGAAAGTCCTACTCTACCTGCTTGGGGTGAAAGAGTAATGAACTAATTTTTTGAGGAGTCCTACTCTACCTACTCGGGGTGAAAGAGTAATGAACTAATTTTCTGGGAGTCATACTCTATCTGCTTGGGGTGAAAGAATAATGAACTAATTTTGTTGGGAGTCCTACTCTACCTGTTTAAGGTGAAAGAGTAATGAACTAATTTTTTGGAGAAACAAATGGAGGATTAACGCCGCATTTGATTTTTTTCTTTAAAAAAAAACAAAGAGTTGATTTCATGAAGGTCAGATCAACATTTTTACTTTCTTTGAACATTAGAAGTTTTCAAAATTGCTATCAAGAGGGTAACATTTAGTTCAAAGTAAACATTATCCTTTAGGATTAAAATTAATTAGGCTTCAAAATAAAATGCCCCTAATTTAATAGGGAGCATAGCATTGGGGATAATTGAACATAGTTTAAACATTACTCTTTAGAAAAAAAAAATGCCCTTGTCATGAAAGTTTGAAACCCTAGATTACTGCAAGCGCAATAAGGTTTAACTTTTAATTTTGACTTTTTATATTGAGGATTTTAAGTTAGGCTCAAAGAAATTGTAACAAAATATTTTTTTCTAAAATTCATCATAGAATCTATTTTTTCTCCCCGTCGATTCGTTTAGAGACATGAAGATCTTCAGATTAATCATAGACAAGATATTTGTATCCACTAAGTCTATATTTGATTCAAATTGGGTATTGAAACTTGATCATTGGGATTTTTGATGTTTCAACTTGGACCGCCTTTTAGCTTTTCAACTCAACGAATATTTTCTTTTATTTTTTGGTTGCTCTAATTTTTGCCTAAATAGCCTTTTCAAGTTTTCAATCTAGCGAGCGTGCTCTAGCTTTTGCCCAGATCGCCTTTTTAGGTTTTTGATCTAGTGAGCTTACAATTTTTTCTCTTTTCTTTGCTCTGGCAGCTGCCAAGGCCGTCCTTTCAAATTTTCAACCTTGTGAGCTTGCCTTAATTTTTGCCTAAGTTGCCATTTTAGGTTTTTAACCTAATAGGATTTTTTATTTGCTCTAATTGTTGTCAAAGTCGTCCTTTCGGATTTTCAACCTTGAGAGTTTGCCTTAATTTTTGCCTAAGTCGCCCTTTCGGGTTTTCAACCTAACAGGCCTCAATTTTCTTTTTCTGCCATTTTGAACTTCTAGAGTTATTGTCTGATTATGTTTTGTTACCTTTCCTTGACTTTTCGCATGGTACTTAAGAGGACTTTCATGGGTAAGCTTAGGATTGGGCAAAGAAAGGAATTTTGAGGCTCAAAATCCCAAATGCCCTTGTGTGGCTTTATTTTCTTTTTCTTCGAATTTTCTTCCCCATTCTGATAATATTTCTTTTTCTTTTAAATTTTTTCTTTTTGAATTTTTTTTGTGGGAGAATCTTTTTTTTTTTATGTGGTCGGGCCTGAAGTAACTTCTAAGGTTGCCTACGTACCCTAGAATTTTGGGATCAAACCAAAGCGTAATTCAAATTCTTCCCTCCCCTAGGTTAGGTAATCAGGCTGAGAAAGAAGATATTGAACTGGGTAGCAGAAAAATTGATTCGGCCAAATATGATGTCCTTAAATGTAGTACCGCTTGATCTGGTCAAGGTTGGTTGACTCTAATAGTTCAATTCTACCATGATCTTGAAATCTGACAGTTTTTTCAGGCAGTATTTTCTTAATGAATGAATCTCTTTAATTGAGTTCAGACTTCCTTCTATGGTCGAGGATGAGTGCTCAATTTTCTTTGAAGTTTGATGTAAATCCTTGACTTGTAAGTAGAGAACTTTAATTTTCTTGTCAAACGTGCGAGTAACTCTTCTCTGATAAGTTTACAGTTGGTACAGAACTTCTAAGTTGTTTTTTTTCAATCTGATTTAGTTCTTTGTACTGATGACAGACCTAGTATGTTTCTAACAATTGACTTTCCATCAATACCTTGAGATATGGGATTTTCATTTCAACTGGTAAGATTGCTTCCATATCATACACTAGAGAATAGGGAGTAACTCCAGTGGAAGACTGTATTGAAGTACGATATGTCCCCAATATGAATGGTAACTTCTCTGACCAATCCTAACATATTTTCTTGTTGATTGTTTTGAGATTCTTATTGGCTGTCTCATCTGGTCCATTGGTCTGAGAATAGTAATCTATTTTGGGAGCTCTACCTCGACTATTCTATTGGTATGAGAATAGTAATCTATTTCGTAACATCTCTTTTGATTATGTGACTCATTTTTTAGTCTGTACATGTGGTGTTCCATAGGACGAGTATATATTTCGCGTTGAACAACACCCAAAGTTAACTAACATATCCTCATAGGACCACGCAAGCAAGTCTTTTAAATTTTCTGAATAAGTTCATCATCTCTTTGTGCTCTTCTAGGGATAGGTTAGTTCCAATCTGAATTTCTTAGGAATTATTTTTTGTTTTGAGGTCAATGACCTTCGCTTTCTAGATTAGAGGTCGAGCAAGACATTTACCTTCTCATTCAGGAAGGGGTTCCTTATTAGAAGAAGTTCTCCTTAAAGCCAGATTATTAGTTAATTCGTTAATACGCTCGAGGTATTTAGAAATTTTTTTTATTCAATTAAATTCAGATGGGGCGACTGACGCCATTACAAACTCGACAAACTAACTTGACTCCAAAGGAAAAAAACAAACATACTTGATTGTTGAATTGATAAAAAAATTTGAACTCAAGACTCATAAAAAACTTGATGCAATTACCCACGTCGAGCTTGATTATAGACTGAGAACTCGGGACATCGTTTCCAAGCAATAGGATTGAGTCTTCTTTTTTAGATTCTTTGCCTTATTCAGATTTACTTCTTCTCCCTTGGCGAGAACTTCATTAAGGACCATCACTCTAGTTAGAGAGGGTGGGTGGCTTATGATTGACTAAGCGGATAAGAATGACTGGGTCAAACGAGAGTTGAGTATTGGATACCATGTTCAAAGTCTAAGAAGGCTGGTAAGTGGGTAGAGGGTTGGTGGTAACATTTGGTTGTTAGGAGTAAGGATAGTAACTTTGTTGGCGTCAATGAGGTCTTGAACTGAATGATGAAGGGCGACGCAACGATCAATAAGATGACTGGGATTTTGGTGAAACTCACAAAATAGGTTGGGATTGTGAGAAGTGTGGAGTGGGTTTGGTAAAGGTCGAGGTTGAAGAGGTGCAATGAGCCCTTTACTTAATAGTTTCTGAAAGAGAATGCTCAAAGGCATCCCAAAATTGGTGAATTTCATGTGTAATTGAGGTTTACTAAGGCTAACTTGATTAGTAGGCAAGGTAATAGATTAAACGGGTGTAGCAGACGTATTGGCTACTTAAGCGTGATTAATGCTAGGCTTGGAGTTGGTGAAAGGCTTTTTGAGCTTATTGTCAGAAGGACTGGAAAGGACCCCAAAAGCGAAGACATCTTCTAAAGGACTACCGGCTTGCAATAGAAACTCGAATCTAAGAATGTATTGGGAGACTATATGTCGAACATACCCTTGCGAGAGATTTTTTAAGATAATAGTCACTTGTTCTTTCTATGAAGGTCTATCTCACATTTGTGTAGCCTTAGCCCTTCAACGACCGATGAAATCAGTAAACGTTTTCCCATTCTTCTATTTAACTGAATACAAATCCCTTCTTGAAGTTTCAATCTCAGTACTATACTTGTACTGATGTCAGAAAGCCTTTAACATATTTTCCCATGTACCTATTGTAGTTGGATCTTGAGACATCAGCCATCGTAGTGTTGATCCTGATAGAGTTCGCTAAAATAGTAGTGTCATCTGTTCATCGTTGAGACCCATGGTGCGCATGTTAGTGACATATACCTTGAGGTGTGTTTTTACACAATCCACTCAATTGAACTTGTCTATTTCAGGCATTACAAACTTCTTTGGCAAATGAATCCTAGGGATACGATTCAGAGTCTCAATACCTATTGCAATCAATACCCTTTATACTGTTCAAAGCTGACTCTAATTGAGACATCCTGTTGGCAAATATAAGATTTTCATTGGCAGGTTCTTCATCTCCATCAAGTTCAAAGACCTCATGTGAATGTCTTGCTGCACTTCCTTTTAGCTTCTTTTCCTTTGGATCGTCAAGGGGATTGCCCATTAATTCTGAAATCTATTTTAAGGTTTCCACTTTGCCCTTTATACTATTTACATCTGTAGCAAAGACTACCAAAATCTTACGGATCTCTGCAAGTTCAGATTCTGAGGCTATTTTCGACTGTTGACTTGGTATTGACGTTCGTTCTAATCGACTAGACTTACGACTCTAGCTAGGAGATGGACGCTTGAGTTTGAGCGCAATGATAACCCTGAAACCCCATCAAAGGTGGAGTAGGCTTTTAGAAATTAGAAATAGAGGTCCCTCTTAACATTGGTTAACCCCCTAGATTCAAAAACTCTAATCAATGAAATATTCCGATAAAAAAACATTACATAAAGATGATTTACCGATTGATCATGAATATTAGAAAATTTTGAATCACAATTAAGGGTTGTACGATTTTCTAAAAGTAAGATCCAGATTGTACTAATCAGTACATCCTTTAATATGATTTTTTTTACTGATCCTAATCTTATTAAATATGAAATATTCAGTCCATTAAATTAAATTGGTCGATACAAGGTGATTGGGACTATGTACCCATTTGAATTTGGGCCGGTTTGACCAAATGGATCTAAATATTCTACTTGAATCACTTCATCAACTATTTTTTTAAGCTAATTAATCCAATCGATTTATGTGTTGATCCATAAGATCCATTTACCAATTGAGCTAACTAGTTTAATTTGATATTGATTGGTATGTTTCATCAATTAAGTTTACTGGGTTGGACCGGTATTGCAGGTTGGATTGGAGCAGTGTGGGCTAGTCCACCCACTTACCTTTAGGTTGGATTAAATAGAGCAACTCGGGAACACCCATAATCGGTTCCAGTCGTGACCTATAGGAAGGCTCCTAAACTCTAGGTAACTACATGCAATGCAATTTATCTGGCCATCTTGCCTAAGTGCACTTATATACTTCTCGAGCGTACTCGATCAAATGGTACATGGTGACTTGTTTGATATACCATATATGTGATAATCTAAGACTCCAACCTAAATCTCTGAAGTCAAAAGCAGCCAGTTTAATCCCCAATTAGGAGTTGGCGCACGATGCTGAGGAAGGACCCACTTAAATACCTCTCGTCTAGAATAGACATTGTCTATCCCCCGTGTACCGTAATACAACGGGGCAGGATCTCGCCTAGGTACTGATTTTGATCAAGAAGTGCAATTGGTGAACTTAGATTACCTTTGATATACCGAATAGGTACGAGTCTAGGGTTGTAGCTTTCATAAATGGTTTAGCATCCCACGAGGGGACCGACCACGTACTAGTACTACGTTGGCAATCGAGACATGTGACTTAGTGGCTTACAATAGGACAAAGGCTCAGGTTACTCCAGCATGGGTGCATCGATATATACCTTTCAGAATCACCTGATCAAACGGTACTGATGCCTCAGTTTTATATACCCTAAGGTACGTGACTGGAGTTGTGGTTTTCATAAATAACGTCACATCTTTGAAAAGACTGGGCCACACACTAGTGCCACGTTGACTATAAGGGACATGTAAGCGTGCAATGCAATAAAAAAAATGTGCTAGTGGTGTGTGTCAAGTAAGGTGAGGTGTGCCCGGGGCATTTTCCAGATAAGTAGGCCCATGGGCCAAATCAGATCACAAGAGTAAGGATTTCAAATATTGATCAAGAAATACAAACAATATCCATAACATTCAAATCGAGATCAAAGCATGCACATCTCATGTATATATCAATTAAGATCATACATTTCAGACAGTCAATCAATAAATATAACACAAAATAATCAATCAGATCTAACATTGAAACAGGCATAAGAATGAACCAAAATAATTTTTTATTTTATTTTAATGGTTCAATCAAAAATCACTTTGGGTGACCTTAAACAAATCGAGGTTCTCAAAAAATATTGAACTAAGGATAAAATGATAGTTGTTGAGATAAGGAGCGATGAAACTTTTTTTTTTGAAAATAAATTAAATTTGGTACTCAAAAAACTTCTCTATGAGCACTTGGGTTATTTTGACTAACACATTAAGATTTCAAATTTTATGAATAGTCGTTAAGCCAACGTGATCGATAATCCAATGTCACGGCCTTCTAAAATTCAAGGAAAAGGTTTTGATCCAAAATAATATTAGAAAATAATGAGCTTAGATCCAAGTTCTTGAAAATTTATAGCTATTAACTTTCAACCAAAGTCCTAATATTTTATATTGAAAGAGAAAGAATATATATATATTGAAGAAAAAAAATTCTTTCAAAATTCACCGAATTAGTGACATTGGATCATACCACGTGAGAGCTTAACGACCCATAGCAAAAGTAAAATCTTACTAAGTAAGTTAGATTATACCGTTGTGGTGAAAAATCCTTAGTAAGGATGTGATTTCCAAAATTTGGGGTGGGACCCACGGTATTGTAAAGAATCAAATACTTATTAAAGACCATATTTGAAGAATTTTTAAACATATTTGAATGATTTTAAAAAACGAACGAGTCCCATCCAAAGTTTGTTTGGAGTAACAAAAAAAAACTTTTTATTTTTTATTTTTTATTTCCTTTGAAGAAAGAAAAAGAAAAAGTACCAAATGGCGATATAACGAGTTATCAACACACGAGAGAGGTGTTCATGATTAATGCCTCAGTTTCCTATGAGGGGTGTGCAATTTACTAACAAAATCACCATCCATTATATTCTTGAAGTAGCGATCACCCTCTTCAATCCACTCACAGCAGTAGTAGAACCCATGACTCCAAATAGAATTATCCAATTTGAATGATTTTTTGAATGACTAACACCATCTTACAGGCCCACCAAGATCATATCCCGTACTTAAAATCAGAGAATCTCCAACCAGATAAGTAAAAGTATTGTTCACAGAGTTACCTTTACCATGAATATTATAAGTCATCGGAGCTATCAATGTTCCCTGAAATTGCCTATTTCGCATGATTTCGTGCTCTACTGATTGAATTTAAGTCAAACCCGACAACCCAATTTCTGAGTTTTGAACCAAACCAACTTTAGAACTTGAATCAAAATTGGTTGAATTGCTCAGTGAATCAGTACCATGAACAGCAACATTGTTATGACTATGAGACCAAAGATTTTGAAACACATGTGGAAATTTGTCGTAGTCCCGAGATTGATTAAAGCTTTTGAGAAGGCGAAGATGGCTATGGTCTTCCATGATTGTTTCATAGAGAAGAGAAGAGAAGAGGACATAGAGATGGGGTGAGAGATGGAGAGACGTCTCTCTTTATTTGTTTCCATCTTCTTTGTATACATGAGAAGAAGATAGGAAAAAAAATTTTACTAGCAGCACACCACGCATACTAATGCTTTTTTTGTTCTTGTGAAAAAAAATCCTAACATCACCCTATATCTCATAAATTGCATGCCCAACAACATCATTCGATTTTGCCTTGTTATTTTCTTTTGAAAATTTTTAGATCGTTTTGGAGTGTCCAACCCTTTGATTGGGACCACAAAAAACACATCCAACAAAAACTTCTAATATCTATCCAACATCATTCCATCCTTATTTCATTAACCTTTAAAATCTTGAATTATTTAGGATCAATACAAGTGACCCTCAATTAGATCATAGAACAAGGGGAAAATATAAACATAAAAATAAAAATAAAAATACCCAAAAGTCAAACAACTGATCAAGACTTAAGCCAAAATAAGAATAAAAAATAAATAAATAAATAAAAATAAACAAGGTAAAAAAAAAACTAGGTCGATTTGTCAATGTACTAATATTTGGTACTTTTTAAGTTTGATAATCAAAGTCCTCAGTGGAGTCGCCACTGAAAGCGTCCTCGATCCGTTGGTGTGTAGATCCTCTTTTTTGGGTGATTTGGGAGTCGCCACCTAGTTATTATGGTCTAGGAACTGGATCGTAACTCAAAACTGGTAAATTGACTAAATCTACAAAATGAAAAGGGTCTGAGGATCACGTTACGGGGTTGGAAGGTGTTAGGCACCAACCTCACCTGACAAACGTCGGTCTCTACTTTTTTTCAAAAAAATTACATTGCTAAAAGACCTAAAAACAAATAAATAAATAAAAACTAGTTTACTTGATGACTACGATGGTTGATCCCTCAAAGTTGGCTGAGAGTGTCCTCGTATGAGTTTTTCGACTTTTTCTCTGTTATTGGATTCAGTTCCGATCTCGAAGATGAGGTATCCTCCTCCTAGATCTGAGTATTTTTTTATTTTTTAGATTTTTTTTGGAAGGTTTGTTAGTGTTTTTGGAGGGTTTCTAGGTGTTTTTTAAGTAAAAACTCAGGTTTGGATGTTAGGTAGGAAGTTGAGGGTTCGAATTTAGGATTTTAAGAAGGTTGGGGGGTGTTTCTGACCTCTGTTTCCTAGGGTTTCTCTTGACCTGGGAGATTGGGTTGTGGAGGCTCCTATTTATAAAAATTTTAGGTAGAGTTGGTGTTGGATTAGATTTCTTTTAAATAAGATAAAATTGTTTTAGAGTTTAATTAGGGTTCTATTAGGGTTTTGAATTAAAGTTTTGATTCTTACGTACAATAAAAGAATATATTTTTAAGTTTTTTAGAGAACCCCCAGATGGAGGGGTCCTTTAATAATCAAAGGGGCTTCACTTAAATAAGTAGGCAACTACCTAAAATTTTGCCTGAGGGCTTGATTGACTGATTTTATTAGTTTAAAATTTTAATTTTAATTTATTAAGATTTCACTTTACATTAATTAATGTTTTAATTATTACTTCCAGAATTTAAAATTTTTAAAATTGGAAAATTACTGTTTTGCCTCTAGAGAGGACTTTTGTGTTGAGAAGTCATTTTTCAATATTTTGGAATGTTTTGGAATCCATTTTTTGTAAGAAATTCGATAGGGGTATCGGTTTGTATTACTCATGAATTTTTTTGGCATGAAATGATTATGAACCCTATGAGGGGTATTTTTGTAAGTTAGTTGAATTTAGTGAAAATTGGCGGAATGATTTATTTGGTTTTAATTTATTATTTTATGTGTTCGAAAGGGTTTTCCTAAGCGTAATATAGGCTCTAAGAATGTTTTGATGTTAGGGGTATTTTGGTAATTTGATCATTTTTAAATGATTTTTCTCATAAAGCTTCTTTTTGTCCGAAAATGATGATTTCTACGTTTTGTTTGCTAGAGATACCTTATCAAAATTTCTGAAACATATCTAATAACAAATAAAAATATTGGAATATTCATCCATCATTTGGAACCGTCGCAATCAGGTTGACGAGTTGATTAATCAGGCGAGTGCAAAAATGGGGTGTCTACAGACACATAGCTCAGTTGGTTTGAAACATTGCAAAGCAACTTTGAAGTTGTGGGTTCAAGTCCAACTTACCCATAAAAAAAAATCACAAGAAGAATTAGTTATTTTACATCAAAAACACAAAACCTGATGCTCGGTCGGATTTTCATTAACTCCACAGATATTTTCAAAATATGGGATGAGTCAGTATCATGGACTATTCACATTGACTATCTCGCTAGTAGCCTCCAATACTGACAAGTCATCTTGGTCTTAAACAAGTTTTAAAACCATGGTTCTTATTAGACCTGTCATAGGGTATGATAATTGTGTTAAAGTAGACAATTTTTTCATTATATTGGTTCTATTATCCATAACGATGGTGAGAGTGAAGATGATGTAGCCTATGGAATAAAAGTTGAGTGGTTAAATTGGACGTGTACTTCCAGAATGATGTCTAATTGCCCCATACCCATATTAAACTAAAAGGAAAATTCTATAGGACAATAATAAAGCTGGGTATAGTTTATGTGGCTCGATTTTGGCCATCAAGAAACTATGTGCACAAAAATTAGCGTAACAGATGTGGGAATGTTGAGAAATATGTGTGGAAAGACTGAGATTAAATAAAAAATAAATACATTCACGACTCATGTACATTTAGTAGCTACAATAAGTGATAAACTAAAGGGCATTCTGACGTAATGGAAGCATGTGAATCAAGAGATTCAATAGGAATTAAAAATTGTGTCAATAGAACACTCTAAATCAATTTGAATCAATAGATTTAATTAATAAACAAGCAATAGTTTGAAAGAAAATAGAGCATAAAGCTAAAAAGTAATTAAGAGAGAAAAGATAATTGAATTGATTGATTGTTTCTAATTTTCGAATTTGGAGCTCTTTATATAGAAAATTCCATCATAACAACTTAGAATCCTACTAAAATACTAAAAATTGGCATTTCTAACATATCTATAACATAATAACAACTTTTTAAATATATTATAACTCCATTTGGATACTTCTAAGCACTTCTAATTGTAATCTAAATAATAATAACGAATTTAGAACACGATAGAAACTTACAAGGAAGTGTCCTCCAAAAATAAATATGAAATAGAAATCCAATAGAATTAGAAAATAGAAACAAGTCTTCATAGAATTAGGAAACGACTTAGAATTGTAAATGTCCTACATCACATTCGTTGTTGGTTATCTCAACTTCCGCTTTCTTTTGATCTAATAAAAGTTCTTTTACCAATCAAAAAATAAAAATAAACTAAAGGAAGATTGATGGTGATACTGGTGAGAAGGAACACCTAAGTTAAAGGTTTGAAATGAGCAAGAGGAAGGTCAATATAGACATGGAGTGAGGTAGTGATGGTGTACATAAAGACACTCGATTTGGTAGAATACATGGCCTCAGATAAGATTGAATGGTGATCATTATTCATTTGGCCAGACCTAGATATTTGGGTTAAGGCTTTGATGATGTTGATCATAGTGTGTATTGATGACCCTAAAAAACAATAGATATTGACCAGTATTTATTGTTCTACAAAATGCCTATATTCAAAGCAGCTTCAAGTCCAGCGATGCATGCCTCATATTCAACTGTGTTATTGGTGTTAGAAAAAGCTAAGTTAATAGCGATCAGAATGTGGCATCCTTCCGGAAAAAACAGGACTGCCCCTATTTCATACCCATTCTGATTAGCGGCTCCATCAAAATACAATTGCCATGTTTGGTTCTGAGGCTCTTCTTCAACATGCAAGATGTTCTCATCTGGGAACTGATCAACATGCCTTATCCCTTCTACTACCGGGTGATCTACCAAGTATTCTGTTACAGCTCTCCCCTTGATGGATTTCTGTGTAATGTGCGTGATGTCAAACTCTGATAACAACAATAACCATCGTGTGGTTCTCCCTGTCAGTGCCGATTTCTCGAAAAGATACTTGAGAGGATCCATCCGAGATAACAAGACAATTGAATGAGATAGCATATAGTGTCGAAGTCTCTGAGTAGCCCATACTAGTGCCAAGCAAGTTTTTTTCAGGGCTGAATACTTTCGTTCATACTCTAACATCTTCTTACTAATGTAGTAGATAGCCCTTTCTTTGCGAGTATCTTTATCATATTGTACAAGCATGCATCCCATAGCTTCTTCTGTGACTGACAGATAAAGAAGAAGTGGTTCACCGGTGTGGGTGGAACCAAAATAGGCGGGTTCAAGAGATACTCCTTGACTTGGTCGAAAGCCTTTTGACATTGCTCATTCCAAACTGTTGGTTCATTCTTCTTGAGAAGCTTGAAAATAGGTTCGCAGACATTGGTAAGTTGAGCGATGAATCTGCTGACATATCGGATTCTGCCTAAAAAACCTTGAATTTGCTTTTCAATTTCAGGTGGTGACATCTCTTTGATAGCTTTAATCTTCACAGGGTCTACTTCGATCCCACTTTGACTAACCACAAATCCCAATAATTTTCCAGAAGTTACTCCAAATACACATTTATGCAGGTTGAGGCGGAGTTTGTACTTTTGAATCCTTGTGAGAAATTTTTCTAACGCAGCAACGTGCCCCAGTCGTTCTTTGGATTTGACTATCATATCATCTACATAGACTTCGACCTCCTTATATATCATGTCATGTAGTAGAGTCGTGGCTGCTCTTTGATAGGTGACTCCGGTATTCTTCAAACCAAAAGGCATAACCTTATAACAAAAGATTCCCCACTGTGTGATGAACGACATTTTTTGCATATCCCGAGAATCCATTTTTATCTAATTGTACCCCGAAAAGCCATCCATGAAGGATAATAAAATGTGCCCTGCTGTGCTATCTACTAGAACGTCTATGTGTGGTAAAGGAAAACTCTCTTTTGGGCTTGTTTTGTTTAGATCTCTAAAGTCCACACACATTCTGACTTTTTCATCTTTTTTAGGCATCGGGACGACATTAGCAATCCACTCAGGGTATTCTACTACTTCCAAAAATTCAGCGTTAATCTGCTTCGTAACTTCTTCTTTAATTTTCAGAGTCCATTCCGGCTTCATACGTCAAAGTTTCTGCTTATTCCCAGCATATCCTCGTAAAACCACGCGAACACGTCTTTGAACTTTCTGAGCAAGTCTACTATCCCTTTGCGTTCATCGGGGGGATAATGTGATCCCAATCCGAATCTCTTGAAGACTTTCTTTTGTTCCGAGATTGATAACCTCTACTTCCTCCATTGGAGGTTGAGCCCGACGTTCATTTTCTTGTTCAAGTAATTTGATTATCTCAGGGGGAGGTTCTTCATCAGAAGATTCTCCCTCCGAAGTCAGATTATTAGTTAAATTAATATTGCACTCAGGGTAATCAAATTTTTTTTTCATTTTATTAAAAGGAGATAGGGGAACAAGACTCATTGTCGACTTGACGGACTAACTTAATTTAGCAAAAATAATGGACTTACTTGACTCAACAGAAACAAATGACTCATCTGGCATGTCAGATTGAACAGGACTAAGGGGACTGACAGACCCAGTCTTGACATGCAACACAGGACTAATTACATGATAGCTAGAGAGACACCCAACAACAGGTTTGATTGCAGACTGAGGATTTGGGATCCCCTTCTCGATTGACAATACCAGGACACTGTGATCTTCAATGAATAACTGGTCAATGTTGAGGGAATCTAAATTAAGCTGCCAGTCTTCAATTTTCTTCTTTTCAGCTTCTGTGCTTCCTTCCTCTTCAGGCCAATCCATACCAAAAAAGATCTCAAATCCCGGTAGACGAGTACCTGTGATGTGGTCAATGAATGGCTCTGGAAACCCACAGTAACGGAAATATTCTCCTTCCTTCACGAAATAACCATTAAGGGTCTTACGATAGGGTTTCATTTTGATGAGATCTGTGGTGTGTCTTTGCCTTTTTGCAATTACCTTATCCTACTTTGTTTTTCAGTATTGGACCCAATCTTCATTAGTAGGCTTATATCTTAGCCCGAATGTGCCGATGACCTCTTTAATCACTGGTGTCTTTTTAATACCTTACTGCTTGCGACCTAAGCCCATACCAGGGAAAAATGTCATTTTCTTGAATATATTGGCCATGTAGCAGTTAGAAGTATTTTCTATTGGAAAATATTCTTTCATGGCTTGATCCCATTGGACTGAGCATATTTTCTCAAACTCAAACCCACTGAGCTCTACTCCCTGTTGTTCTGGCTGAATCTCAAGCAACAGCTCATCCTTAGCTTCAGTACTGTTTATAATCCCTATAATTTCAGCATTTCCATGGAGAGTAATTACTAGCCCATCCTTGATAAACTTGACCTTCTGGTGCAGCGTGGAAGGTATGGCTTTGATTTGGTGTAGCCACAGTCTTCCTAATAACAGATTAAAAGAGGACTGGATGTCTATAACCTGAAATTCTATCAGAAATTTAGCTATGCCCGTGGACAATCGAAGGTGCAGAATTCCCAATCCATCCCTTTTGGTGTTATCATAGGCCCTAACCCCTTGATTAGTGGGCTTGAGATCTTCAATTTTAAATCCAAGGCAAGTGGCGATCTTCAAAGGGCAAACATTCAATGCACTCCCATTATCGATCAGTACTAGAGATACCCTCATCCCATTACAGTCAACTATGATGTGCAATGGTTTAGTGTGGCTTACTCCTTCTTTTGGGAGATCTGAGTCTAAGAAGGATAAGATATTCTCCACGTAAGTCGCCCCTACTATGTTGGCCAACTGATCTGGAGAAGTATCAAGGGAGACTTGGGCTGTACTTAACGCTTTGAGAACAGCCTCCCTATGGGCAGTGGAAGCCATAAGTAAACCCAAACAGAGAAATTAGCTCATGATTTCTTCAATTGCTTGATCACGGAGTTATCTTTTTCGATGCTTTCTTTGATAGGATCTTCTCTTTCTTTTCTTGTCAGGATCGTCGGATTATCAACACAGAGTTCTTGTGGCTTAAAAGCTCTTCATCCTCGAGTCATATGTCTAATTTCATCACAGGAGAGGGGAAAAGGCTCATCTTCTTCAGTTAACAAGTATGGATCTTCATCTATCAAAGATACAGGGCTTTTCAAGTTCATCTGAGCCAATAGGTAACTAGTGAATGCGGGACTACTGTATCGAGGCGGGGATAAACAATACGTATCGTCCGAGGTTAAATCAAATGGTTCATAGTTTGTGGTGAAAACCTCATCAGTGAAGGCTATCCCGACAATGGGGTAACTCGACGGTTTGACTTGGATGGGATGAATAAGAGAGACAGGATTGAATGGCAATGGTGTGTGAGATACCATGTTCAGGGTTGGTGGAGGTTGATAGGTAGGTAATGGATTAGTGGTGACATTTGGTGGGTTAGGGATTGTGACCTTTTTGTTGTCAATAAGGTTTTGAATGGTATGGCGCAAGGTGATACATCGATCCGTGAGATGGCCAGGGTTTTGGTGGAACTCGCAGAATAAGTTACAATTGTGTCCAGCTAGCAAGAGATTAGGTAAAGGTCAGGGTTGGATAGGGGTAAGAAGCCCTTTTTTCACCAATTTGTGAAAAGTTACAGTGAGACTCATCCCTAGATTGGTAAATTGACGCGGAGTTCAAGGTTGACTTGGGTGAGCCTGGTTATTAGTTCGGACTGGGGGTTGAGCTGGGGTAGCTGACGTGTTGGCTATGTAGACATGGTTGGTGCTAGGTTTAAAAACATAGGGTTTCTTAGGCTTGTTATCCGAGGGGTTAGAGAGAATCCCAGAGGCAAATGCATCCTTCAGTTGGCTTCCGGCTTGTAACAATGACTCGAAAGTAGGGAGATATTGGGCCACTAAGTGCTAAGCATATCCTTGTGAGAGGTTCTTTAGGATGATCGCTACTTGTTCCTTCTCCGAAGGTCTATCCCACATTTGGGCAGCCTTGGCCCTCTAGCGACCAATGAAATCAGTAAATGTCTCCCCATTTTTCTGCTTAGTTGCTTTCAAATCTCTTCTTGAAGTCTCAATCTTGGTACTGTACTTATACTGATGCCAGAAGGCCTTTGACATGCTCTCCCAGGTGCCCACAGTAACTGGATCATGAGACATTAGCCAGCGTAGTGTTGATCCTGATAAAGTTCTTTGAAACAACAACGTCATATGTTCGTTGTTGAGCCCCATAGTGCGCATGTTAGTAACATACACCTTAAGGTGTGTTTTTGCACACCCTATACCTCTAAACTTGTCCATTTCCGACATTACAAACTTCTCTAGCAAATGGATTCTGGGGATACGGTTCAGAACTTCAATGCCTGCTGCAATTTCATCGATACCCTTTATACTCTTCAAAGTTGATTCTAACTGAGACATTCTGTTAGCTAACACCGGGTTTTCATCAACATATTCTTCGTCTCCGTCGAGTTCGAAGACTTCACGTGAACGTCTCTCTTCTACTTTCTTTCCTTTTAGGTCATTTAGGGGATTGCCCGTTGATTCCGAGGTCTGTTCTAATACTTCCACTTTGCCTTTTATACTATTGATATCATTGGCAAAAGCTGCCAAGATCTTACGGATCTCTGTAAGTTCAGATTCTGAAGCCATCTCTGCTTGTTGACTTGGTACTGTAGCTCGTTCTAACCGACTGGACTTGGACGCTTGAGTTTGGGCACAATGATAATCCTATATGACCCCATCAAAGGTAAATTTAGTCAATTTCAGTATTACCCTCTTGATAACATTTTAAGGAATTATTTCATTGAGGTTTGTGCACCAATTCATTAATTAATCCATTCACATAATGAACATTCAAAGAAGAAAATCAATATTTATTTGAAAGAAAAATAGCTTTATTGAAAATGATTGACAAATAAATGTTCTTATTAAAAAAATCTTTCAACAAATTTGATTTGAACTATTTTTACATGGACGCTTGGCTCTGTCTTGATGGTCCTCAGGATTGCTGTCAGGCTTGGCCCTCTTGACTCTAACAACTGGCTCTTTTAATTCTGCTGGTCCGTCTGGATACCCTAAGGTGCACTTGTTCCAAGATTTCTCAATGAAGTGTACTAACTTTTCAGTCAAAGGCTCGGAGGGAAAGAAGGCTTTGTGCTGAGGTAAAGATAACTCTGTAGGTACGTCGTATTGTTCTGGGATCAGATTAGGATGGTAAAAAGATGTTTTTTCTAAATCGATCAGACGGACATAGTAGGATACTTTGGTTCCTAGAACAAGGGGATCAGTCATCCACCAAGGGCACCTAAAACCAATATGACAGGCAAGATGAGAGTCTAACCATTTGCTCTAAGCTTTGACTGAGTTGTGAAGCACTAACAGGTTTCTCTTGGAAAAGTTTTCTGATCCATATTCGAGGTTTGAGGGAACATCTACGATTTTGAGATGATCACAAAGCCAAATATAGAGTAAGTAGGGGCTTCCTTTAAAGCTTTCCCGCTCACTATTTTTTATGGCATCTAAACCTGAGAAAGTTTCAGCTAGGATGAGAGGTACCGGGTTGGCTTTCCTTGAGAGTTGAGAGGCTATATCTATGAAGGACTCAGGGATAGTTTGGCTATCACTATTGGAAGTCAGTATGTATTGGGCTAAGATTCCTAGGCATAATCGATAATCTCTAGTAGCTCGCCAAGCTTCAAGTTTTACATTGATAGGGTGACTGCGAGAGCGATACGGGCCCAGTAAAAGTACTAAGTCCAATCTTCCGTTATGAACTAAGGCTTTGGCTTCTTCCTTGGAAATGTTTAGTCTTGTGGCGAGGTCACCAGAATATCTGGTCTTCAATGAGGGCCTGACTAAAGGTCCTGAAGTGGATATCCCCATGATGCCACAATAATCCTCATGAGTGGGGCACAAATGCATATACCCCATATGGAATATATGAAGATGGGGGTTCCATCGCTTAGCCATAGCGCGTAAGAGGTTCCAGTCTATCTCAAACTCGTGGAAGTAAAGAGCACTCCTCAACATGAATCTCCCAAAATTGATCTTCTCTACAGGGTGCATCCCTACGACGGTTGTTTTGACTAACTGATCGATTGGGTTATCGCCTGCGACTAGCATCCTGGTTTGACACAAAAGGGTATTTTAATATTCTTCCAAGGTTCAGGTAAAATATCAATTTTCTTCTTATTTTCTTTTAGAAAACATTTTCCTTTCAGAAAACCTTGTTCTTATGGAAAATATTTTTTTGGAAAAATATTTTTTCTTGGAAAACATTTTTTCTAAAGAACACTTCTTTTGGAAAACATTCTTCTCTGTAAAATATTTTCTTTCTATAAACTATTTTTTCTTTGAAAATTTGATTTCCATTTGGATTTAAATGGCCTGGTCCATCATGATTGTTGGACCGGGATGGACTGGGTCATTATTATAAAAGAATGGATTCTTTATTGGGTCGGTGCACCCATTTTAATCAGTTAAAAGAAAACTTTAATCTTTGAGGGCAGCCATACATTTTGATCTCATCATCCACATCATTCACATCAATCACAAAGTCTCATAAGATTCCATTCAATGAACAACCCGGGAACACCCACGATAAGTTCGAGTCGTGACCTACAGGGAAGGTTCTAAACTCTAAGCTTACTACGTGCAATGCATTATTATCTGGCCACCCTTGCCCAAGCACACCTATATACCTCTCGATACGTGGTGACTTGGTTTGATATACCGTATAGATGATAATCTAAAACCTCAACTCACTTCTCTGAAGCCAAAAACAGCCAGTTTGATCTCCAATTGAGAGGTGGCGCACAATGCTGAGCAAGGGCCCACTTAAATACCTCTCGTCTAGAATAGACGTAGTCTATCCCCCTCGTATAATAGGGTACATCGGGGCAAGATCTCGCTTAGGCACCGGTTTTGACCAAGAAGTGCAATTGATATACTTAGATTATCTTTTATACCTACGGGTACGAGTCAAGAGTTGTAGCTTTCATAAATGATTTGGCATCCCACGAGGGGACCGACCACGTACTAGTATTATGTTGGCAATCGGGACATGTGACTGTGTGGCTCACAATAAGTCAAAGGCTCAGGTTGCTCCAGCATGAGTACATCAATATACCTCTCAGAATCACCTGATCAGATAGTATTGATGCCTCAGTTTGATATACCCTAAGGTACGTGACTGGAGTTGTAATTTTCATGAATGACGTCGCATCTCCGAAGAGACCGGGCTACGCACTAGTGCCACGATGGCTATATAGGACGTGTAAGTGCGCAAAACAATAAACGTGCATGTGGTGTGTGCAACACATGGTGGGGTGTGCCCGGGGCCTTTTTCAAACATATGGGCCCATGGGCCTGATCATATCACTACAACATTGATATCACATGAATACCAATCCAATCACATTCCAGCACATCAACATTATGATCACCATCAAACATGTATCCCAAACAAGATTATGGCATGTATATGAGATATCACGGCAAAATTTATTATTAAATCAATAAATGAATTGATTATCAATCAATAGCATGTTTTCAGGGTATTCAAAAAGGATGGATATATCCTTGGCATCAAAATATGGTCCAAGGTCAATAATAATCAAGGTATATACCCATCAAGATCAATTAATCGCTTAGTTAAGTCGCAATTACCTACGTATCACGACAAAATAACGCACCAAAAAAAATCAAATATCACATGATAAACCACAAGTTTAACTTTTGAGATTTTCCAAAAAAAAAAAAAAATTAATGGTCCAATCGGGGGTCATTTTTGATGACCCGAAATAATCCAAAATTTCAAGGGATATTGAGGATGGAACAGTGATTGATGAGCTAAGAAATTTTTTTTTTTTTTTTTAAAGACAACCCTTTTTTCAAAAAACTGAGGAAAAGAAAAAATACCAACTTTGTTTTCAACAAACAATACTGGTGGTGCACAAAATATTGAACCATGAATTAATGTTTCCAACTCGCCCATCCAACACTCATGAATTGTGTTATCATTTTCAAACTTTCATATCGGACTTCATTCAACGGCCTCAGATGAAACATGGATGTAACCCATAGAAAAGAATTGTTTTTTTTTCTCTTTTTTTATAAAATATATGGCTGGAAAAGTATCGAAGACATAGAATTCGAATAGGCAAAAACCTTTCCGATCCACGGCTTTCACAATGAAAGTGAAGTCCGAAATCCGATCGAATAAGCCTTTGTACAGTCATGTTAACTTCACCATTAAATGCTACAGCAACAGCCCCAACACTGTTGAGTCCGATCGGTCAATTATTCCCAACAAACAATGAATTAAATCTGGGTTCTTGGTGACAAATTAAACTCAAAGGCAGATTTTCAGCCAAAAAACAACTTGAAAACATTTTCTTTTTAAAAAAAAAAATCCATTTTTCTTCTAACTTGAGATCCCACCATCAATCAAGACGCCAAACTTAAACCTTTTCCTTGAAAAAATCGATGAACATACCCATCGTTACAGCGATTTTAAAAAAAACAGCAACCATCGATCTCCAATTTTACACCAAGAGATCAGAGAATCTGTCCATCGTTCTAAACCGATTGGACTGGTTTTGAACAAAGAACAGAGAGACAGAAATGGTCTCTACTGTTGAGGACAATGGATCAAATTTGAAAATTAAAACAGCAACGATTGTTTCTCTCTTAAAAACAAATCGTTTCATTTGACGGCTCTAAACTGATTGGGCTGATTTCGTATCGAGATGGCAAAGAGACAGAATCGGTCTTTGTTGAAAAAATTAAAGAATTGGGTATAAAAACAATGTAGAAGATGATGAATAAAATAAATATAGCGATTTTATTTGTAGCACACCAAACCCACCAGCACCCTTTTGTTGTTATGGTGGTGTGCAAATCGAAAAAAAAAACATATTATTCATGGCACACCAACCTTCCAGCACGTTCTGCTGTTAATAGAAAAGAGAAAAAAAAATTTATTACTTCACTATTTTTCCTTGCTGTCAATGGACAGCATGCTTAAAAAATTCTCTTTTTAAAAAAAAAAAAAAACTAAAGTGTTGTCGAAGGGAGTAACGCACACCCTTAAACAAAAATTTATTTATATATATATATTGAAAAAACATTTAAAGATAGCACCTTAAAACAAAAAAAACATAAATAAAAAATAAATAGAATTTCATGATTCATTAATCAATACTCCGTCCTCAATTAAACCTCTTGATCTCTTTAATTACTTAGGGTCATTCTAAATAACCCTCGATTGAGCCATAGAAACTAACATGCTAAAGCAAAATATTCAAAATTCAAACACATAATCCACAATTACACCAAAATAAATAATCCACTAAAGAAGTAGAATAAATCGAAAAAATAAAATAAAATAAACTAGGTCATCTTCGCAACGCTCCCATACTTAGGGTTTTTCAAGTTTGATCCTCAATATCCCTAGTGGAGTCGCCACTGAAAGCGCCCTCAATCTGCGGGGTGCGCGGATCCGCTTTTGACCCTTGAGGTTTGGGAGTCGTCACCTAGTTATTACGGTCTAGGAACCAAACTGACTCTAAAACGGATAAAAAAAACTAATCTACTATAGAAAAACTGAATCCGGGGATCACATTACGGGGTTGGAAGGTGTTAAGCACCAACCCCGCCCGGCCAATGCCGGTCTCTACTTATCCCAAATAGGACTACATTGCTAATGGAAAAACCTAGATAAAAAATAACAGAAATGTTACCTTCGATACGTAAAGATTTTATTCCCTCAGATCTGGTGACAATGCTCCTTGTACCGTGCTCCTTACGTCGTTCTACCTCCGGATCTGATTTCTAATCTTCGAGGCAAGGTATCTCCTTCTTGGATCTGAATGCTTCGGATTTGTTATGGATTTTGGGGGTGTTTTTGAAAGGTTTCTAGGTCTTTTTCAGGCTAAAATCGAAGTATGGGTGTTAGGTAAAGAGTTGGGACTCCAAAATTAGGATTTTGAAGAGATTGTGGAGGCTTCTTCACTTACTTTTTCTAGGGTTTTTTCTTTGATACGAAAATAGGGTCTGGAGGCTCCTATTTATAAAGTTTTTTTAGAAGAATTAGGGTTTGATTAGGGTTTCTTTTAGGGTTTCAATTAGGGTTTTGACTTTGGTCTTATGAGATTGACTTAGTCTTTAGGGTTTTAATTTAGGGTTTTGACTTTAGTCTTATGAGATTGACTTGATTAGTTTAGATTAGGGTTTTGATTTAGGATTTTGACCTTAGTCTTATGAAATTGACTTTAATACTTTGACTTCAGTCTTTCTTGGTTGGCTTTTAATATCCTGACTTTAACCTTACTTGATTGACTTTAAGATTGACTTTAGTCTTACTTGATTGACTTTAATGTTTTACTTTACATTATTTAATGATTTGTTTATTAATTTCGAAATTTTTAATTATTAAAGTTGTAAAATTACCGTTTTACCCTCGGAGAGGATTTTTTACGTTTTAAGTCATTTTTCAATGTTCTAGGATGTTTTGGAATCAGTTTTTCTCAAGGATTCAATGGGAATGTTGGTTTTTGTCATTTATGAAATTCTTTGTGTGAAATGGTCGTGAATTTTATGAGGGGTATTTTCGTAATTTTGTCAAATTTTGTGAAAATTGGCGAAGTGGTTTATTTGATTTCGATATGTTGTTTTATGTGTTTGAATGGATTTTCCTAAGCGTAACGTAGGTTCTAGAGTTGTTTTGATGTTAGGGGTATTTTGGTAATTTGATCATTTTTAGCGATTTTTATCGTGAAGCTTCTTTTTGATTTGCAAGATGATGACTTCTATGTTTCTGGAATCGTATTTTCCTAACGTAGCGTGGTTTCTAAAGTTTTGTCAGTTCGAGATACCTCATCCGGATTTCTGAAACATATCTGGTAACAAAATAAAGCATTGGAATAAACATCCATCATTGGGAGCCGTTGCGATCGGGTTGACGAGTTGATTAATCAGGCGAGTGCAAAAATGGGGTGTCTACACTTTGTCTCGTATCTTGAGGTGACATGTATATGAGTATTTTTTTTCTTCCCCAACAAACCCTTGTGAGATTTTGTTACTTCGGTGTTATTTTTTACAGGGCATTCGAGCATGGGTTGATCCCAGGTTGGGCTTTATCTACATTGGAACAGTAAGATTTTGCTTTCTTTAGTTTATCATAGATTACTCCTAAGCCATGTAGTGTATAGGTTTTATATTCCCTACTTATCTTTATTGTATCCACTCTTATAGTTCTTTGTTGCTTGGTAGCTACATTCTGAAGGAGAGATCACCTTCGACACTGAAGCATGGGAAACCTGATCACGAAGCTACAGATGTAAGAGCCCACTCTTTGACAAGTTATGAAACTGGTGGATAGTGCGTGGTCACAGCCAATCGTCTTGTTATCTAAGTATTAGTCCATGATCAAATGGTTTGATGTTCATATTACCACAGTAGTATTATTTTTGGCACATGACCCATGCAATGGTATCGCAATTATTGAATGGTCTGGAGTAATGTTTTGGAAACTAAAGTGAACTGGCCAGTGCGCCGTTTCCAAAAATGATCCGGGTGAACATTTACCTGGAATTTTACTATTTTCGTGTTTATTTTCTTTATTTCCCTCCAACTCCAAATAATTGGGACGAGGATTTGATGCAGATTTTTAGCCATCACTAGAAGTGGGGTTAAGGCTTTTAATGTTGTTGATTTTTTGACCTATTTGATTTTCAAAAATATGATTTTGTTTATGTGCATGGATGGGACACATTCAGTTCAAATGTTTCATGCTTACTACAAACACCAAAATTTTGTTGGTACTTTGTGACAGAGACTATTAGCTACAATTTTTGAAGGGTTTGTGTTATTTGCAATCAGGTACTGATCAATCCACTCTCATTTACAGCCAGCAAGTTTACACTCTCTTATTCAATACTTATAAAGTCAGATGGGTTAGTATCTTTTGATGTACCGACATCGCTATACAGGTTTTTTTAACCAGAAATCTTCCCTTTAGGTCCATATACATGTTCATGTGGGTAGGTAAAAGTAAGGGAGCAACTTGGTCCGGTTCAATCCAAGAACAGAACTGAACCGATAGCTTTGGGCTGGTCTGGTTCGGTTTGGAACAAGTATCGGTTCGGTTCTGGGTTAAGAAAATGAGAACAGATCAAATTTGGTTTGGTTCTCGGTTCAAAGCTTGTATAGAACTAAACTCTTATAAAATAAATAACTATATTTTAATTTATTATGAATTATTTTAGGAGTTAGGACATAGATTAATAACATTTTTTATGGGTAGATTAGTGACCTATTATATGTAATTTCATTTTTATCATTTATCTTCTTTGTTCATTAAAATATGTTGCTTCCAAGCAAGCTTATAGTACATTGGCAACCCATAGAACCAAATCGACCTAAGTTTGGTTTGGTTCGGTTCTAAGGGCAATTTGGTTCGATTCTGATTCTTATTTAGTCGAACTGACCTATGTCTGTTTAGCTCTGATTTGACCCCAAACTAGACCCAATCGAACCAAGTTGCACCCCTAGGTAAAAGGCTAGGGACCTTTTGGTTTGTGTAATGACTTAAGATGAATGCCTAAGGCATCCTACCTATCTAACACACCGACCTAGCTATGATGTCCATGTGATACGTGTGTGGTGTTGGGTACAACCCTTCAATGGTCCCATTAGCAGATTTCCTACATAAAAAGTTATATTAATTGGGTGATGCTAATTGCTAACCATCCAAGGTATCTTATTATTTTCCAAATCCCCCAACCTCAATTTTTTTTTAAATAATACTTATAATAAATTATGATTATTGTGATTCTTGGAAAACTAAGTGGGAAAAGTGGAATGGTCTTCCAGACAGAAGAGTGTCAAATGGGCAATAGGAGTTCTTATTATTCTACTAAAAGTACTTGAACTCCATATTTTTTTTCTTTGCTCATGTTCTTTCTCCCCTTTATCAATGTGATTTATTTATTTGTTGTGTTTCTACAGAAACAACACATACCACGACCATGACCAACCTTCACATCTTTGTTTGAGGGACCCCACAATACTTGAACGTTTACACCTGCCAGAATATGCAGGACCAGAGTCACGATACTGCCCTACACGTGTATACAAGTAATATACATCATATTTTTGTATATGACTTAAATGGTCTCATATAAGTATCTGAGATTTGTTTCATTTTTTTTTTAAATCTAGGTATGTCCCGAATGAGAATGGTCAACCAAAGTTGCACATCAACGCCCAAAACTTCCTTCACTGCAAGGTAAGTTTTCTAAATCCATCTTGCAGAGCTACAATGTAATTTATATGATTTTTCGAGGGCCCGAACAGTTTGAAGTTTGAATGTTTCGTGTCAAATCTCTGTTCTGATTTACTGGGCAATATAATCCTTACGAGAATCTTATGGACAAGAAACAACCTGATAAATATTTAGCTAAATTATATTTCCACAAAATCTTTTTTACAACACACCAATTGATGGAATTTTATTTGAGACACCAAATAAGGATAGAGACACATCAAAAGGGGGCTTCAATACAAGAGAAGAAAAAAAAAGGAAGAAGGAAGTAGCTGTGACAATCCAACAACAGCAAACCTTCAATTTCCCTCTAGATTACTCTTATCTCATAGTCAATCCCTTTAGTGTTTGAAGAGCTTTCCTCATTTGTGTAGAACCCCAAATCGAAAAGCTTATCAGGAGATTAAACACAATTTTTTAATCTCTTTACCTTATTTTCTCTTTAGGTGGACCTCCCATTTCATTGAAATGATATTGTTTGGTCCCAAACTTTCCCTCCGAAAGAAGGAAACATTTCATTTTTATGCTTATTGTGATTTTATATTTTCTTTTTCATTTTTAATGTGCATTCAATTATCTCATAGTTGCTAGTTGAATTTGTAACTGTTCTTGAAATTTTTCCCCGGCTTGCTATAGCAAAGACCCTAGACAGAACATCGAGTGGACAGTGCCAGAAGGCAACGGCAGCCCTGGATATTCAATCATGTAAATTTCTCCTTCATTTTCATCTTCATCTTATAATGGATTTATTATAATTTTCATGATTTTAGCAAACTTAGATCTGTATATGACACTTATCCTAATAATTTAAGGGAGATTTTGATTTAATGGGAACTCTTAGATGTATCTGATCAATGGGTATGTGCATTCTTGGATCGTCAAAAAATAAGGCATCCAAATTGGGATTTGATTTTGTTATTCTGATTTTGTGGTCTATAATTTGAATTGTTGATCATGATGATAATCGTTGGAATGTTGAGATCGCAGAATGTAACTAGTTCAATCTTAACAATTTGAATGTTGATTTTGATAATTTATGTTTAAATGTTGAGATCGACGATTTATAATTTTTTATTTCGATGATTGTAAAAGGTGATCTTAATGATTGGCATACAAGTTAATCACATTGATTTGAACATCTAAGAAAGAAAAAGTTTACTACTACTTTTTATTGTCTAGTTCAACATTTAATTACTATCGAGTTCGACAATATTTTCTTTAAAAAAACATTGATCTCGACAATAATTAAATATTGAACTAAACAATAAAAAATGGTGAATTGGACAATAAAAATGTTAAAATGGACAATAAAAAGCGGTGAACTCAACATTGTAAATGTGACCGAGATTTTTTGTTTTTTTCTTTTTCTTTTTTTGTTTGATACTAGGTAAACCTCATCGAAAGTCGAAATATCCAAAATGCTAAATAACAATTGCAAATAAAAAGTTACAACATAATCACCAAAAATTCTAGAATACCAACTTCATTCTTACTATATATATATATGGGTGGCGTTCAGCGCCACAAAATTTAACAGTCGTTTGAACAAACAAAACTCCATCGTTGGATATAAAGCAATTGGACGGTCGAGATTGAATTAAAAAGCATCTGCGTTTAAGTTATGAATTTTTTACAACGCCATCCTGTTAGAGAGAATGAGAATGAGAACAAAAGGAGAGAATGAGATGAGAATGAGAACTCTCTGTTCTCATGTACATCTGCGTTTTAATTGTGCCAAGAGGTGGCACTAATTATAGTAAAAATGAGGGATGGCACTGTAAAAAGCTTATAAATTCATAACTTAAACGCATATACTGTTTAGTTCAATCTTGACCGTCCAATTGCTCTATATCTAACGATGGAGTTTTGTTTGTTAAAACGACTATTAAATTGTGTGGCGCTAAACGCCTCTCTTTCTCTCTCTCTATATATATATATAATCATTGAAAATTATCGTCATTGGAAAATCTAATTATGTGAAGAAAGTGAGAAAATGGTAGTTTGGGTATTTTAAAGACATTTTTTTTTTTAAACATTATAAACATGAGATGAGGTAGAGGGACTATTAAGAAAAGAAATAAAATTTACAAAGTGAACCATTAAGAGACCGCCCAAAACTTAGGGATTATTTAGAAAAAAAAATCCCTCCATTAAAGTCCTTTATGTGATTTTTTATTTTAAATGTTAACCATTATTTTGAAGATTACACAATAAAAAGATGTTTTATAATTAAAAAAAAAAAAGTAATAACAAAATCCAAAGTGTTCTAAGTTAGAAAGATTATATATACCTAGAGGTGCGGTTAGGTTGACCGAAGGGCCATGTTGAGCCTGGATCAAACAAATGAGGATGTGACACATGGATTCTAATTAACTAGAGACAAGTCTACATGTGGAAATTTTCTCTTTACGTTTAGAAATCACATTAAAAAGAAATGTCAGAGAAAAACCCAACAAGTACTACAACTCGGTTAGTCTCTAAAAAAAGCATTTTCCAAAAATTTCATGTTCTTTTGAAATATGCAACCACTACTCTTTCTCAAGCCTCTCAAAAAAGTCGTGTTGGAGTGATCTCAGCAGGGGATACCTTGACATGGTGGTGCATGCATGTCAACAGATGCATTTTACTCGTATCTCGGAGAAATGCATCTACAGGCATACACGCACCACCACATCAAGGTGTTCTTCATTGAGGTCTGAAAACACCCTCGATCCGCGGGGTGCGCGGATCCGCTTTTGACCCTTGAGGTTTGGGAGTCGCCACCTAGTTATTATGGTCTAGGAACCAAACTGACTCTAAAACGGATAATGAACTAATCTACTATAGAAAATCTGAATCCGGGGATCATGTTACGGGGTTGGAAAGTGTTAGGCACCAATCCCGCCCGGCCATTGCCGGTCTCTACTTATCCCAAATAAATCTACATCGCTAATGACAAACCTAGATTAAAAAATAATGAAAAATCTTACCTTCGATCTGCAAAAGTGATATTCCCTCAGATCTGGTGAAAACGGTTCCTTGTACCGTATTCCTCACTTCGTTCTATCTCCGGATCTGATTTCTGATCTCCGAAGTAAGGTATCTCCTTCTTGGATCTGGGTGCTTCAAATTTGTTGTGGATTTTTGGGATGTTTTTGAGAGGTTTTTGAGTGTTTTTTAGGCTAAAATCGGAGTAGGGGTCTTAGGGAAGGAGTTGGGGGTCCAAAATTAGGATTTTGGGGAGGTTGTGGAGGCTTCTTCACCTACTTTTTCTAGGGTTTTTTCTTTGATACGAAAATAGGGTGTGGAGGCTCCTATTTATAAAGTTTTTAGAAGCATTAGGGTTTGATTAGGATTTCTTTTAGGGTTTCAATTAGGGTTTTGACTTAGTCTTTAGGGTTTTAGGGTTTTGACTTTAGTCTTATGAGATTGACTTGATTAGTTTAGATTAGGGTTTTGACCTTAGTCTTATGAGATTGACTTTAATACTTGACTCTAGTCTTACTTAATTGACTTTAATTTTGACTTTAGCCTTATTTGATTGACTTTAATATCTTGACTTTAGTCTTGCTTGATTGACTTTAAATTTTTGGAGAACCCCCCCTCTATTATATCTTTGATTCTTTGGACCCCCAAATGGAGGGGTCCTTAAAGAAATATCTTGCGAACCATCAACAATTTTTCTTGAAAGTCTGATTGATCAATTTTTTGGTTTAAATTTTATAATTAATTTTATTAATGTTTCACTTTACATTATTTAATGATTTATTTATTAATTTCAAAATTTTTAATTATTAAAATTGTGAAATTACCGTTTTGCCCTTGGAGAGGATTTTTTACGTTTTAAGTCGTTTTTCAATGTTCCAGGATGTTTTGGAATCAGTTTCTCGTAAGGAATTCAATGAAAAAGTTGATTTTTATCATTTATGAAATTTTTTTGTGTGAAATGATCGTGAATTTTCGTAATTTTATCGAATTTTGTGAAAATTGGTGAAATGATTTATTTGGTTTCGATTTGTTGTTTTATGTGTTTGAATGGGTTTTCCTAAGCGTAATGTAGGCTCTAGGGTTGTTTTGATGTTAGGGGTATTTTGGTAATTTGGTCATTTTTAGTGATTTTTATCGTGAAGCTTCTTTTTGATTTGCAAGATGATGATTTCTATGTTTATGGGGTCGTATTTACCTAGCGTAGCGTGGTTTCTAAGTTTTGTCAGTTCGAGATACCTCATCCGGATTTCTGAAACATATCGGGTAACAAAATGAAGCATTGGAATAAACATCCATCATTGGGAACCTTTGCGATCGGGGTGACGAGTTGATTAATCAGGCGAGTGCAAAAATAGGGTGTCTACAAGGTCACTTCAACGTTAATCTATCTAAAAGTTTTAAATTTGAATTCGAATATATTTTTAGTATTCAAATATATTTCGTATACAATATAATTGATACATCCAATCCAATCCAATAAAATTGGATCTGATTCACAATAAAATACAAATAATAAAGGGTGTTGTTAACATGTGCCCTAACGACACACATTAAGATGAATTAAATACACCTCCATAATTTATTTTACTACCAAGACTATCCTAATTCTTTTAGTTTATAAGCATTAAGATTATATTAAAGTATTATAAGAAAACTATTTTGAAAAACATAAAAATTTAATTTTCCAAGTAATATATCATTGGCATCCAGACAGATGTAAGGATATATCCATATCAAATTCGGATCAAGGACATCAACACATATTTGACCCATTTTTATTCAGATATATTCCAAGGGTTCAAACCATTAAATTTAGGTTCGAATCACTCAGTTTTGTAGACACCCTATTTTTGCACTCGCCTGATTAATCAACTCGTCTACTCGATTGCAACGGTTCCCAATGATGGATGTTTATTCCAATGCTTTATTTGGTTACCAGGTGTATTTCAGAAATTCGGATGAGGTATCTCGAACTAACAAAACTGTAGAAACCACGTTATACTTGGAAAATATAATCCCAAAAATATAGAGATCATCATTTTTCAGACAAAAAGAAGCTTTACGATAAAAATTACTTAAAAATGATCAAATTACGAAAATACCCCTAACATCAAGACATCCCTAGAGCCTACATTACGCTTAGAAAAACCCTTTCAAACACATTAAACAAAAAATTGAAACCAAATAAGCCATTTCGTCAATTTTCACAAAATTCGACAAAATTATGAAAATGCCCCTCATAAAGCTCACGACCATTTTGCACAAATTTTTTTATAAATGACACAAACTAATATTCTCATTGAATTCCTTACGAAAAATCAATTCCAAAACATCTTGGAACATTGAAAACCGATTTAAAACCCAAAAAGTCCTCTCCGAGGGCAAAATGGTAATTTCACAATTTTAATAATTAAAAATTCTAAAATTAATAATTAAAATTAAAGTCAATCAAGTAAGACTCAAGTCAAAATCCTAAAGTTAAGTCAATCAACTAAGATTTAAGTCAAAATCCTAAATTCTAGTCAATCAAGTGAGACTTAAGTCAAAATCCTAAAGTCAAGTCAATCAAGTGAGACTAAAAGTCAAAAACCTAAAAGAATTTCTAATTAAACTCTAAAACTATCTAAAGTAATTCTAATTAGACACAAACTCTATTTAAAATAATTATAATTAAACTATAAAACTATTTAAAAATAATTCTAATTAAACACTAACTCTATCTAATGTAATTCTAATTAAACACTAACTCTATCTAAAAATCATTTTAAAAAAATCTATAAATAAGGGTCCCTACAATCTATTTTCGTATGAAAAAGAAAACCTTAGAAAAAGTAGGTTAAGAAGCCTCCCCAACCTTTTCAAAACCCTAATTTTGAAGTCCTAACTCCTTACCTATCATCCAACCCCCCAACTTTTTCCCAAAAAACACCTAGAAACCCTTCAAAAACACCTAGAAATCTATCAAAAAATAGGAAGTACTTAGATCTAAGGAGATCATACTTCATCTTGGAGATTCGAAGCTGATCTAGTAACAGAAACGAAGTAAGGAATCACAAGTATGGAATCTCTCCGTCAACTTTGAGGGAACTATCGTTGTGATCATCTAGGTATTTTTCATTCTTATCTTTTTTTTTATTTAGGTCTTTTAGCAATGTAGTTTTATTTGGGAAAAGTAGAGACCGTCGTTTGCCAGGCGGGTTGGTGCCTAACACCTTCCAACCTCGTAACGTGGTCCTTGGACTCATATTTTCTTTCGTAGATTAGTATTATTTGCCTTTTAAAGTCAATGTTTGGTTCCTGGATCGTAATAACTGGGTGGCGACTCCCAAATCTCAAAAATCAAAAGCAGATCCGCGCACCCTGCGAATCGAGGGCGCTTTCAGTAGCGACTCCACTAGGGATTATTGAGGATTAGACTTGAAAAATCCCAAGTTCGAGAATATTGCTATTTAGACCTAGTTTATTATTATTTTGTTTTTTATTTTATTTTTTTTATTTGATTCGATTATTTGTTAGAACTATATTGCATTCTCTCAACATTGTTTGGATTAATTATCATGAAATATTATTTGTTATGACTTGTTTAGGGACATTTGGGATAACCCCAAATAGTGTAGGATATAAATAGGTTAAGGATATGAAAATGAAAGTGGTTGATAGTCCATTTTTTATTATTTGGGATATCTTTTTTTTTTTTTTTATCCTTTATTCAATACCCAGATTTAGCATGTTATTGGTTCAATCGAAGGTCATTCAGAATGACCCTAAATAATGCAGGATATCAAAAGAATTTGACCTATTTTTATTGTTTGGATTATTTTTAAATTTGTATTATCCTATATTGATATCCTTTGATTCAATTTTGGATATTTTGGATTTGGCATATAATTTTTTCTTTTTTGTTCAATCGAGGGTTATTTAGAATGACCCTAAATAATGAAATATTCAAATTGACATATGAATTGAGGATAGGATGATGCTGAAATTGACTATAAAAGTTTGGAGAGCATATTCTTGGATATTTTTTTCGTGGTCCTAATTAAAGATCAATTTGGGAGACTCCCAAATAATTTAATGGCTTAAAGGAAAATAATTAGGTAAAATGGAATAAAGGTTGTTGAATCATAAAGATTTTTTTTTTAATAAAAAAAAACTTTTTATTTATTTATTTAATTTTTTTAAGGGTACATGCATTGATCTTTGATAGTAAATTAAAAAAAAAAACTTAAAAAAAAATATTTAAAAAAAACGTTTAAAAAAAAATCAAAAAATAAATAAATTAAAAAAACACTTAAAAAAGAAAATAAAAAAAATGTTTTTTAAAAAATTTAAAAAAATGTCTTAAATAAAAAAAAAACAAAACGATTAAAAAATAAAATTAAAAAAATCGTCTTAAAAAAATGTTTTAAAAAAATAAAAAAAAATGTTTTAAAAAAGGAAAAAAAAAAACGTCTTAAAAAAAGTTATTAAAAAATTTAAAAAAATGTCTTAAATAAAAAAAAAAAAAAAACGTTTAAAAAAATTAAAAAAAATAACGTCTTAAAAAAAGAAAAAAGAACGTTTAAAAACAAAAGAAAATTAAAAAAAAAGTCTTAAAAAAAAAAGAAAAAAATGTTTTAAAAAAACGTTTAAAAAAAAACATTAAAAAAAACATTAAAAAAAACGTCTTAAAAAAAGGAAAAAAATGTTTTAAAAAAAAAAGGTCTTAAAAAAAACGTTTTTTTTTTAAAGAAAAAAAAATCAAAAAAAAAAAAAAAAAAAACATTAAAAAAAAATTCTTTGTTTCAAAAATTTTATTTTAAATAATATTCGGTTTTTCTCCTAAAAAAAATGGAAGAATTTTTAAAAACTGAATTCAGTTTTTCTTTATTTCTTTAAATTAAAAATATAAATAAATAAATAAGAGACATTACTCCTCATCTCTACAATTTTCAATCTACCCTCAATTCAATGTTCACAGAAATCTCAAATTATTTTGAGTCACCCAAAGTGATCCCCAATTGGACCATAAGAAAAAAATTTGTGCCTTTCTCAATGTTTGATCAATGATTGATATTATTTTCATACTATTCTAATTGATTGATCATCATTGCTCTTTGTTTCACTTCACAGATTGATTGTTATTAGATATGTCATGATTCTGATTGTTATACACTTTGATGTGCATGTCTTGATGTGGATCTCGATGCTATGGATTTTATGTGATATTCATATTTTGATTAGTTTGATCTGGTCCATAGGTCCATTTGTTTGAAAAAGGCCCCAGGCACACCCCACCCTGCATTGCACACACCACAAGTACGTTTACTGTTTTGCACACTTGCATGTCCCAATATAGCCAACGTGGCACTAGTGCGTGGCCCGGTCTCTTCGGAGATACGACGTTATTCACGAAAGCCACAACTCCAGTCATGTACCTTAGGGTATATCAAATTGGGGCATCAGTACCGTCTGATCAGGTGACTCTGAAAGGTATATCGATGCACCCAAGCTGGAGCGACCTGAGCATTTGACTTATTGTAAGCCACACGGTCACATGTCCCGTTTGCCAATGTAGTACTAGTACGTGGTCGGTCCCCTTGTGGGATGCTAAACCATTTATGAAAACTACAACTCTTGACTTGTACCTATAAGTATATCAAAGATGATCCAAGTACATCAGTTGCACTTCTTGGTCAAAACCAATACCTAAGCGAGATCCTACTTCGATGTATTACAGTACTAGGAGGATAGACTACATCTATTCTAGAAAAGAAGTGATTTAAGAGTACCTTTGCTCAAGCATCATGCGACACCTCTAATCTGGGGATTAAACTAGCTACTTTTGACTTCAGAGAAGTGAGTTGAAATTTTAGATTATCGCCTATACGGTATATCAAACCAAGTCACCACGTACCGTCTGATTGAGTACACTCTAGAGGTATATAGGTGTACTTGGGCAAGGGTGGCTAGATAAGATTGCATTGCACGTAGTAAGCTTAGAGTTTAGAACCGTCCCTGTAGGTCACGACTCGAACTTATCGTGGGTACTTATCTTGAGTTTTCATGAGTCATATGGGTTAGTCTGAATCCATTTGTTTTTATTAATTCGTAAATGTCATGTTTTCTTTAGATCAAGTCTATTATTTCCTTATTGAGTCGAGTTAGTTTATCGAGTCTATAGAGGTATCTGTCGCCCCATCTGAATTTGATTGGATAAAGAAAATTTTGAATACCTCAAACGCATTAACGGATTAACTAATAATCTAATTTCAATGATAGATAAGAGTTTGGCTCAACCTTTAATTGAGGAAGCGAAAGTCATTGACCTCGAAATAGAAAATAATTCCTAAAGAGATTCAAATAAAAGCCATCCTATCATTAGACGAACACGAGGGGATAATGAATTTACTCAGAAAAAGACTTGTTCACGTGACCCTATGAGGATATATTAGGTGCAAGCTTGAGTGTTATTCGACACGGAATAGATACTTGTTCGATAAAATGAAAATATCAATGAGATCAAAGAAGATATTACAAACTTCCGAGTTGCAAAGTTTATTCAAGTAAATATCATCAGTCGATATGGGGTACCTTCGGAACTGATATCTGATAACGGGCCATACTTCAAAGTCGAGATTATTACTCTATGTTCAAAAATTCAAGATCTGGCATCATCTCCCTACCATCCTAAGACTAATGGAACAGTTAAAATAGTCAATAAGAATCTTAAGACAATCATCAGGAAAATGTGTCAATCACATCGGGATTGGTCAAAGAAATTGTCACTTGCCCTACATGCATACCGAACTTCAATTCGATCGTCCACTGGAACTACTTTCTACCGTCTAGTGTACGATACACAAACAGTCTTACCAGTTGAAAAGGAAATCTCGTCACTCGAGACCTTGATGGAAAGTCAATTGCTAAAAACAGATTGGGTTCATCAACGGTATAAAGAATTAAATTTGATCGAAGAAAAATGATTAAGAGTTCTGTACTATGTGTAGGCCTATCAAAGAAGAGTCGTCCGTGCATTTGACAAGAAGATCAAGGCCCAACACTTGCAAGTCGAGGATTTAATACTTAAAGAAAATCGGGAACCTATCTTTGACCTTTGAGAAAAGTTCAAACCAAATTGTGGAGGTTCATTCATCATCAAGGAAATATTACCAAGAAAAACTGTCAAACTTCAAGACCATGATGGAATTGAATTACCAGAACCAACCAACATTGACCAAATTAAACGGTACTACATTTAAGGAGGCCATCTTTGGTCAAATCAATCCTCCTATTATCCAGTTCAATATATCTTTTCTCAAGCCCTTTGCAGCCTTTTCAAATATATATATATATTATATATATATATATATATATATATATATATATATATATTTCTTAGCCTAATCACCTAACTCAAGGGAAGAAAAATTCAAACTACGTTTTGGTCTGATCCCAAAATTCTGGGGTATGTAGGCAACCTGAGAAGTTACTTCAGGCCCGACCACATCAAAATAAAAAAATAGATTTCTCTATAAAAAAAAGAAGTCCAGAAAGAAAAAATTCAAATATATATATATATATATATATATATATTTAAAATGGGAGAGAAAATTCAAAGAAAAATAAATAAATAAATGCCACACAAGGGGCATTTGGGTTTTTGAGCATCAAAATTCCTTTCTTTTTATGCCCAGTCCTAAGCCTACTTATAAAAGTCCTCCTAAGTACTGTGTGAAAAAATCAAGGAAGGTAGGAAAACATGATCAAACAGTGATTTCAAAAGTTCAGAGGGAAAGAAAAGAAAAATAAAAATAAAAAAAGCATGCTAAGTTGAAAATCCGAAAGTGTGACTTAGACAAAAATTAAGGCAAGCTCACTAGATCGAAAACCTCAAAAGACGATCTAGGCAAAAGGTAGAGCAAACTCGCTAGATCGAAAACTTGAAAAGGCGATCTAGGCAAAAGTTAGAGTAACAAAAAAAAACATAAGAAAATCTCAGGAGGTTCGAGCCGAGACATTGAAGTCCGAATAATCAAGTTCAATACTTAGTTTAAACCAGACAAAGACTTAGAAGTCATAAGTATCTTGTCTACGATTGATCTAAAATTTTTACTTCTCCAAGTGAATCAAAGGGAGAGAAGGGTGAATGCCATGATGAATCTCTAAAGGAAATATCTTGTTCTCTTGAGCTTGACTCAAAATCTTCAATATAAAATGTCGAAATTAAAAGTTGAATCTTTATTGCGTTTGTGGTAATCAAATATTTCAAACCTTCATACAATGGGCATTTTCTTTCTTCTCTGATGATATGTACCCCCTTATACTAGGGGCATTTTTTATATTTTTTTATAAAATGTATTTAATACAATGTTTCCTGTCAAACTAGGCGCATTTTGTTCTCAAATTTGATCAAAGTTAATCCTAAAAGATAATGGGAACCTTAAATTTAAGGTTACCCTCTTGATAGCAATTTTTTTTTTTTTTTGAAAATCCTTAAGGTTAAAAAGAAGTTAAAATTTATAAAATTTTGAAAAAACCTTGAGGTTCAAATAGAAACATTTCTGATCTCACATTTGGTTGTGCCTAGATATTAACTCATTACCCTTTTACCTAGAATAGGAGATAGGGCATTCTTTCTTTCCTAGATTCAATCATCCTTTCCCAGATCTATTATTTATTTCCCATATTCAATCATCCTTTCCGAGATCTATTCACTCCCATATTCAATCATTCTTTTCAGATTCATTTTTAATCATTATTTCTCAAATTAATTCCTTCCATCCCAGTTTTACTCAGCTAGATGTCACCGAGGGTTTTCTCGAAATTATGCTCAGATGCCGCCGAGGATTTTCTCAGCATTATGCTCAGATACCGTCGAGGGTTTCTCAAAATTATGCTCAGATGCCACCGAGAGTTTTATCAGAATTATGCTCAGATGTTGCCGAGGATTTTCTCGGAATTATGCACAGATGTCGTCGAGGGTTTTCTCAGAATTATGCTTAATTTATGCTCAGTTTATGCTCAAATTTTGCTTAGTTTATACTCAAATTATGCTCAGTTTTTATTTAGACCACATGAGATTTATCTCAAATACACACTTGCACATTTTTAGTTAGGGAGAATTTTCTAAAATTCAAGGATCTGACACCGTCAATGAGAGTTTTTGCTCGAGGACCTAACAACCTTTTAGTTCGAGGTAAGTTTTATACTTAAGGATCCGAACGCCCCGACGAATTACTAAATCAGGCTGCAAAATGAATTGTCACTAGCTTTGGCATTCGGATATCACACTATCTACCAAAATAGATTTACTATCTAGTTTGCTTCAATCCTATACCAAAGAGGGGCATATGTAGACACCCCATTTTTACACTCGCCTGATTAATCAACTCGTCAACCCGATTGCAACGGTTCCCAATAATGGATGTTTATTCCAATGCTCTATTTGGTTACTAGATGTGTTTCAGAAATTCGGATGAGGTATCTCGAACTAACAAAACTGTAGAAACCACGTTATACTAGGAAAATATAATCCCAAAAACATAGAGATCATCATTTTTCAGACAAAAATAAGTTTTATGATAAAAATCACTAAAAAATGATCAAATTACCAAAATACCCCTAACATCAAGACATCCCTAGAGCCTACATTATGCTTAGGAAAATCCTTTCAAACACATAAAATAACAAATTGAAATCAAATAAGTCATTTTACCAATTTTTACAAAATTCGACAAAATTATGAAAATGCCCCTCATAAAGTTCATGACCATTTCGCACAAATTTTTTTATAAATGATACAAACTAATATTCTCATTGAATTCCTTACAAAAAATCGATTCCAAAACATCCTAGAATATTGAAAATCGATTTAAAACGCAAAAAATCCTCTTCGATGGCAAAACGGTAATTTCACAATTTTAATAATTAAAATTTTCGAAATTAATAATTAAAATATTAATTGATGTAAAGTAAAATCCTAATTAAAATTAAAGTCAATCAAGTAAGACTCAAGTCAAAATCCTAAAGTCAAGTCAATCAAGTAAGACTTACGTCAAAACCCTAAATTCTAATCAATCAAGTGAGACTTAAGTCAAAATCTTAAGTCAAGTCAATCAAGTATACTAAAAGTCAAAACCCTAAAAGAATTCTAATTAAGCTCTAAAACTATCTAAAGTAATTCTAATTAAACACTAACTCTATTTAAAAATAATTCTAATTAAACACTAACTCTATCTAATGTAATTCTAATTAAACACTAACTCTATCTAAAAAGCATTTAAAAAAATCTATAAATAAGAGTCCCTACAATCTATTTTCGTATGAAAAAGAAAACCTTAGAAAAAGTAGGTTAAGAAGCCTCCCCAACCTTTTCAAAACCCTAATTTTGAAGTCCTAACTCCTTACCTATCATCCAACCCCCCAACTTTTTCTCAAAAAACACCTAGAAACCCTTCAAAAACACCTAGAAATCTATCAAAAAATAGGAAGCACTTAGATTTAAGGATAAGATACTTCATCTTGGAGATCTGAAGCGGATCTAGTAAGGAAAACGAAGTAAGGAATCACAAGTAAGAAATCTCTCTGCCTGCTCTGAGGGAACTATCATTGTGATCATCTCGGTATTTTTCATTCTTATCTTTTTTTATTATTTATTTAGGTCTTTTAGCAATGTAGTTTTATTTGGAAAAAGTAAAGACATGCGTTTGCCAGGCGGGATTGGTGCCTAACACCTTCCAACCCAGTAACGTGATCCTCGGACTCATATTTTCTTTCGTAGATTAGTGTTATTTGCTTTTTTGAGTCAATGTTTGGTTCCTAGACCGTAATAACTAGGTGGCGACTCCTAAACCTCAAAAATTAAAAATGGATCCGCGCACCCCGCGGATCGAGGGCACTTTCAGGTTTCAGCTAAAAACTGAACCATTTATGCCCTATTAGGTCAGAAGTTAAAACAGCCCCCATAAAAAAAAATTCTACCAAAATACCATCAAATGCTTATTTATCTAAAATTTTAAAAGTTTGTCCTCTTCTAAACGGTTTTGATTCTCTCTCTTCCTTCTCCGCTCTGATTAAATTAGGTCTTACGAGACCATCTTCTCCGCCCAAGCTATCGGGGTAAGTCTTCTCAATCTCATCTTTAATCACAAGCCAAAAATTCGTCATCTTTCAATTCTTCTAGGGTTTTAGGTTTGGCATTGAGGTTTGAGTGTTGAAATTAAATAAAATATCGTGATTGAAGATGACTGGTTTTCAAATTGAAAATCAAGGGTTGAAGATGACATTGAAAATCAGGAAAAAATTTCAAAAATAATTTTTTTTCCTATAATTTATTTTTCAAAGAGGGTTTGAGATTCTATCCTTGTTTGTTCATGAAAGTAGAAATCTAATCCATTTGTGCTTGTTTTTTCTCTGTTTTGATCTTTGTTACTTAGCCTATGAAAGTTGATGCTTCTCTAAGTTTTGGGTGAAATTTTTTTGGGAAAAAAAAACTTTTCGATCAGTCATTGTTGATCACGATGATAATTGTTTGAATGTTGAGATCGCAGAATGTAGTTAGTTCAATCTTAACAATTTGAATGTTGATCTTGATAATTTATCTTTAAATATTGAGATCGACGATTTATAATTTTTTATTTCGACGATTGTAAAAGGTGGTCTTGATGATTGGTGTACAGGTTAATCACAATGGTTTGAACAATTAAAGAAAGAAAAATTTTACTACCACATTTTATTGTCTAGTTCAACATTTAATTACTATAGAGTACAACAATATTTTCTTTAAAAAAACATCGATCTCGACAATAATTAAATATTGAACTAAACAATAAAAAGTGGTGAATTGGACAGTAAAAATATTAAAATGGACAATAAAAAGTGTTGAACTCAACATAGTAAATGTGACCGAGATTTTTCGTTATTTATTTTTCTTTTTTTGTTTGATATTGGGTAAACCTCATCCAAAGTCAAAATATCAAAATGTTGTATAACAGTTGCAAATAAAAAATTACAACATAATCACCAAAAATTCTAGAATATCAACTTCATTCTTAGTGTATATATATGCACATAAACATGTTTAAATGCTAAAATTAAGAGAATATCATTCTCCATTCATCATTTACGATCAAACATCATTGAAAATTATCGTTATTGGAAAACCTAACTATGTGAAGAAGGTGAGAAAATGGTAGTTTGGGCATTTTAAAGACATTATAAACATGAGATGAGGTAGAGGGACTATTAAGAAAAGAAATAAAATGTACAAAGAGAACTATCAAGAGACCGCCCAAAACTTAGGGATTATTTACAAAAAAAAATCCCTCCATTAAGGTAATTTATGTAAATTTTCACTTTAAATATTATCGATTATTTTGAGGATTACACAATAAAAAGATGTTTTATAATTAAAAAAAATGTAATAGCAAAATCTGAAGTGTTCTAAATTAGAAAGATTATATATACCTAGAGGTGTGGTTAGATTGACCAAAGGACCATGTTGAGCCTAGATCGAACAAATGAGAATGTGACACATGGATTCTAATTAACTAGAGACAACCCTACATTAGGAAATTTTCTATCTACGTTTAGCAATCACATTAAAATGAAATCTTAGAGAAAAATCCAACAGGTACCACAACCCGGTTAGTCTCTATAAGAAAACATTTTCTAAAAATTTCATATTCTTGAAACATGCAACCACTACTCTTTCTCATGCCTCTCAAAAGAGTCGTGTTGGAATGATCTCAGCAGGGGACACCTTAATGTGGCGGACCGTGCATGTCAGTAGATGCGTTTCACTCGTATCTCGGAGAAATGCATTTACTGACATGCATGCACCACCACATCAAGGTGTCCCCCATTGAGGTTACTCCAACATTAATCTATCCAAAAATCTAAAATTTGAATTCTAATATATTTTTAGTATTCAAATATATTTTGTATACAATATAATTGATACATCCAATCCAATAAAATTGGATCTGATTCACACAAAAAAATAATAATGAAGGGTGCTGTTAACTTGTGCCCTAACGACACACATTAAGATGAATTATATACACCTCCATAATTTATTTTACTACTAAAATTTTCCTAACTCTTTTAAGTTTATAAGAAATAATATTATATTAAAGTATTATAAAAAAAAGTATTTTGAAGACCATAAAAATTTAATTTTCAAAGTAATATATCATTGGCATCCAGGCAGGTATATGGATATATCTATATCCAATGTGAATATTATTCGAATCAAGGGCATCAACACATATTTGACCCATTTTTATTATATATTCCAAGGGTCCAAACCATTAAATTTGGGTTTGAATGACTCGGTTTCAGCTAAAAGCTGAACCATTTATGCCCTATTAGGTCACAAGTTAAAACAGCCCCCATCAAAAAAAAAATTCTACCAGAAATACCCTCAAATGCTTATTTATCTAAAATTCTAAAAGTTTGTCCTCTCCTCTCTGGTTTTAATTCTCTTTCTTCCTTCTCCGCTTTGATCAAATTAGGTCTTGCGAGACCATCTTCTCCGCACAAGCTATCGAGGTAAGTCCTTTCAATTTCATCTTTAATCTCAAGCCAAAAACCCTTTATTTTTCCCCCAAAAATCCGTCATCTTTCAGTTCTTCTAGGGTTTTAGGTTTTGCGTTGAGGTTTGAGTGTTGAAATTAGATAAAATATTGTGATTGAAGATGATTTGTTTTCAAATTGAAAATCAAAAGTTGAAGATGACATTGAAAATCAAGAAAAAAAATTTAAAATTTTTTTTTCTTATGTAATTTATTTTTCAAAGAGGGTTTGAGATTTTATCCTTGTTTGTTCATGAAAGTAGCAATCTAATCCATTTGTGCTTGCTTTTTCTCTGCTTTGATCTATGTTACTTAGCCCACGAAAGTTGATGTTTCTCTAAGTTTTGGGTGAAATTTTTTTGGGAAAAAAATAACTTTTCGATCAGTCATTGTTGATCACGATGATAATTGTTGGAATGTTGAGATCACAGAATGTAGTTAGTTCAATCTTAACAATTTGAATGTTGATCTTGATAATTTATGTTTAAATGTTGAGATCGACGATTTATAATTTTTATTCCGATGCTTGTAAAAGGTGATTTTGATGATTGGCATACAGGTTAATCACAATAATTTGAACAATTAAAGAAAGAAAAAGTTTACTACCAGTTTTTATTGTTTAATTCAACATTTAATTACTATCAAGTTCGACAATATTTTCTTTAAAAAAACATCAATCTCGAAAGTAATTAAATATTAAACTAAACAATAAAGATTGGTGAATTGGACAATAAAAATGTTAAAATGGACAATAAAAAGTGGTGAACATTGTAAATGTGACCGAGATTTTTCGTTATTTATTTTTCTTTTTTTGTTTGATACTCGGTAAACCAAATAAAAAGTCAAAATGTCAAAATGATGTATAATAGTTGCAAATAAAAAATTACAACATAATCACCAAAAATTCTAGAATATCAACTTCATTCTTAGTTTATATATATGGGGGCGACTCAAGGGACATATGTAAAAACAATGGTCTTTCAAAATATGAGTTAGAGGTTTCAGATTGAGCTGATTTTTTGCAAGGATGGTCACTATGATGAGAAGATCATCCTCACCAAAAAATCAGCTCAATCCAGAGTCTCTAAATCCATCAAAAGTGATTTACAAATTATTGATAAATTTTGGTAAAAAATCGACGGTCCACATTCTAAATCACTTTTAATGGGGTTAGAGTTTCAGATTGGACTGATTTTTTTTCCAGATGATCTTCCCATCATAGAGATCATCCTCACAAAAAATCAGCTCAATCCGAAATTTCTAACCCATATTTTGAAAATTTATTAATGTTACATTGTTTTTACATATGTTTCTTCATATGTCCCTTCTTTATATATATATATATATAGAACAGCGTTCCGAAGACTCATATTGCGACTCACATTGCGACACACCGTTTTGTCTTATATGGGCAAAAATGTTTGGAATGAGTTGATTTTTTGTGAGGATGATCTCTGTGATGAGGGGATCATCCTGGCAAAAAATCATCCCATTCCAAAACTTCTAACCCCATCAAAATTGATTTACAAAAATTGGACGGTCTATAATTTTTCAACAAAAATTGGACGGTCTAGAAGTTTCATAATGAGCTGATTTTTGGCAAGGATGATCTCCTCACCATAGAGATCATCCTCACAAAAAATCAGCCCATTCCAAATATTTTTGCCCATATATGACAAAACGGTGTGTCGCAATGTGAGTCGCAATATGAGTCTTAGGAACGCGACCTATATATATATATATATATATATATATATATATATATGGGTGGGGTTCCCACGACCCCCCATTACGACTCACCGTTTGTCTTATATGGGCAAAAATGTTTGGAATGGGCTGATTTTTTGTGAGAATGATCTCTGTGATAAGGGGATCATCCTGGCAAAAAATCATCCCATTCCAAAATTCTAACCCCATCAAAAATGATTTACAAAAAATGGACGGTCCACGATTTTTCAACTTGTAAACATGGGGCTAGAGGTTTCATAATGAGCTGATTTTTGGCAGGATGGTCTCCTCACCATAGAGATCATCCTCACCAAAAATCAGCCCATTCCAAACATTTTTGCCCATATAAGACAAAAGGTGAGTCGTAATGGGGGTCTACGGAACCTGACCCTATTGCTGCCACTGTGGTAATCCTCCTACTTCACCTTCCCCCATTCGAAGAATCTCCTGTGCGTCTTCAATCTCCATTTTTCCATCTTCTTCTTCTTCTTCTTCGGCTTCCATTGGCTCTGACGGCTCAATGGTAGGTGTATCCATTCCGGTTACATGAGGCTCTATCATTTGTTTATCTGCCACCAAAAATTTTAGAGAAAAAACAGATTCAGAATTTGTTTGCATTGGGCCATATTTGTAGCCTAAGTCAAGTATGCATGGCCAGCCCAAAGGTTTTGTAGTAAGTAAGACTTTATGACCAGGGCAAAATACAACTTTAGTAAGGACACCACTTACGATTGATAGGCAATAATTATCCCAACATATGTTTGTAACAAAATACACCTTTATTTCTTAAGATGAAATAAACAAAGACGATGGAACCCCTCACTGGAAATGGTGTTGAACCTTACTCGTTCAATGTTAAGATGCGTAATAGGTAAATGAATCAAATTGGACAAGCAAAAACAATACCACACCCGAAATTTTGTTATGAACATAAAGGATCTTACTCATGACATCTTACGTTTGATCTTTCCAGATCTAGTCTTGCTTCAACAGCGGCAATATAAGGGTGGCATTCATTATCTTGGCCACAGCCACAGCATTACATATCTGCAAGAAAAATATGAATTGACGGCAAACTAATTCAGTAAATGTATTGTCCAATTGATATATGATGGGAGGAGAAACCTTCACATGAGATAATTCAATTTTTAATGGGTAGTATCAATAGAACATACAGCTATTCTTTGCTGATTTAGACCACCCTCAGCATGGATCAATACATAGCCAGTTGTTTCATTCTCCGAAGGAAGATCTGCATAGGACCCAAAAAAAAATCAATGGAAGAAATAAGAAAGCACAGATAAAGCTAATAATTGTGCTTTCACTGCTTCAGAACTTGAACACGCAAGAGTGCATGAAGAATCTTTCTATGATATTTACAACCTAAAACTTAAAATGATTTCTTCCAAAAAGGCCCATATCTATTTAGTTTACATTTTCTCCCTATTTGTACTCCCACTTGCAAAACCATATGAAAATGTAACTCGGTATAACGGTTTAATTTAGAAATCAAGAATTTTCAATTTGAATTCAACAAACTAAGAGCAGAATTTTCAATCTGTACAGCCACATAAATTTTTTTTTTTCTGAGGATGATCTCCTCAAACTAAGAACCCATTATACAGTTGGATTCCCTAACGTGATATCAATATCAGTCCCACTAGAAGGAGTTGAAACCGGGAGTATGAAGGGACAAGTTCACGCACGCAAACACCAAGGACTTGGTATTGAAATTAAGACAGACATTACTCTTATTTTTTTCTTCTTCTTCTTTTGACTGATAAATGACAGCTACACCAAATAAACCTAGCTTCAGGTAAAATTAAAAGCTATGATAACTTGCAAAGGTAAAATTACAAATGAAAATCCCTCTAGGCATTCATGTCAGCAAAAATAACATTAAAATTTTGATTGGAATTATATCAATTTGAAGATCATCAAATTACAAATGAAAATAAGTTTCAAGTTCAAACAACTACAAAAAAATAAGAAATAATAAACAAATCGATTTTCGTGAGTGAAAGAATTACCCTTTCGATCGAACTTGAGAGAGATTGGCGACGGCGACGGCGACGGCGAGAGAACCGTTCGGTCGTTCTCTCTGATGAAGGTTCCAAACCTTTTGAACAGACGGTCGTTCAAACCAGATCTTGAGAGAGAGAGAGCTGTAGAGAAGAGGGGCTTAGGTTACAGGAGCCTTCGAAGAGAAGAAGGGTTCTGTGAAGAAGAAAGAGGGGTTTGTTTAATGAAAAGGGATTTAGAAAATAAAAACGACTTTTGAGGGAGTCGGTTTTAATTAAATGCATTTTTATTTTAAAACCATAAAACAACAGTTGAACCGTTGGATGCATTTTGATCGAACGACTGGAAAAACTTGGCACGAAACTTGTTTAAGTTTAGGGCAGCCGAATCGCTCCCATATATATATATATATATGGGAGCGGTTCGGCGGCCCTAAAGTCTAACAAGCATCTTGCCAAGTTTTTTGGAGCGTTAGATCTCAACGCATTGGACGGTTCGGATTGAATAAACCAGCTGTAAAGTGTAAACTTACTTTTGCGTACTGAAATTTTCAAATTTATAAGTAAACCCCTAGAAATTAATCCCAAACCCCTCTATAGTTTTACTTTTAGCTCCCCACCACATTTCATTCTCTTTATCCTGTCCAAACTCTCGAACAACCATATCAGGCGAAGATCTCTCTCAGACGAAGGCGATGTCTTCGGTGAATGCGTCTCTCTTGAACTATTGATTGGCAGCAGTGGCAGAAATACCATATCTTTATCTCTATAGGTATCTCTTTCTCTCGTACTCTCTCTCTCTCTCTCTAAACCTTAACCCTAACTCTCCCTCTCTCTAAACCCTAGCTTTCTTTTGCTAAGACCATGGTAAAATAAGCTTTCTTAGCAAAGGAGGCAGCACAAAGAATGTCTCGAGCTTTTATGGGGTAGGTAGGAAATTTTAAGAACTTTTTTCATTCCTTATTTGTGTGAGAAGTACTGTCTTGAGTTTTCATGTGGCATTTCTTTTTGGTTTAAATGTGATTATTGCATACAATTGCTTTTGCTCTTTGATGGGTGGTCGATTGAAAAACATGGCATTGTTAAATGGTTCTCTTGAAACATAAGTATTGGCCAAGGCATGAACCGGTTATAAGATCTTTTTTGATTAATTTTACTTGGGTTATTTATTATTGATCCTCCACTCTTCTGGATGGGATTCTCAAATAAGTCCTCTGTGGCTTTGACTAAAGATAATTCCTTTTCAATGGTTTATGTTTTATTCAAAGAGACATTGAAAAGGGTTGTGCCTTTAGACTATTAAGGATAAATCTAACAAGTTATTGAACATGTATCCAATCTAATAAGCATTAGATTGGAATTGGATTTGATCCAAATCGTATTGAATTGATTTGAGATCAAATTATTATTTGGGTTGATTAGAATATGAAAAAAGAGATCCCACAAGAACTTGATCCAATAAGTTCTAGATCTACTCCTATACTATGCTTACCAAGCCATAGGTTGCTACAACCTTCTTTGCTCAAGCTTCATTTAAATTAGCAATCAAATAGCAGTTGGTGCAAGCATATTGCAGAGATGAAAAAAATAGGACCCCACACAAACATAAAATAATTTTTTTCAAAAAAAACTATCGAGAATCTCTAAACTCTTGTTTATTTTTTTAAGATTAATTTGTGTTGTTTTATTACTGATTTATTTATTTAATTGGGGTTTTTTTTTATAACTGTAGGATCCAAAAGAGGGGCACTAGTGGATGCAACTTGGAAATGATTATATGCTAGGGTACTGGCCTGCCTTCCTCTACTCATACTTAGATGATAATGCATCTACGATTGAGTGGGGAGGAGAGATGGAAACTCACAACCAGATGAACAACACACCTCAACTCAAATGGGTCCAATAATCTAAGGGTTCCTAAAGAAATTGGTACCTTCACTGAGCAATCCAACTGCCATGATGTTTAAAATGGCAATGATGGAGATTGGGGCATTTTCTTCTTAACATCCTTTTGAGGATTAAAATAGTATATTTTTAGAAGTTTCGACGCTTTATTTTTTATGTACTCTCTTAATAAAAAGTTGGAGAGAAGGTCAAATTTCTTAAGTCAATTGAAATAGGTCTTTGTTAGTACCCCTTTTATATGTATTTATTTGTTTGCTCCCATTTTTGAAGTGGTTTGTTCAGCTATCCATGGATGAATAAGGGTTTTATATTGAGTATTTAAGCAGACCTTTCATACAAAAGTAATTATGATGTATTCTAAACAAAGAGAGCCTTCTATTTTTTCTTTATTGTTTCCTAAAGAATGACTGAATTACTCATGAACAATGAAGCTCATTAATAAAATAGTTATATATGGTTACTTAATCCATTCTATTATCTCACATTGACGCTTGAGAGTTTATTTTCTCTCTAGTGAGACACTTGTAATAATCCTTGAGCAAGAAAAATGAAAGCCCTTTCTAGTACTTAGGTTGCAGACAACAATACAAAAGCATGGTATACCTTTTGGATTACCCATTGGGTGTTGGTTAGGATAAATAGATCATGGATTGCATATGATTCTAGCTTTTGATTACCAAATGATATAGGAGACAGGACTTCTGCAAATGTGAGTAGATGATGATACATTTAGTTATATGATCTGTTTTATGAAACAAGAGTGGTATCCACCAATAATGTTTCGCTGTAAATCTAAGTTGATTTATTCCATTTCTATTATCTATAAGATTTTTTGTTTTCCAAAGGTGGTCTTTATATGGAAAAAAAGGTTCAAAAAAATGGTTTTAGACACAGATTGAAAAAAAAAATGGTAGCCATCAGGTTGATGGTAATTACTCTCTAAACATCGAATGAAACTCATTGACCAGAATACATGATTTAATTCCTTTATTTCATCTATCTTTCTTCTTGGATATTCCATTTGCATGTCATAAAGTACCCAGTACCCAATCAAGCTCTTATTCCAAGTTCTAGAAGTCATGTATTAATTCCCTTATTTCATCCATCTTTCTTCCTGTATTCATCTCCTTAAACAAAGAGACCCATTTATGAAGAAATCAAAATGATGTTTCCATCAATAATTAGAACATTCATGGAATATTACGTGCTTATGAGTACACATTAGTTTAGAAGCTATAGAAATAGCGACATTTGTGATTATAAGAGGGTATATATGATCCAATCAAAATTGAGCAAACACTGCTTAAAAATATAAATCCATGTTTGTTCGAAGTAATGGTTATGGAGCCCCTTTCATTAGTTGCCGCCCACCACGAACACTACTACCACTGGCTTCTTGAGTTTCTTAGCTCTCACCGCCAACAGTAGGAAGTGCAGTTATTCTCTTCCTCACCATGATGTCAAGTTGTCAACTGCCCATATGCAGACAAAAAAAAAAAAAAAAGCAATAAAAAACATAAAGAAAGTATACAATGCAAGAAAATTGAAGGAAAAAAGCCAGATCCAATTCTTTCGACTAAATCCAAATATCAAATGTGCAACAAATTAGTTGCCATTGAATATCCTTTTCACATTTATCATTGGTTCAGTCCTGGGATGGATAAGTATTGAAATTAATAGTGCTCCTTCTCATTTTTGAGGGGCTTCATCTTGGATTGATGAGTACCAGCACCTAGATTTACATCATACAATCTTTTTTTATTTTTATTTTTTTAATCTCATTACAAAGGAATTATAACCATTTAAAACAACATAAAAAACACTGTAATTCTCCAATGGTATAATGAAATTAAAAAACAAACAAAAGAAAAAACTTTTTTAAAAAATCTTAGAGTTGAGACAGAAGATTTGGGGTTTGGAAAGAGAGAGAGAGAGAGGAGTATGTTTCTGCCGTCGATAAACAGTGCGAGAGAGAGATTGAAAGAGAGGAGCATGAGACATCCTTCGTGCTGCCTCCTTTGCTAAGAAAGCTTATTTTACCATGGTCTTAGCAAAAGAAAGCTAGGGTTTAGAGAGAGGGAGAGTTAGGGTTAAGGTTTAGAGAGAGGGAGAGTTAGGGTTAAGGTTTAGAGAGAGAGAGAGTACGAGAGAAAGAGATACCTATAGAGAGAAAGATATGGTATTTCTGCCACCGCTGCCAATCAATAGTTCAAGAGAGACGCATTCGCCGAAGACATCGCCTTCGTTTGAGAGAGATCTTCGCCTGATATGGTTGTTCGAGAGTTTGGACAGAGATAAAGAGAATGAAATGTGGTGGGGAGCTAAAAGTAAAACTATAGAGGGGCTTGGGTTTAATTTCTAGGGGTTTACTTATAAATTTGAAAATTTCAGTACGCAAAAGTAAGTTTAAACTTTACAGCTGGTTTATTCAATCCGAACCGTCCAATGCGTTGAGATCTAATGCTCCAAAAAACTTGGCAAGATGCTTGTTACACTTTAGGGCCGCCGAACCGCTCCCTATATATATATATATATATGGGAGCGGTTCAGCGGCCCCAAAGTCTTCCCACTTTCGTGCCTAAGTTTTATGACCGTTAGATTATAGTACATCCAACGGTTCAGCGGCGATTTTATACTTTTATTATAAAATGTCTTGTATTTATAATCGGATCCCTCAAAATTGTTTTATTCTATTTTAACTCCCTCAACCATCTGTCCTCTTCTTCTTCTTCGAATCACTCTCTCCTTCACAAAACCCCAACTGAACCCATCGGCGATTTCTCTCTCTCGAACGAGAGCAGCTCCCTCCCTCTCTCAGACATCCTCTCTCTCTCTCTCTCTCTATCTCTCTCTTCGAACGACAATAAACGCCGTTCAGATCGAACGACAGTAACATCTCGTCGTCTTGGAAGAGCTCTCAACCCTCTCTCGCTGTCGCAGTCGCCGTCCATCATCTTCGATCGAACGGGTATTTATTTAACTCTTGTTTTTTTAGGCGATAACAAATCGATTGGGTTTTTTTATTTTTTATATTTTGTTTTTGTTGTTCTTGAACTTGAATCGATTGGGTATTTTCTTTTTTCTTTTTTGTATTTGTTGTTCTTGAGAGAGAATCGATTGGGTTTTTTTTATTTTTATTTTTTTGTTTTTATTGTTCTTGATCTTGAATCGATTTTCACCCCACATTTTCACCCCACATTTTACCAATTGTAGTT